>NC_069694.1:4781250-5118125 GCF_023699985.2 Odocoileus virginianus | reverse complement strand
TTTTATTAGTTGGAGGCTAATTACTTTACATCATTACAGTAGTTTTTGTCATACATTGAAATGAATTAGCCATGGATTTACATGTATTCCCCATCCCAGTCCCCCCTCCCACCTCCCTCTCCACCCGATCCCTCTGGGTCTTCCCAGTGCACCAGGCCCGAGCACTTGTCTCATGCACCCAACCTGGGCTGGTGATCTGTTTCACCCTAGATAATATACATGTTTCAATGCTGTTCTCTTGAAACATCCCACCCTCGCCTTCTCCCAGAGTCCACAAGTCTGTTCTGTACATCTGAGTCTCTTTTTCTGTTTTGCATATAGGGTTATCGTTACCATCTTTCTAAAGTCCATATATATGTGTTAGTATACTGTAATGGTCTTTATCTTTCTGGCTTACTTCGCTCTGTATAATGGGCTCCAGTTTCATCCATCTCATTAGAACTGATTCAAATGAATTCTTTTTAATGGCTGAGTAATATTCCATGGTGTATATGTACCACAGCTTCCTCATCCATTCGTCTGCTGATGGGCATCTGGGTTGCTTATCCTCTACAACCCACATCCCAGAATTTTAGAAATAAAAGCAAAAATAAACAAATGAGACCTAATGAAACTTAAAAGCTTTTGCACAACAAAGGAAACTATAAGCAAGGTGAAAAGACAGCCCTCAGATTGGGAGAAAATAAGAGCAAACGAAGCAACATACAAAGGATTAATCTCAAAAATATGCAAGCAACTCCTCCAGCTCAACTCCAGAAAAATAAATGATCCAATCAAAAAATGGGCCAAAGAACTCAACAGACATTTCTCCAAGGAAGACATACAGATGGCTAACAAACACATGAAAAGATGCTCAACATCACTCATTATCAGAGAAATGCAAATCAAAACCACAATGAGGTACCATTATACGCCAGTCAGGATGGCTGCTATCCAAAAGTCTACAAGCAATAAATGCTGGAGAGGGTGTGGAGAAAAGGGAACCCTCTTACACTGTTGGTGGGAATGCAAATTAGTACAGCCACTATGGAAAACAGTGTGGAGATTTCTTAAAAAGCTGGAAATAGAACTGCCATATGACCCAGCAATCCCACTTCTGGGCATACACACCAAGGAAACCAGATCTGAAAGAGACACGTGCACCCCAACGTTCATCTCCTCTGTTCTTTTGGCACCTCCCAAATTCTCCTGGACAGGACCTCCTATTGTGAGACAACTCATGCAAGTGGTCATCAATGTGCCTGGCCAAGGTGGGTGGTTTTGAACAACGGTTTGCTAACATTACTGACTCTCAAAGAGTGGGTTTGATGCCCGTTCCTATGTTATCTTTGCATTCTGTTCTATCCTTAATTCTGGGGACGTAGAGTTTGCCTTCAAAGGTGAAGAGGCTTCTCTGGGATGCCTTTCTGAATATTCAAACCCATCTAGTTAGTCTTTTTATCTACCTCAGAACTAAACCTCTCTACCCTCACACTCAGCCTGGACTCTGAGAACTGGGACCATACTCTCCTGTCTCCATGAAACTGACTTTTTACTACTCTTCTGCTTTTCTTCAGTTCAGTTCAGTTGCTCAGTCGTGTCCGACTCTTTGCAATCCCATGGACTGTAGCACGCCAGGCATCCCTGTCCATCACCTATCCCCAGAGTTAACTCAAACCCATGTCCACTGAGTTGGTAATGCCATCCAGCCATCACATCCTCTGTCGTCCCCTTCTCCTCCTGCCTTCAATCTTTCCCAGCATCAGGGTCTTTTCAAATGAGTCAGTTCTTCACATCAGGTGGCCAAAGTATTGGGGTTTCAGCTTCAGCAGCAGTCCTTCCAGTGAATATTCAGGACTGATTCCCTTTAGGATGGACTGGATGGATCTCCTTGCAGTCCAAGGGACTCTCAAGAGTCTTCTCCAACACCACAGTTCAAAAGCATCAATTCTTCGGCTCTCAGCTTTCTTTATAGTCCAACTCTCACATCCATACATGACTACTGGAAAAACCATAGCTTTGACTAGATGGACCTTTGTTGGCAAAGTAATGTCTCTGCTTTTTAATATGCTATCTAGATTTGTCATAGCTTTTCTTCCAACGAGCAAGCATCTTTTAATTTCATGGCTGTAGTCACCATCTTCAGGGATTTTGGAGCCAAGAAAAAAAAATCTGTCACTGTTTCCACTGTTTTCCCACCTATTTGCCATGAAGTGATGGGACCAGATGCCATGATATTAGTTTTCTGAATGTTGAGTTATAAGCCAACTTTTTGACTCTCCTGTTTCACTTTCATCAAGAGGCTCTTTAGTTCTTCTTCGCTTTCTGCCATAAGGGTAGTGTCATCTGCATATCTGAGGTTATTGATATTTCTCCTGGCAATCTTGATTCCAGCTTGTGCTTCATCCAGTCCAGCATTTCTCATGATGTGCTCTTCGTATAAGTTAAATAAGCAGGGTGACAATATACAGCCTTGACGTACTCCTTTTCCTATTTGGAACCAGTCTGTTGTTCCATTCCCAGTTCTAACTGTTGCTTCCTGACCTGCATACAGATTTCTCAGAAAGCAGATAAGGTGGTCTGGTATTCCCATCTCTTTCAGAATTTCCCACAGTTTGTTGTGATCCACAGACAAAGGTGTTGGCATAGTCAATAAAACAGAAGTAGATGTTTTTCTGGAACTCTCTTGCTTTTTCGATGATCCAACAGATGTTGGCAATTTGATCTCTGGTTCCTCTGCCTTTTCTAAAACCTTTTCTGAATCCAGCTTGAAGATCTGGAAGTTCATGGTTCATGTATTGTTGAAGCCTGGCTTGGAGAATTTTGGGCATTACTTTGCTAGCGTGTGAGATGAGTGCAATTGTGTGGTAGTTTGAGCATTCTTTGGCATTGCCTTGCTTTGGGATTGAAATGAAAACTGACCTTTTCCAGTCCTGTGGCCACTGCTGAGTTTTCCAAGTTTCCTGGCATATTGAGTGTAGCACTTTCACAGCATCATCTTTCAGGATTTGAAATAGCTCAACTAGAATTCTATCACCTCCACTAGCTTTGTTCATAGTGATGCTTCCTAAGGCCCACTTGACTTCACATTCCAGAATGTCTGGCTCTAGGTGAGTGATCACACCATCATGATTATCTGGGTTGTGAATATCTTCTTTGTATAGTTCTTCTGTGTATTCTTGCCACCTCATCTTAGTATCTTCTGCTTCTGTGAGGTCCATACCATTTCTGTCCTTTACTGAGCCCATCTTTGCATGAAAAGTTCCCTTGGTATCTCTAATTTTCTTGAAGAGATCTCTAGTCTTTCCCATTCTATTGTTTTCCTCTATTTCTTTGCATTCATCACTGAGGAAGGCTTTCTTATATCTCCTTGCTATTCTTTGGAACTCTGCATTCAAATGGGTATATCTTTCCTTTTCTTTTTTGCTTTTTGCATCTCTTCTTTTCACAGCTATTTGTAAGGCCTCCTCAGACAGCCATTTTGCCTTTTTGCATTTCTTTTCCATGGGGATGGTCTTGATCCCTGTCTCCTGTACAATGTCACGAACCTCCCTCCATAGTTTTTCAGGCACTCTGTCTATCAGATCTAATCCCTTGAATTAATTTTACTTCCACTGTATAGTCCTAAGGGGTTTGATTTAAGTCATACCTGAATGGTCTAGTGGTTTTCCCTACTTTCTTCAATTTAAGTCTGAATTTGGTAATAAGGACTTCATGATCTGAGCCAGTCAGCTCCCCGTCTTATTTTTGCTGACTATATAGAACTTCTCCATCTTTGGCTGCAAAGAATATAATCAATCTGATTTCAGTATTGACCATCTGGTGATGTCCAAGTGTAGAGTCTTCTCTTGTGTTGTTGGAAGAGGGTGTTTGCTATGACCAGTGCGTTCTCTTGGCAGAACTCTATTAGCCTTTGCCCTGCTTTATTCTGTACTCCAAGGAAATATTTGCCTGTTACTCCAGGTGTTTCTTGACTTCCTACTTTGGCATTCAAGTCCCCTTTAATAAAAAGGACATCTTTTGGGGATGTTAGTTCTAGAAGGTCTTGTAGGTCTTCATAGAACCGTTCAACTTCAGCTTCTTCAGCATTACTGGTTGGGGCAGAGACTTGGATTCCTGTGGTATTGAATGGTTTGCCTTGGAAATGGACAGAGATCTATTCTGTCATTTTTGAGATTGCATCCGAGTACTGCATTTTGGAAACATTTGTTGACCATGATGGCTACTCCATTTTTTCCAAGGGATTCCTGCCCACAGTAGTAGATATAATGGTCATCTGAGTTAAATTCACCCATTCCAGTCCATTTTAGTTCACTGATTCCTAAACTGTCAATGTTCACTCTTGCCATCTCCTGTTGGACCATTTCCAATTTTCCTTGATTCTTGGACATAACATTCCAGGTTCCTATGCAATATTGCTCTTTATAGCATTGGACTTTACTTCCATCACCCGTCACATCCACAACTGGGTGTTGTTTTTGCTTTGGCTCCATCCCTTCATTCTTTCTGGAGTTATTTCTCCACTGATCTCCAGTAGCATATTGGGCACCTACTGACCTGGGGAGTTCCTCTTTCAGTGTCCTATGTTTTTGCCTTTTCATACTGTTCATGGGGTTCTCAAGGCAAGAATACTGAAGTGGTTTGCCATTCCCTTTTCCAGTGGACCACATTTTGTCAGAACTCTCCACCATGACCTGTCCATCTTGGGTGGCCCTACACGGCATGGCTCATAGTTTCACTGAGTTAGACAAGGCTGTGGTCCATGTGATCAGATTGGTTAGTTTCCTGTGATTGTGGTTTTCAGTCTGTCTGCCCTCTGATGGAAAAGGATAAGAGGCTTATGGAAGCTTCCTGATGGGAGAGACTGACTGAGGGTGAAACTGGGTCTCGTTCTGATGGGCAGGGCCATGCTCAGTAAATCTTTAATCTAATTTTTTGTTGAAGGGCGGGGCTGTGTTCCCTCCCTGTTATTTGACCTGAGGACAAACTATGGTGGAGGTACTGCTGCTTTTCTTAGCAAGACTTTATTTTTCCTGAAGTCTTTCTGTCCAGGCAAGTAGATTGATTGTTCATCAAGGAACTTCCAAAAGGGTCTTCCCAAGTCCTCAATGGAAAGCAACATCAACAGTCAACTAGTGCCCCAGAGCGTCTGTGAATCCCATGCCTTCAAACTCTCTCCTTGTTATTTCCGCTGATTCTGTTGTGTTATGCTCCTTACCTGATGCTAACAGGCTCCCTGCTTTGGAAGGCCCGCCTCAAATTTGCAGTTGTCAATAAATGATTACCTTACCTTCCTCCTTCAGAGATAGTGCCAAACCGTTGCAAGATGACATTCTCCCTTAGTGGGGAGGTGATAAAATCAGTCTGTCTTATTGACAGTTTGTGTTAGTAATGTTTGGGGAGCCAACTTTTGGCAAACCTCTGTCATCTGGAGGGCTGGGTGGTTACTCCTTAAGAAAGGATAACAAGCTCTATTGAGTCTGAAAAGCAGTTTGGCTCAATTTGAGTGTTTGAGTTCTGAACCTACAGCTCCCAAGGGATGGCTCAGGAAATGATAGTTTGGTAAAGCAAAGGGTCCATGGTCTCTCTCACCTTCAAAAGCTTCTTCTCCATTTACTCCCTAGCTCAAGGTGCCTGTGATTTTTAAAGTGTTCCAGTTAGGGGTCTTGGTAAGGGGCAAGAATTCATCCACAAAGCTTTATTGAAAGCACGGGGGAGGGGACTGTCTTGCAAATCAAGTACAGCCTGGAGAGTTATGAAAGCCATCAGGCCGTGTCTCACCCACCAGAATCATGTGGTCTCTGGGCTTTGCTTTTCTCGGGGCATGTGCTCCATCCTTCCTCCACTTCCTTGCAGTTCTGGGGCAAGTGCTTGAAGTTATCTTGCCACAGTGCTGACCTTGGCTCTGATTCTGCCTGACGTTGGCGCCCAGTATCTGCTGGGTCTCATCTCCATGTGTTTGGTTTGTGTTCATGAGAACCTCAATTAGCCAGTGACCAGCTAGAAGTGACCAATAGAAGCTGGGCTGGAAAGGGATTTGGTCCAATCATACCAGAACTGGAGTTTAGGGTCACTTGACCTTTTACACTTTCAGCAAGGGTTGCGGAAGATAGCAGGTTGTGAAGGTTGTATGACTTGAAATTTGCTGATGTAACAGATTCTTCTTGTTGGAATACACGTATGTCTGGTTTCCTTTTCACCCTGTTGAATGGCCTTTCTCCAAACTTAGCCAGAAGCACCCTAGCAGGAATCCCAATATAAAGAAGGAATCATGTTCAGCTTTGAATTTAAAGCAGGACCTTGAATTCTATAATCAAACAATAGTCTTGAAAAGTGGGCTTTGTTGAGAGGTAAAAAGGGATTTATCAATTACAAAGGCTTCTTTTAAACATCAAGAGTAGAAAAGGAGTGCATTCAACTTGGTGATCTGAACTGAGAGTTGTATTTTATTTTATTTTATTTTTTGGGGGGATTTCAAGTTTCTTATCTTTTATTTATTTTATTTTTTTTTCATTTATTTTTATTAGTTGGAGGCTTTAAACCAAAGATAGACAACTCAGGATGTGCCATAAGGAAAGTTATACAGTTTTGGGAGCCAGGAGTCAAAAAGGAGATACATAAAAAGGAAAGAAAAAAGCTTGAAATTTCACATGAGGGTCCTGGCCCTTCTCCCCAGGAGAGGAGCAGAGGTGATAAAATATAGTGCAGAGAGATGAGGGTTCCTAGTGTATCAGCTCTTGTTCCTGTCTCTCAAGAATAACATGGAAAATTGTCAGCCCCTTGGAGGAGCTCCGTGTTTAGCATGGAGCTGGCACCTCATGGAGGCATGCAGGGCGTTGTTAGAAATTGGCAGAGGGGAGCTTCCCCGGTGGCTTGGTGGTAAAGAATCTGCCTGCCAGTGATCTGGGAATACCCCGCATGCCACAGGCAGCTGAGCCCACATGCCCCAGCTGCCGAGCCTGCGCTCTAGAGCCCGGGGGTGGTGTCTACTGAGCCCGGGTGTTACAAGTCCTGAAGCCTGAGAGCCCCAGAGCCGGTTCCCACCAACGAGAGAAGCTGTCCCAAAGAGGAGCCCTCACTCCGCAACTAGAGAGGAGCCCCTGCTCTCAAAGAAGACCCAGCACAGCCAAAATTAATAAATAAAATTATAAATAAAAATAAACTGGCTGGGCAGGTATCAAGGTGAGAAGCCAGGCAATATGTATCCTGGGATGCTGAAGAAGAGTGATGAAGAAGAGAGTCTGGGCTCAGGATGCGCCTGCAGCAGTCGGGAGGTCGCCCCACGTGATACCCAAGAGGGAACCCGTTGGCCTTGATGAGGACCCACAAATCAGAGTAGACTGGCCACGCCACAGCAGAGCCATCATGAGGATGTGTGAGCCTCCCCTGGCACTCCGGCCGGACTTTTGGAGAAAGGATGGAGCCCTGACAGAAAAGTCAATCTTTGACTCACGTGAACACTCAGAGAAGACTGAGTTAGATGGAGAGGGTCTGCTTTAAATGAGAAGAGACTGAACTATTTTTAACTTGCAAGTTGAAGTTTCTTTTCTACAGTCAATAGGAGAGGGGGGCTCAAGATCACGATGTGAATAGTAAAAGTGACAAAGTAGATTATTTTTTTCACTGAGGCGTCATGTAAATTTTCCTTTTATTACAGTGTTAGGTCTACTAAACCCCAATCCTTCTACCCATCATTATTTAAATATAAGTAATGGGATGGGCAAGGGTAAGTTCATAGAATGGAATGAGACAGGTGTCTCAAGACAGGTGTCAACTGAAAAAAAAAAAACATACAATGTGGGAGCTGTGAGTTTAGTTTCTTTAAGGCTCTATAGCCTATAGCCCAGGAGACAGCCTCTCAGAGAGCTTTGAGGAACTCCTCCAAAGGTCAGCATATATGTGATTTTGGTGAAGAGGATACATGCATCCAAACACACATCTCAGTGGAAGCAATAGGGACAGAATACACGGATGAAGTAGGCGATTAAATAGTTAGTCCAACCAGAGGATTGTAAATAGAGAAAAAGTATGAGAGACCCATGTAAGTTAATGATCAGTCAAGAAAGCAGATTGTTTAACAACAAAACCATGTAGCAGAAGTATGAGACTTTCTCCCCAAAAATAGAACAATGGGGGCATGAGACCCACATCCTGCCCACTGAAGTAAGTTAACACTTCCTAGAACATGCTTTTCTGGGTTCACCAAAAACAGAAACATAGAGATAAGATGACATTATACTGAAACCCGAGATGATTTACCGTATTTTAGTGTATGTTCTGCTTCCGGTTCAAAACCGCCCTTCTGCTGATTTCAATAGCGTCGTGACAATCCTGGTTTTGAGGCAGGAGATGGACGGGCTCCTGGGGCAAACAACTGGAGTTTGTTCTCTGTAGACCGATACCCCAAGAGGAAAACAGTAAGGCAATCAAGGGAAGAGGCTGGATCCTGCCCAGATAGAAGAGACCACAAGTTTCTCATTCTCAAAATCAGGAGACCTCCCTGACTACACTTGCACAGAAAGGCTCCTGGCAGGTCGGAAAGGGAGGAGGCACCACCCTGCAGTGAGCGATGCCAACTACCCATAAACCTCTTTGCTAGAATCCATCTTGGCTAAGAGATGCACCATATACATGCGAGGGTCCTGAGATACACGAATTATAGACTCAGAATCAGGCAAAGCAAGAGGATTGGTCAAAGTAAATCTGGAAGAAATCGTCCCTAAAAGTGGTTCAAAGTACCTCATAGTCTGACTACTCTCTCTCTGAGCCTGCTTCTGTGTCTATCCACATGGACTATACTCTTTTTCCTCCTAATAAGCCCTTTACTTGTTTCACTGCCTTCTGTCTCTATGTGGAAACTCTTTTCTACACAGTTGATGGGCCAGGCCATTGTCAGTGGTCTAGGATTCAGAGCTCTCACCGTCATGGTCTGACTTCCATCTG
Source organism: Odocoileus virginianus (assembly GCF_023699985.2). Taxonomy (NCBI): domain Eukaryota; kingdom Metazoa; phylum Chordata; class Mammalia; order Artiodactyla; family Cervidae; genus Odocoileus; species Odocoileus virginianus. Next base: position 5,109,203 of record NC_069694.1, on the reverse strand, counting down.
TGGCTGGAAACTGCAACCCTGCTTCAACCTACTGCTGGCCGAGGCCATCCAAGATCAGTTTGTCTGTATTGGGACGAGAAAACTGCTGCCCGACAGGAAGGAGGAGCTAATAATGGAAGTTTGATGTCCATTCGAGAGTGAGGAAGAAGGTGGTCTTCTCCCTCACCTCCCACCTTTCCTTTGGTTATAAAGCTGTCCCCAACTAAGTTCTCTTGCCCGCCCACTTGCATCTTGCACACGTGTCCTACGCTATTAGCCTCTTTCCTTACCTCTCACTCTGCCTTTCGTTGAATTCTTTCTGCACTGAGACAGAAGAACCTGTGCTTTACTAAGTCCTGAGATGTATTCTGTGGTGTCAGAAGGCTACTGCTAGTCACTAGGAGCAGATGTCACTTTTAATGATTTTAATGCTTCTCTAGGCATGAGAAGATGTAAGAATTTGGATCGTTAAATTTTCTCCTGGAAATATCCTACTATCTGGTGGTCTGTTCTGCCAGTTCTCCCCCAAGCACAGAGGGCCTCATTCCTGATGTATCTCCACCTCGAAGTTCTTTCAGGGTGGGTTGAAGATCGGTGACCAATCGGTAGTTGGTGATTTCATTCTTGCAGAACCAGATGGCAAGTGTCAGTCATTAGCTGGCAGAGGAATAGTCCTTTCCCTAAGGAACTGGTTCATCTTTGGGCTAGAGGGAGGGGCAGGTCATTCTTCTTTCTGGTGAAGATTTGACATTGTTCACTGCACAGTGTGACCACTGGAAGGTATTTTCTGCCCACATTATATAAGAAGGTAGCACAATTCATATATTGGACAATGTGGGAAGGCAGAGTTAAAGCTCCTATTACAAATTTATTCCAACAAGAATTTTTTGATTCATCACTATTTACCCAACAAATATTTCTTCTGCTCTACCTCATGAGTTCTCAGGTGCTAGAGATACAAAGTCGATGAGGCCCTTTCCCTCCTCTTGACTGCCTGTTGGAGGACATGAATAAATCAGCAGATGTGGACATGGAATGCAGCTGCCTCTAACTTGTATGCAGAGTACATCATGAGACATGCTGGGCTGGAAGAAACACAAGCTGGAATCGAGACACGACTGAGCGACTGAACTGAACCGAACTGTTCGAAGAAGTCTGAAAATACTGTAGTGGACTATCATCCTGCTCTTCCCACGCTGTGATGTTTATTCTTTTATTCACCTGTTCATTCATTCCCGTTAATTACACACCTTTTGTGCCATCTTCTGAACTTACTCTCCTGATCTCTTTCAGGGCAGATTCCTCCTGCATCCTCCCCTTATACTTCCTACTTCACCACTTTCACTGCCCTGAACAGACCACGCTGTCTTTCGTCTCAGGGGCCTTTGCAAAAATCCACTCATCCCTCTCTCATCTGTCTTTGAGTTGAAGGGTCCTTCCCTTGTCCTCAAAGACTGGCTTTCATTTGTAAAGCTATTTTTTAAAGAAGGCTGCAAATCATTTGACACTTAATCCATAGAGAGGAGGAGACAATGTCACCTACCCTTGAGTCTGGGTGTACTGGTGACTGGTTCTGTCAATAGAGTAGGATGCAGCTGACTTCTAAAGCTAAAGGTCATAAAAGTTCATGTGATTTTCACCTTATTTGCTAGAAATATTCACTTTTGGAGCCCTGAGATGCATGTAAGAAAGTCAAGTACCCAAAGTCACCAAGCTGGAGAGGCCATGTGCGGATGCTTTAGAGAATTGTTTCAGGTGGGCCCGGGCTTCTGGCCATCTTTACTAAGGTGCCAGGCATGTGGCTGGGCTGCCTTGTACCCACCAGTACACCCCACCCGTCAAATGCGTACCAGTGAGTGACCTCCATGTATTCATGACGAATAGAATCACCCTACTGAGTGTACTTGTGATGACAAGACCATGAGCTATAATGAAGGGGTGATTGTTTTAAGCCACTACTTTCTGGGGCAGTTTGTTACATAGCAGTGTGTGTGTGTGAGCACAGTCGCTTCCGTTGAGTCTGACTCTTTGTGATCCTGTGGATTGTAAGCCCACCAGGCTCCTCTGTTCGTGGGGATTCTCCAGGGAAGAATACTGCAGTCGGTTGCCATGCCCTCCTCCACGGGGTCTTCCCAACCCAGAAATCGAACGCACATCTCCCGTGTCTCCTTCATTGCAGACAGACTCTTTACCACGGAGGCACCAGGGACGTCCATGTAGCAGCAGATAACTGCAACAAAACTATCTATGCTGCCATAGTGTCTTATTTTGTCCCCACCAGAGAGCTTATGACACTGTAGCTTAATTTCTTAATAGCTATCGTCTGTCTTTCCTAGTAGAAAATATGAGGCCAGAAATGACATTTTGCTGCATATTATAATTCTAATATCTAGCATCAGTTCTGCGAAAAAATAGGCTTAGTATTTTTTAAACTTGGCATGAATCGAGTTAAATGGAACGAACCAGAGCTGATTACAGGTGGGCTGTCCATGTGTCCTTGTCTGCCCAGAACCTATGGACATGATATAAATACTACAGGCGGCTCAGCGGTAGAGAATCCACCTGCGATGCAGGAGACGGGAGCTCAGTCCCTGGGTTGTGACGATACCCTGGAGAAGGGAATGGCGATCCACTCCAGTATTCTTGCCTGGAGAAACCTGATGGCCAGGGGAGCCTGGCGGGCCACAGTCCATAGTGTTGCGGAGTCAGACGTCACGAAGCGACTGAGCGCAGCATGCAAGCACTGATAAACTCCTCTGTCACTCTCGAACTTATGAAATTTGGGAGCACCCTAAATAGAGGGATCTTTGTGGGATCAGGGCAGGATCCCAAGCAACACCCATCAGATTCATTAGAAAGTTTGGACCTGGCTCTCGGTGGATAAGAATGTTGGATTTTTTTTACATGAGAAACTTTGAAGAGTGGCTTATTACTCCTGTTGCCATTATATTTTGATTATGTGCTCTATGATTAGATGTTGAAAATGCTAATGCATATTAATACATGATTGGTTTGATTACCCATCCTAATTATACTTTGATCACTTTTGATAAATATATTGATTCATATTTTATTTATTTCACAGAATTCTTTGTATAACTATGCTTTGATAATATCTGATTGCATCTTGAATATTTGATTGCTTTGAGTAGCTCTTGTTTTAACCATTGGGAAGTTGGATCATATTAGCTATGATATATTTGACTAGGTGGTGCTAAGTGATTAAGAATCTGCCTGCCAATGCAGGAGACACAAGAGATGCGGGTTTGATCCCTGGATCAGGAAGATCCCTTGGAGTGGGAAATGGCAACCGGCTCCAGTATTCTTGCCCTGGAAAATTCCATCAACAGTGGAGGCTGGTGGGCTCCAGTCCATGGGGTCACAAAGAACTGGACACGACTGAGCATGCACATGCACACACTCACACACACGCATATCTGACTAGTGGTTATAAGCCTAATACGCAAAACATGCCTGGGTGTGATAATCCCTGCTACTTTTCACTGTGTTACATTTGGTAGATCAGTTAACTTCTCTGGCCTCATCTGAGAAGTGGACATCATAATAAAATTTACTCGTAAGAGTGCCAAATGGATTAAATGAGATAATACATATTAATAGGGCAAACTGGTTGAACCCTGGTTGACATTCTGTATGATTACAATGTGTAATTGATACTCCTTACTTTGATGGCCAAGTGTCTGCATGAGCCGACATGCATTAAAGTTTGTATAGTTCACGTTGCTTCACTAGGAGGCTCAGGAAAAGGGGAGAGGTAGTTTGGGGCAGGGTGCTGGTGGCGGGGAGAAAGGAGAGGAGAGTGAAGGGGCTGGTGGCATGGACGCCACCCTCCCATGCCAGCTCCGTGGTCCAGGTGTTCGCAGTGAAGAGAGCCTATCTGAAGGGGCAGGTGGGCTGGAAATCCACGCCCGGACACAGTGGTGTCAGCTTTGGGGAGGGGTGTCTTGTCTAATTCACACAGAGGGGCCACGGCAGCTACTCAGAGGAGCCGTATAAGAAAAGACTTTGTTCCTACCGGTTTGAGATCCAGTAGAAAGAGAGGGAGTGGCTGAAAGACTTGACTGAGTGAGAGGCCATGCACGTCTAGGCGCCAGGAGGGCTGTTTTGGAGCCCCCATCCCATCTGCTTCCTGCCGTGGCATTCTGCCCTGGCTTCCAGGGCTGCTGAAAGAACAGGGCTGTGCCTGGGGGATCAGCATTTTCAGGAAGTCCAGAAACCTGGGGGGGTGTTGGCGGGGGGAGGGTGGGGGACATGGAATGAGTGAGTGTCGGGGATGAAGGGTGAGCCCTTCAGACACTGTAACAACGGCAAGTCACAGGTTCCCTTGCTCTGCCAACGCTCTGCACACATGATCACTTTTAAGGGTCACAGCAATCTTTCGACAGCAACCACTGGTATATTTATCATCCCTGCTTTACAGGTGGGACACAGAGGCAAAAAGGGATTAAATAATTCCTCCACTGTGATAGAGAGTAACTGGCAGGACGTGTACCGGTCTACCCTGCGGTTTGAATGTTTGCTTTATGCCCCTTCGCTTTTATGAAAAGCCTCATTAGTATCCGTTTTTGCAAACTGAAAGAAATATAAAGAGGATTTCCATTTATAAGAAAAAGAGATAAAAAGTGCAAGTCGAGTTTAGTGTTTGTTTGGCCTTGAGCAGTTATGGAGGCAGCATGTACCCCCAGCAGAGAGGGGTTCCGCCCGCCTCCTTCCCCGGGAACTACGCTGTGTCTCAGCATCAAACCGCTGTAGTTTAGGACTGTGTCTGGGAGCATCTGAGCTTTATTCCAGCTGATTTTGTGCATCCATGAGCAGGATGTGTCCTAAGGCAGTTGCTTCTTCACTTTACACCATTTCAGCTTAAGAAAGGATTCACAGGAAAGCTTTGCTTTCGAAGAGCAGGGGAGCCTGTATCTGAATCCAGGTCATCATCTGCCAGAGCCACTGCTCTTAACGCTTACTCCAGATTGCCTCCTCACCAGGGGCCCTGTCCGGGCTGCTGGGCACAGATGCGCGTCCCGCCTCTCCCTTGGGGAGACCTGGAGCGGGGAGGAGCTAAATTCCTGCATGTGCGTGTTAGTTGCTCAGTCCTGTCCTACTCTTTGCCACCCCGTGGACTATACCCCACCAGGCTCCTCTGTCCATGGAGTTCTCCAGGCAAGAATCCTGGAGTGGGTTGCCATACCCTTTTCCAGGGGATCTTCGTCACCCAGGGATCGAACCCAGGTCTCCCGCGTCGCTGGGTGATTAGAAAACTCGGTGATATCTGGGCATCTGTGTCAGCGTGACCCCACATCTTCCCTCAGCCTGGGGACCCCTTGTGTTTTTGGATTTATAGTGCATTTGCCCTGGACCTGGCCCACACTTGCAACTCAGTAGAGAGGTCCATTTTCAGTTTCATGGATGATTGGTGTGGCCGCTGTCTTCTGCAGGTATGTTTTAGAGATGAGAACACAGAATCCCTCTTAACTAAACGAGTGCCCTCTGTGGCCTCCCACTGAGCTTGTCCCTTCTTCTGACCTGGCTTGAACTTCACAGGATACAAAGGAGACCAGAGGGTGGGTAATGGTCCCTGATATTGGGCCATCAGACAAGGCCATCAACTGTCAGCTGGGGTCTCTGGCTGCCTTCCAGAAGATTCCAAGACCCCGAGAGTGTGCAGAGCAATGACCAGACACAGCACATGTGCATGGAGCCCCAGAACGACCATCCTGAGGCTTAAAGTACACTTTAACAGAATCCCATGTGAATAACCATAAATTAGGATGTACCTTCTTTCCTTCACAAAAAAATCATTTTACCCACATCCTTGACACTCAGATGCTATCTTTCTTTTCTGTTATTCTGTTTTATACCATTTTGAGTACATATAGTATTATTTTTAATATGTTTGAGATTTTCAAAATTAAAATTAATTTTTTTGCCATGCACAGGTTAAAAAAACTTAGAGGAAATAATAGTAAAATGCTAGCAAGTCTGTGGGTGAGGTGATTATGGGTTATTTTAATGTTCTTTTCTATCCTCAGTAAGCATGTTCTGTTTTTATAATATGAAAGGAAGTAGAATTTATTTGTATGTGTGGGTGTTTCTTTAATTTTTAAATTATGAGAACAGTTGTTTCCTTCAGTATAGTACAGACAACTTTTATTTCAAATAGTCATGATATTTTTTGTTTGTACTTCATTTTACTCCTGGGAATTCCTCCACGGCAGATTTGTCCAGCTGAGACGGAGGTAGATTAATGACTGAAAGTACAGACCCAGCCAACTGCTCATCTGAGAGTTGAATGGAAAGAGTTTTGGATTAGGAATCTCAAGGGCGAGTTCTAGTTCTGACACCACCAAACGCGGAGGGTCTCAGCCTCCTGATGTACAAGTAACCTACCACCCCTTCCAGGACTAGGCTTGAGTGAATCTTTGGTGCGTTCTGGAAGCCATTGGGGAAATAGGGCAACCCATTAGTCGACAGCTGACTTTGTTAGACTAGAGTGATTTAATCACCTGGCAATTTGGTAGTTCAGATTAAGTATGAGAGTAGCTCTTCCACCTGCTGCGTGAAGGAAGTAAACCCCTGTGGTGGCCCTATAACAGGGCTTCCTGGAATTGGTATTTGGGTGATGTTTTTAAGGTAGTGTGGGGCATAGATGGATGTGGGGGAAGGAGGACAGCCTAGGACTTGAGTGTAAAGGAGCAGATGTGGCAGCAAGCCCATTGCGTGTGGGTGATGGATGGGAGACAGAAAGGCAACATGCCAGGGAGGAAACCTGAAGTGTCCCCGGCTGGAGGGAAGCCCGAGGACTTGGGAGCCCACCGAATCTCTCGTGGTGCCCTGCGGTAGCCAGCCAACAGCAGCCTCCATATATTCTGTGACAGTTAACTCATAAACTTTGTTTTTCTTTAATTTAGCTGTAAGTTTAAAGTAAATATTGATATTTTCCAAGATATAAAACCAGTCACTCATCACAATGCATTTCAGTAAAACCAAACAGTTTGGTGCCCTAGACTTACAGAGGTTTCTCTAATTGGATAAAAAGATGAGGTCTGTGCTTTTTCATTTGCCTGATTAATTACTGCTCTGAAACCCTTGAAAACAGACATGGTCTGTAAGTAGTATCTGTTATTTAATCGAGGACAGATGTTTTCAGAAATCTTTTAAATAGGCCTGGAGAGTTACTGGCTCTTAAGCAAAGTGAATCACTGAACTGTATGTTTTAAAAGTGACTGTAACCTGCCAACAAAAAGCAATTTTTACTAATGTTCAAGTTATGGTCACTCTAATTGTGGTTTCTCCTAAATCACCAGAATCAAGGAGCAGCACCAAGATAAAGACAGAAAATGACATCACCACCCACCCGGGGGTCCAGGCTGAAAGTCATTGCATCCAATGGCTGTACTTTTTCCTGCCCGCACTTCCCTTTCTGTCCCTGCTGTGTGCAAGTTTTGTTGTCAAGTTCATCCCCTAAGCACCTCTACAGGGGTTTCCTTTTGTCTATTCCTACCACCACTACCCAAGTTAAGGCAACAGTATCAGTTGAGTTTAATAGGAAAATAAATTTCACCCCAGACAGTTTGAACAAGGCCTTCAAGGGGAAGGCAATGTTGGGGGTGTGGTCAGGGCTAAGGAAGCAAATGAGGGAGAGAGAGGTGCCCACGGAACAGGACTGTTGGATGCCATTACCACTCCTAGCCAAGGGACCCTGAGAGGACGCTGTGCTCCCAAAGCCCAGAGAGAGCCCCGGAGGGAGCTGCTGAGGTTGAGAGGGGGACGGAAGCCGTGGTGCTGCAGCATCTAAGTGGGGAAGGTGGTTCCTTCTCTCCTCCCCTTCCCCTGCCTTCCACTGGCACCTCCTGCTGGCCAAACCCAATGGAAAGCCGTGTTGAGGGGACCCCCAAGATGCAGACCTCATGGTCAGCCTTGAGCACGAAGCAGGGCAGAGTGCAAACCTGGAGGCTCAAATGACGAGTAAGGAAAACAGCAGGCAGCACCACCAAGGCCTCTCCAGAGCTTCCCACCTTATTATTTTCCATAATGTGGCAAGAGTGCTCTTTCTAAAGCAGAACTCCCCAGGTCACACTGCCTGCTTACAACCCTTGCCTGACTCCTGATTGCCCTCAGGGTGAAATGAAAACTCCTCAACATGGCACCATGGATTGAATATTTGTGTGCTCCCCAAATTCATGTCTTGAGTCCTAATCCCCAGTGTGATGGTTATGGGAGATGGGACTTTGGAAGGTGATTAGGGCATGAGGGTGAAGTCCTTGGGAATGGGATTAGTGCCCTTATAGCAGAGATTCAGAGGGTCTTGTCCCTTCTGCCCCATGAGGACACAGGGAGAAGCGGGCCACCCGTGAACTGGGAAGCTTGTTCTCATCAGAATCCAAACCCTCCAGCTCCTTGATCTGGGTCTTCCTAGCCCCCTAACCCTAACTGTGAGAATTAAACTCCTGTTGTTTATAAGCCCCCTGGTCTGTGATATTCTGTGACAGCAGCTTAAGCTGACTTGACTAAGAGACGCAGTGTACAATGTCTTATGAGTCATATTTCCATCTGCTCCCATAACCCTCTGCACTCAACGCAGTTCTGAGACTGCGAACTGCTGTCTGTCATCACCGGCCTTAGTCCACACTGTCCTCTGTGACGTTCTTTGATTTCTTGTGCCCTACTCTCTATGACTTTTTCTTTTAAAGACTGTTCAGGGTTCTTTCTATGTTTTTTTTTTTTTTGAGATCTTTTGTAGACTTTATTTTCTAAAGAAGTTTTGATTTTACAGAAACCTTGAACAGGAAGTACAGAGAATGCTCATGTATATGTTTCTTTTCTAGCCCTCGCCACAGTTTTACCTATTAGTAACATCTTGTATTAGTGTGATATATTTGCTCCCACTGATTAACCAATTATGATACATTATTATTAACTAAAGCCCATCATTTATATTAGGGTTCACTAGTTGTATAGTTCTATGGTTTTGACAGAGTACATCATGAGAAACGCTGGGCTGGATGAAGCACAAGCTGGAATCAAGATTGCCGGGAGAAATATCAATAACCTCAGATATGCAGACAACACCACCCTCATGGCACAAAGTGAAGAAGAACTAAAGATCCTCTTGATGAAAGTGAAAGAGGAGAGTGAAAAAGCTGGTTTAAAACTCAACATTCAAAAAATGAAGATCATGGCCTCTGGTCCCATCACTTTATGGCGTATAGATGGGGGAGCAATGGAAACAGTGAAAGACTTTATTTTCTTGGGCTCCAAAATCACTGTGGACAGTGACTGCAGCCATGAAATTAAGAGACACTTCATCCTTGGAAGAAAAGCTATGGTAAACCTAGACAGCGTATTAAAGAGCAGAGACATCATTTTGCTGACAAAGGTCCCTCTAGTCAAAGGTATGGTTTTTCCCAGCAGTATGATGTGGAACGATGTTTAGCTTTGTAAGAAACTCTCTTCCAAAGTAGCAGCACCATTTCACATCACCAACCACAGTGATGAGAATTTGTGTTTGGCCTCACGTCCTCACCAGTATTTGGTGGTGTCAGTGTTTCGGTTTTTAGTTATTATAATAGGCAAATAAGCAGTATCTCGTTGTTGTTTTAATTTGCATTTTCTTAATGACATGTGATGTTGAGCATCTTTTCATTTTTTTTTTGCCACTTCTGCTGTAGTTTGAGCTATCAACTTAGCTGACACTTTCTGTAGGAAGGTTACTTTCTTGTTAAGTGTCTAATCTAAGTAAGACTGTTGAAGATGTGGTAGAAAAGACCAAATAAAATTTTATTCCATTATTTCCCTATGCACAGTTTTAGGGATTTAAGTAACTTAAGATTTGTACCAAAATATATACTTAATAAAATAATTTATAACAAATATCTTGGTAGTAGGGTGTTGAAATAGATATTTTAATTTCCCCAAATCTTTCTAAGTATTTCAGGTTAAACAAGGTGTCTTTCAGCAAAAACACTGTACAGTTAGTACAATTAGCGGTTAACATGTGAGTCCTAAGAAAGTCTTTTTAGAATACGTCATGACCACTGGGAGAGTGAATGACTAATGCCTGGGTACAATCTTTATGCAAATCTGATGGCTTCTAATTCTTTGCACTTAAGAAAATTACAGTAGAGTTTAACTGGGTTTTCGATTGACATAACTTTAAAATTTAGCTTTGATAAAGGCTTACTCTGTGATCTTAGCATTTACTTCAGAAGAATTTCAAAGAATTGAATGGCATGGCTTTAACCACCTTCCTTCCTTCCCATTAAACTACATTTAAGGGCACAATTTTCTAAGCACATATACCTGTTATGAACAGAAGAAAATAAGCTGCAGAAGAGAACTTTGTGAGTTTTTAGAAATGCCTTTTACTGTCGGTTGCTGTTGTACAGTCAGCCAGTCGTGTCCGACTCCGTGACCCCATGCGCTGCGGCACGCCAGGCCTCCCTGCCCTTCTCCGTCTCCCGGAGTTTGCCCAAGTTCATGTCCATTGCATCAGTGATGCCATCCAGCCATCTCATCCCCTGACGCCCTCTTCCCTTTCTGCCCTCAATCTTTCCCAGCAGCAGGGACTCTTCCAGTGAGCCGTCTGTTCGCATCAGATGGCCAAAACACTGGAGCTGCAGCTTTAGCTTCAGTCCTGCCAGTGAATATTCAGGGTTGATCTCCCTTAAGAGTGACCGGTTTGATCTCCTTGCTGTCCAAGGGACTTTCAGGAGTCTTCTCCAGTACCACAGTTCAAAGGCATCAATTCTTTGGCATTCGGCCTTCTTGACAGTCCAACTCTCACATCAGTGCATGACCAGTGGGGAGACCATAGCCTTGACTATATGGACCTTTGTTGGCAGAGTGATGTCTCTGCTTTTCAACACACTGTCTAGGTTTGTCATTGCTTTCAAGAAGCAGTCGTCTTCTAATTTCATGGCTTTGGTCACTGTCTGCATTGGTTTTGGAGTCCAAGAAGAGGAAATCTGTCACTGCTTCCACCTTTTCCCCTTCTATTTGCCACACAGTAATGGGGCCAGATGCCATGATCCTAGGTTTTTTAATATTTGGTCTTAGGCCGTTTCTTTCACTCTCCTCCTTCACCTTCATCAAGAGGCTCTTTAGTTCCTCTTCACTTTCTGCCATTAGAGTGGTGTCATCTGCATATTTGAGGTTGTTGGTATTTCTCCTGCCTATCTTGATTCCAACTTGTTATTTATTCAGCCCGGCATTTCTTATGTGCTCAGCATATAAGTTAAACAAACAGGGTGACAGCAGACAGCCTTGTTGTGCTCCTTTCTAGATCTTGAACCAATCAGTTGTTCCATACAAGGTTCTAACTGTTGCTTCTTGACCCGCAAACAGATTTCTTAGGAGACGGCTAAGATGATTTGGTGTTCCCATCTCTCTAAGAGCTATTCTTGTCTAATGATGTGTCCAAAATTCATTTGGTACATGCCTCTTTGTGTCTGTCTTTCTCTCTCCGTGTGTGTGTTTATATATATTTGTGTTCAGTTGGGGGTCTACCTCTTTGTGATCACATGGATGGCGTTCCACCAGGCTCCTCTATCCATGGATTTTCCAGGCAAGAATACTGGAGTGGTTTGCCATTTCCTACTCCAGGGGATCTTCCCAACCCAGGGATCAGACCCGTATCTCTTGTGTCTCCTGCACTGGCAGGCAGATTCTTATCACTAGCACCACCTGGGAAGTCTCTCTCCAGGAAAGTGAAAGTGTTAGTCGCTCAGTTGTGTCCAACTCTTTGTGACTCCATGGACTGTAGCCCACCAGGCTCCTCTGTCCCTGGGATTTTCCAGGCAAGAATACTGGAGTGGGTTGCCATTCCCTTCTCCGGGGGATCATCCTGCCGCAGGGATCAAACCCAGGTCTCCTGCGTTGCAGGTGGATTCCTTACAATCAGAGCCACCAGGGGAGCCCTTTCTCTCCACACTTGCTGTTCATCTGAACGCATCAGGTTGCCTGTGGGGCCACGCCCTTAAGTCTTTTAGGAACCTTGGCTGTCCAGTCAAAGTTATCTCATCCTAGACCAGGGCTGCTTAAAGATGCAGCATTGGCATCTCTGGAGCCTGACAACAATACAAGTTCTTAAGCTCCTCCCCAGATCTACTGACTCGGAATCTCCGGGGGTGGTGCCCAGGTGTCCGTGTTAACAAGCCTTCTAGGTTACTCTGGAGTGTGCTGAAGTTTGTAAGCACATAATGATGCCACCGTATTTCTCTTAGAGTTTGGTAATTACCTTGAGGACCTGACCTAGCTGACAGTGCCCAGGGTTGGTCTTCCATGGTGTGTCTTCATGGCCATATCTTTGGCTTCATCTTTCTCTCCCAGGCTGGCTGGTATTTGAGAATCTTTAACTGGCTAGAAAGTCTGACAGTGAAAAGAAGTTTCTTGTTTTTTTTTCCAACCCAGGTAATTCTGAGCTCTCTCTGAGCCCTCTAAATTCTGCTTACAATCTCACCAGTTCTCTGAGCAGTACTGTATCATATGCAGCTGAAAGCAGCCAGCTACCAGTTGGAATTTTCTGCCTGGCAGTCTCCTTGCCCAAGTCTCAAGTTCATTAGACACATTTTCTATCTTCTAAGGTAACTTAGGTGATGGTTTTGCCTAGGCTTTATAATTGTTCCTTGCTAATTTTTTAAGCTTCTGCCAGGTGGCGCTGGGGGTAAAGAACCTGCCTGCCAGTGCTGGAGACACAAGCAACGTGGGTTTGACCCCTGGGTCGGGAAGATCCCCTGGAGGAGGGCATGGCAAACCACGTCAGTATTCTAGCCTGGAGAATCTCATGGACAGAGGAGCCTGGCGGGATACAGTCCTTGGGGTTGCAAAGAGTTGTACACAACTGAAGCGACTTAGCCTGCACACACACGTCTGGGTTCTAAGCCTAAAGCTAATACTATGTATTTTAGGATTTTATTGAGACGTTAGTTTGTGCATGGCAAACTACTCCAAAACATAGTGCTAAATCAATAATATTTATTATTGCTTCCACGTCCGTGGATTGACTGGGCTTCAGCTTATAGGCTCAGCTCCACGTCTCACGTTTTCCTTGCACCAGTCATTCCTGGTCCCCATTCCTCCCATCACAATGGTAGATGTGCAAGAGGGCAAGTGGAAACATGTGACACTTCTTCAGCCCTAGGCTCAGAACTCACACACCATTACTTCTGCCCACATGCTTCTGGCCAAACAAGTCACATGGTCAAGCCTGAAGCCTGGGGACACCCATCGTAAAACCAAGACAAGAGTCTGGATACAGGGAGGAGCAAAGAATTGAGGACACTATGTCAATCTGGCATTGCTTCCAGCATAAAAATAGGAATCTCTTCTATATGCTGGCAAAACTCCTAAAATTTTCCCCTCAGAGCATTGTTTTCACTTCTTTCTCCCACCAATTAGGCTGAATTTCAGACAGTACCTGGCATATAGTAGATACTCAGTAAATACTTATGGATCAAGCAACTTGACTAGATATAGGAATGAATGCTTTCCTGAAGGGCAGCTTGCCAAATCAGAGCTACAGAGACAAGGAATTAAGTCTTGATTTGGAATGTTGTCTAGACATTTAATTTGAAACTTTGAGATTTTCATTCGTACATCTTCTTAGGAAAATATTAATAAGAGCTTACCTTTTGTTTGACCTTCATAAAAGCAAGGTGATGCCTAGCATTTGGAAGACATCGTAAGCTGAAGAAGAGTAATAAAAGAAAAAAGATGGAACCAAAGGGAAATTGTTGAAAGGGAAGAGCTGATGAAATACCTGTGTGGGTTTTCATGCTACTTTCTCCCTTTTTCTCAAACATTTTCTCTCAAGAAGGATGAGCGCAAGACTCTAAGTAGCTGTCCCAGGGGTGTCCAGCCTGTCACTGCCCGTGTTTTGTAATCTGAGCCAAGAATCAGTCGGGGGCAGGTAGTGGTGTAGCAAAACCTCCCTGTGAAATCTTGTTGGCAGGCCATGTGACAACGTCAGCGAGCCGTTTGGGACAGTCCTGTCCGCACCATCCTTCCATCTGTGCTCACAGCCTGGCTGTCGCCGCCAGTAAGAGCAGCAATATTTCTTCCTCTCATAACCCGCTCTTCTCTGTTCTGCTCTTTCAGAATTTTATTGTCACAAATACGTTGCAGTGCTTGGGAATGAGACAGGAATCTTTAAATTCCACTTGACTCTGATCTGTGCAAATCAGACGGCTCCTTCCTTCTGGACAGCCTAAGCCTTCTCTGCTTTTCAACAGAAGCCCTTTCCTCGGGTTAAGCATCAAGACTTTGCTCATGCTGTGTCTGGCCTTTCCTCCCAGGTTCAACAGAACTCACCCATCCAGCCTTCACGTGGGAAAACATCACCCGGAGCGCGGGCGAGGGGGTTATCCTCGTGTGGATTCACATCCCAGCGCAGCAGCTTACGAGCTGTCTTATCTGAGGGAACTCAGCCTCTCTGAGCTCCATTCTCCTCACTTGTGAATGGGAAGAGCCGTAGATTGTTGTGCTCTTAGACCTCACATGGACATGAGTTTGTGCAAACTCCAGGAAATAGTGAAGGACAGGGAAGCCTGGGGTGCTGAAGTCCGTGGGGTCGCAAAGAGTCAGACACGACTGAGCAACTGAACAACAATGACATATTTAGCATGTCAAGTGCAGTGTGCAGCTCTTTAAAAGAGAGACTCATCCCGCCTTCTCCTTTCTCAAACTTCTCAGGCGGTATTTGCCATCTTATATGGTTTTCATTCAGAGACATAAGAGACTGGGTTTGATTCCTGGGTCAGAAAGATCCTCTGGAGGAAGGAAGGCGTGGCAACCCATCCAGTGTTCTTGCCTGGAGACTCTCGTGGCCTGAGGAGCCTGGTCCATCCATGGGGTGCAGAGTAAGACGTGACTGAAGCTTCTTAGCATGCACACACATGGTCTTCATTATTCCATGGACTTACTCTTGCCTGTCACTCCAGATTAAATTACTTTATGAGTGGGAATCATTGAACTCTTAAATCTTTTATGGTGCTTGGTGTATGGTAGGTGCTGATTGGCTATGTACGGCAACACGATTAAATGTTTTTTTTTCTTTTTTAATAACCAACCTATTTTAAATATTGTACAATGTATTCTGTTTTGTGTAAAATTTCCAGGCATCTGAGGATACAGGCTAGGGTTTCAAAGATCTCTTGATGAATATTTCATGTTGACATGTGATTTTTGGATTAAGAAAAACATTAAAGGACCCAGGGATTTTGACACATTTTGGTCCGTTTATTTGACACATTTTAATTTATTGCCTATTCTATGCCAGGCTGGCTGTTTCAGGTTCTGAAACTGACAAACGATATAGGAAAAAAAAACAGAAATAAACAGGCAAACCCCACTCTGCCTGCAGGGAGCTTATATTCTAGTGGTTTAAGGTATTGGAAGATAGCATAACATTTCTTGAACTTTTTGGTTAAGTCAATGCCTTTGAAGACACTGCTTTTGGTGTATCTTCTGAATTATCTTCTTTCAAACAAAATACCAGGAGCCGTGATACCTGTGAAAAAAATGATTACAAAAGTTTACGTGTCTAACTGTATGCCAAATATTATTATAATCTAAATATATTAACTTGTTAATGTTCATGGTAACATGAGAAGGTGGATACCACTTATCACGCCCATCTTAGAGATGATAAAGCTGAGGAGTGGGAAGGCCCAGTGAATGACCCAAGGTCACATCCAGAGGTGATGAGCAGCATCTTAGCTGCAGCATCATCTTGAACTTTTACCGGAAAGGAAGCACAGTGGTTTTTGAGTTTCCTAAAGAAAAAAGACCTCAAAGCTAGATTTATTTGACCAGAAAGTCTTTTCTCTTTGTACCATCTCATCCCGTCTCTTCAAAGACAGTAAAGGAGAGGTTTGTCTGGGAGGGAGACGATAACAAAGTAGGAGGTGAGTGCAGCAGGCCAGGGAGGGGTGAGGTGTGCGTGTGCTGGGGGTGGGGACCTGAAATGGTGCGGGTGCCGTGGAGACCAGACGCGGGTGCCTCTAAACATAGAATCGCCACAGGCTCCAGCAATCACGCTTCTGGATGTCCACCCCAAAGAACTGAAAGCACTACTTGAACAGATGTATGTACACTCATAGCATTATTCACAAGAGCCCAAAGGTGGAAACATCCCAAATGTCTATCAGTAACTGAGGGGACAATATACGTTACATACATACAATGAAATACTATTCAGTCTAAAAAAAAGGAGATTCTGACACATGCTACAACTTGGATGAACCTTGAGAATGTTATGCTGAGTGAAATAAGCCAGTGACAAAAACACAAACGTATGATTTCATTGGATGATTCTCTGGAATCATAGAGACTGAAAGCAAGCTAGTGGTGCCAGGGGCTGGGAAAGGGGAGATGGAGAGTTATTATTTCATGGGCCCAGAATTTCAGCTGGAGAAGATGAAAAGTCTTGTAGAGATGGATGGAAGTGGTGGCTGTACAACCAAGGAGATGTACTAAATGCCACAGAACTGTGCACATAGAAATGGTTGAAATGGTAAATTAGGTGCTATGTGTATCGGTGGCTCAGTGGGTAAAGAAACTGCCTGCGATGCAGGAGACCCAGGTTCAATCCCTGGGTGGGGAAGATCCCTTGGGGAAGGAAGTGGCGGCTGTCTTGACGCTCACATTGTTCACTGGACCCAGAGTGGATAAGGCGCGACCAGGGAAGCTGAAAGAAGACTCGAGGTGCTGTGGGGACTGCAGACGTGTTTATTTTCTCTGGGCAGCAGCAGCAGCGAGTCTTCAAGGACTACTGAGACACCAGAGAGACAAAGGTGGCCCAGGCCCAGTGCTGCCAAGGTCAGCAGTGTAGCTGTTTACAGAATATAAGGAATGAGGCCACGAGAGAGGGGAGGAGGACAGCCTGACTGACGCCGTGTTGCCAGATACTTTCTCCGCAGCAACCCACCCGTTTTCCTGCCTGGAAAATCCCACGGACAGAGAGGAGCCTGGTAGGCTACAGTCCACGGAGTCACAAAGAACTGAACATGACTCAGTCACGAAACCACCATCGAGAAGAAAAGGAGAGCTCCGGGGCGGGCTCCTTTACCCTGGGTGGGCGTTACAGGTGAGTCTGTCCTCTTCTTTCCCGAGCTCAGGGGGCCGCTCAGAAGGCAGGGACGAGCCTGGGGCCACGCCTGAGAAGATTCAGCTGCAGCCCTCATGGTTGAAGTGGGCGGTGTCCGACTTGAAGGAGTTTGCTGCCTCAGGACTGAGGTGGGTCCGCAAGCCCGAGTGGGTGTCTCGCCCCTCGGATCTCAGGGCAGCAGGAACCGTGACCTGCAGACAGCGGGGTCAGGCGGCCTGGGCGGGAAGGGGATGCGAAGCTGCTAACCCAAGCAGTGACCTTCCCCGCCCGTGTGGACGTGCTCCTTGGCTGCCCGAGTGTGGAAGCAGGGCCTCCCCCAGGCCGTCAGGACGCTCCTAGAGATAAGGCCCGTCAGCGAGGAAACGGCAGATGTGTGGAGGGAGGAGCCCGGGCTTCTGGGGAAGGACGTCCTCACTTAGCCTTCCAAGGGGCTGTGCCTGGGGCCCCAGAACTACCACACCCCTCAGGTAGATCCTGAAACCAGGGCTTCAGGGGCTTCCGGCTCTGAGTCTCTTCCGTTTCCCCTCAAGCTAAGATGGGTGTTGTGGGGCTTAGAACCAGGGGGTGCCTGGGACAAACCAACCCCTTGGAAGGTACCAGCCGGGCTAAGGTTTGCATCAGCTGCTGGGCCCACGGAGAAGACGGGCATCACCTGGGCTGCGCTTCAGGCCGCCTGAGAAAGTCGGCATCCAGCCTCTGCATCCACAGTTGCCGAGTCCTAGAGTCTGCCCTTTACGACCAAAGAGGGTTCTCAACGATAGATTGTCATACTTTGGGAGGAACAGATACGAGCCCACAGCGGCTTGCCCCAGGTCTGTGCATGCTTTATTTAACCAACACTTTCCTGGCACTACCCAAGTGCCCTTCAAATGTGGTTGTTATTGTTCAGTCACTAACTTGTGTCCGACGTTTTGAGATCCCCATGAACTGCGGCACACCAGGCTTCCCTGTCCTTCGCTATCTCCCAGACTTCGCTCAAACTCATGTCCATTGAGTCAGTGATGCTATCCAACCATCTCATCCTCTGTCGCCCCCTTCTCCTCCTGCCCTCAAACTTTCCCAGCATCATGGTCTTTGCCAGTGAATCGGCTCTTTGCATTGGGTGGCCAAAGTATTGGCACTTCAGCTTCAGCATCAACCCTTCCAGTGAGTATTCAAGGTTTATTTCCTTTAGGGTTGACTGGTTTGATATCCTTGCAGTCCAAGGGACTCTCAAGATTCCTCTCCAACAGTTCTCCTAACAGCCTTATGAAGTGTCCGTCCCATTGTACAGATGAGGAAGCTGAGGCACAAAGAGGCTCAGTAACTTGTTGAAGGTGACCCGGCTTGCAAGAGGACAGTGTCGCAAACTAAACCTGGTATCGAATGTATTCTGCTAAGTACCGCGCTTTATTGCCCTTCCCTCGGGACCACCAGCTGTAACATGGAAGGAAGACCTGGGAAGCCTGGCAAAGTCCTGCGGCTCTCTCTTTAAGAGCTGCAGCACTGGGCGCCCTCTGATGCGTCCACTCAGCTTTACAAGAGCAACCTCAGCTTCCGCACTGCAGGCTTGCTTTTCTGAGTCCTCCTACTGAGAAAAATGGAGCCGGCCTCTGGTGCAGCAAATACCAAAGCATCTTGGAGCTGCGGACTGGGCTGTGGGGATGAATGGTGTGGAGGCTGGCACACCAGGCCCCAGGTGGCAAAGACCTGACTCACGCTCATTAGAGAGACTGCTGCTCAAAGCGAGCCCCCAGTTTCTTGAAGGAGCTGAACAATATGATAAGAAGAACAAAGTTTGGAGATAGAAGCCCAGCTGTGTGACCTTGAATAAGACACTCTGGTCTCTTTAAGACCAGTTTTCTTTCTACAGAATGGTGCCAATAATATCTTCTTCCAGGGTGTCTGAACAGATGAAACAAGATAACATACGGCTGCTCTGATGATCGGCCATTCAAGAGGGAGAGGTGAGCCCATAGGAAGACTGGGAATCTGAAAGTATGCTCTGGGGTGCAAATGTTCCTGGAAGAGCAGAAGCCGAGCTCTCTGGCTGGGTGGTGCCGCTTAATGAGAGAGGAGGGACTTGGGGGTCAACCCCTTCAAGGGTCAGCTCCTAGCTCTCTGTCACGTGCCAACTGTGTGACCTTGGGAAAATGTCTAAACTTTCTAAATTCAGTTCTCTCTTAATAAGATTGGCATGTTAATATACAGCTCTCAGGACTGTTGAATTTTATTCGATAATGAGTGCAGAGGGTGTTAAAAATGGTAGTTTTCCCCAAGTCCATAGTCTATGGCTTCACCTGTAAAACAGCAGCGTTAATACCATCTCAATGCTTACAGCAGTAAACCGCCTCTCCTAGTTGTCCGTGGACCTAGCATGGCTATTATTTTTAACCATAAACCTCGTTGAACCGCTTATGATTGCAGAAAGCAGGAGGGGAATCAGCCCAGCAGTGACTGGACCTCATCAGAAACCACTCTAGTACCCAAACAATGGGGTGCATTTTTACAGTTTCCCTCTTGCCAAGTCATTCCTGTGTGTCATTGGCATCGGATTAACTCTTGTGTAGGGACTCAGGAATCTAGGTTTTTGGGGAGCACAGAGCAAGTATGTCTCTCTTTCCTTCTCTCCTATCTTTTGCTCTGTAAAGTCTCTTCTTGACAACATCCTCCAGTTTTGACCCCAAAGTGGGGCACTTCTGTTCCAGTAATTATATTATCCTTATAGGAGCTCATATTATCCTTATAGGATCTCTACTGGGTCCACAAATGGGTTTTAAGTGGGGGTGCACGGGCCCCTGAAACTGGTCCACATTTCTCCAGATAGAGGATCCACAGCATTCATGGGGTTCTGTGACGCCCCTCCCCAGCAAAGGATAGGAAACACTTTTCTGAGAGAAGATGGATGTAGACATTCTACCCCACTTGGGACCTAAATACAATTTATTTCTGCAAGAGGATGAGAGGCAGGTTTAACTGGAACTTTTCCCACTCTTTTTAACACAGAAGTTGTAGCAGTAAAAAAGGTCTAAATTTTTGTGCAGCTCCTTTCCCCCCACAAATGTTTATTTTTGCCCTCAGGAGAGGAAGTCCAGGGTCTTTGGCCCAGTGGACCCCCATCTCAGGACCTGCCCACAGTTCAGGTAAACTTGCCTTTTCTAGGAGATCTTTGTCCTTGAAACCCTTTACTCAGTGATGAATGTTGTCGTTAAAAGTCCACAGCTGAGCAGAAGTCCTCCTGGGTTCTGAGTTATTGAGTCTTTCTGCCTCTGTGAGATGTTTCCTGGTTAGGTGGCTCTAGGTGACCTTGTGAACTTCCCCTGCCCAACACGCGTGAACTCCAGGTGCCAGAAATCTAGTTCCATCATTTAAAGAGATTTCTTCCTCTGCCACTTCTAGAGGGTCCTAACTTGGGGCCTTTTAAAGCAGCTTGACCCCAAGCAAGCGCTGTGGACCGATTGGCTGTCCTTGGCATTTGCTTCTCATAAATCCAGGCCAGTTTAGGTGAACCTCAGCTCGGACTGGTAGGAGAATTTGTTTAGTTATGTGGGGTTGTGGGCACTAAATTGGGCTACGTTGTCACTTTTTTTGGTAACACACACAAGCCCAGGGACTGCTCAGCTTTTGTCAGGGACTATGATCAGTCAAGTCTGCCTGGTGAGCTGTAATTCAGAAGGAAAAAGTCCGATAACTTAGTTTGAGCTTCACCTTTCATGAGCCATCAGTTCATACATCACCCATGACATGAAAAGGGCCTCATTCCCACAGAGTTAGCCCCAGAACGTTTTTCCTGGTGTTGAGTTCTTAAAAATAGCATCTGTGCTTCGAACATTATTCTCTAAAATTTTATACAAGTGCCAATGATTCTACTAAATCAGCCTTGCAGGGTAATTCCTCAGGGTTCCTCCTGTTTGTTTAGGCCAGAGTGAATGTTCAGGAAAGTCATATTCTGTAGATCACCATTTAATTGCTTGACCCAGTCTACAATGTGTAGGACACCCAGAGCACCGGTCAGCAGGGGCCCGGAGGGCATGGGTTTGCCTGCTTGTCATTTAGAACATTCATCATTTACCACACGTTGAACATCCGCTCTGTACCAGGCAAGGTGTCAGACACAGGGGCTGAGGCAGAGGCCAGCGTGGGCAGACACTTGGCCTTCTGAAGCTTGTGTTCGAATGGAGAGGATGGACTAAGTAAACAGAATAATTATGGATCGACAGTAGACCTGTGAAGGAACCAACTAGGACGATGTAATAAGGAGCAATGAAGATGGGGATGGCCAAGGAAGGGGTCTCTGTCAGAGGACATCCCAGCTGATCCTGAAGGAGGAGAAGGGGCCAGCTGGGCCAGAGGGGAGAGGCCAGCAACGTGGGACCCCTTTCTCTTCCCGGTAGACTGTGGGTAATAACAGCCCTTCGGGGCTCCTTTATCCGCTGGATGACTGGAAACCTGAAGTCTACTTAAAATGTTGCTTGAAACTAGCTCGTGGTGATGTTTGAAGATTCAGAGCATGATCCTGAGTAATCGAGCAGTTTCAGAGGAGCATCTCCTTCTGCAGACCCCCTGCCGGAGCCTGGGGGTGGTGTTCTGCTTGCAGGAAGGGGGTCCTGGGTCACTCTCCCCCTGGTTCACGGCAGCCCAGGGAGAACACGGAGAACAATCTTGTTGATCCACAGGCTCTCAGCGGAGAGATTACGTCCTGGTTGTAAATTAGTCACCAGGGGGAGTTGGTTTTCCTTCCAGGGGTCAGGCGTGCTGTTTGGTACAGACAGTCCCAACTTGCTGAGAAGCGGGATGTCCTAATGTCATTTGTTAGAGTGAGTTCATGGTTACCTCATGCTCTGAAAGTGTCGTGAGGCTCGTTTTAAATATTTAACTGGATATAAAATTCATTTCACTTTGAGGATTTTTTGAGAAATTGATGAAACCCCAGGTGTTGCAAAACCGTTTCTAAGAATTGAATAAGACAATGATCCATTCAGGACCTTAACAGCCAGAAAGAATAACTCGTTTCCTAAAATGCTTATGTAGCTCAGGAAGGGAGGCCATCTAATTATCTGCAATAAGGGAAACTGAAGAAAAAAGTGTGAGGCTTATATGTGCATAAAATATTTGGGTAAAACAGTGGTGACTTGCCAGTTCCTGGATTTATCAGCACTGCACACAGATAATTCCCAGAGTGCTGCTTGCCGCAGACGGCAGTGGTGATGCTGGGGCCCCCATCGCTCCCACTGGATGAAGCAAAGTGATAATGGGACTATTTGATTACAGATTAGCAGGATGGGAACTAAATTGAAAGGGGCAAGCTTTTAGTTAGTACAGACACTGACTTTTACAAATTAAAAATAGGAGTGACAAGAGAGGTCCCACGAAATCAAGTAAGTAACCACAGTTTTCAGATTGGTGAAAATGTCCCTTGTTGTTCCCTTTTTTCCTCATAAATATTTTATCCAGAATAAAGAATAAATATAATCATAATTAATTAATGTACAGAATAACTTTTTTCTAAAAACTTAAGAAACCCTATAACTAAATTACTTAAGAAAATTTAATCATAAAGTTGGTATTGTCATGGATTAGTTATAAAAGTTATCTATTAACTAGTTTTCAGATGATTTTCAAGTTTTCTTGGCCAACATATTTTTGGAGATACTGTATTAATCAGATATTAATGGTATGCAAGTCTCAGAAGCTTAAGTCAAATTAATTAAAAAATATGTGGGAGTGGGGAGGAAGTGGGATTAATCAGATCACCTAACTGAAAAGTTAGTGTAATCTTTGTTACTTAGTAAAGACAGATGTTTGACCCTCCAAAGTAACCAGTCTCACCTGTTGCTAATAAAAATGTGGTGTGAACATAAATCTAAATCTGATAGTTCTCTGCACATTACCTTAGGATTTTAAGAGTTTTAAACTACCCCAATGTCAGTGGAAGAATGGCAGCTTAAAGATAGACTGTCAATTTCGTGGAATATTTTTGTTACTATAAATATGTTGAATGTCTTGAGAGGCATTTTTAATTTTGAAAAAGTTTAAATTTGCTCATGAGAGTTACTTTATCTTTAAATGTTAGAAAGAATGGAAAATTGGTACAAAGTTAATGGAATAACTCTAGCACTTCCAAAGAAAATATCCAGAGTATCCCCAGATAGCACTTGACCTTCATCATGTGCCTGAAAATGGCCAGCTTTGGTGGGATTGCATTTGAGCTGCACAATTCTTTGAAGGCATTTTGCTGGCATGTTGGATTCCTGTAGGTATAAGAATGCCTCCTGTCTTACCTTTAATGTTGCATTAATATGATAGTTTTATACACATGTCCCTACACGCTGCTTACCAAACCTAACTTTCATGCTGTGAATTAAAAGATGTGGAGATGCGAGTTAAGAGGTAGATCTTGCTGTTTGGCAGGGGGAGAAATTTCTCTTAAGTAAAGATATTTTCTTTTTTTAGAGTCATTAAACTTTAAAGAGCCAAATTCTACAGACTTCATTTTGCAAACATTTTGCTCAGGACTGCTAAAAACTTTCCTAGTTACTGGGAGATGGTGGGGTGACAGGGAAGAGGCGCAGGAGTGGGAACAGGGAAACGCCACAGTCCCAGTTCTAATCTGCATGCTTCCATCATCTTGGAGGCTTTTCCAGAAGGATGCCATTCACCAGGATGGAAGGTATAGGAGGGGGAGAAAATGGGAAGCATGCAATTCTACAGCCACAGCAGAGCTGCCCAAATTTCCACCTCATCTCTGCGTCTGCCTCCTTGATCGTCACAGCACTGAGGGGGTTCGGCGGTCCTGCTAAGAGTGGGAATAAGGAGGCTGTCTCACTCCTATATTATATTCAGCCAAGGGGTAACCAGGGCCTCCTGGTGGCTCAGATGATAAAGAAACTGCCTGCAAGGCAGGAGACGCAGGTTCGATTACTGGCTTGGGGAGACCCTCTGGAGAAGGGAGTGGCTACCCACTCCGGTATTCTTGCCCGGAGAGTTCCGTGGACGGAGGAGCCTGGCGGGCTGCAGTCTGTGAGTTCCAAAGAATCAGACGTGACGGGGCGACAGACACTGAGGGGTGGCCAGGGGGAACCTGCCATTACTCAAACTCCGACCAGTCCTTCGGGTAACACACACCCGCAGGTAGTTCCTCCAGGGCAGATGCCTGGGTAGTTGTGGTGGCTTTTAGTGTGGACTGCTCAGAGGCCTCTGCTCACCTAGGCTTCTGTGGGTTCTCTGACATTCTGAGTGAGGCTTTCTGAATAGAAACCACATGGTTATCTTCCAATAGTCTGGTCTCCGTAGGACTGAGACTGGTCTATTGCTTTGCATATTTCTGGTAACGAGGGCAGGGATTTAGAGTAAAAATTCCTTTCCTCCAGGAAGTTCAACCATGTTTAGGAAATCTGCGTAGACACATACTTATACTTATCTTTAGTCACCATCGAGCAGCCAAGTCCCCAGTGAGAAGTAATGAGTAGTAATTTCCAAATACACCACTGGGGCCACCATTGGCCCCAAATCCAGCAAAAGTCCTCTTACATGTATTTTCAGCCTCAAAATTCCTCACATTTGGCAAATGTGATGCTGATGAGGAAAGACAGTAGGGGTTTGAGCAGAAATGACGCTGTTGAGGTCCATGTGGTTACTCCCGTTTTCCCGTGCAACTGTCTATCCACATGCTCTGGCCCAAGCAAATCCTACAGCATGTTTTACAGTCAATAATGACCGTATGTTGTTAAAGTTCAAGCTGGGTTGACAGAGCAAAGAAAGGAATGTCAAGGTTTTCAATGGGACCCAGGATAGATGAGTACTTTAACGATAACCATGAAATGAGAGGCATATGCAACGACCAAGAATGTAACTGCTCATTGAAAAGATTACACAACTCTTATTTTTTCTTCCAGACCATTGAATAGGAAGTGACCATGGCTGAACCCCGTGTGTGACTTCTTCTTCTTGTTCCCTTTTCTTCTCTTGTTCCCATGATCCTATTCCATCTCTACAGGACTCTCAGGGAGCAAAGTGGCAAAGTGGGAGGAGGTTAGAATTAGAATCAGGCCCACAGACAGAAGCCAGGAGCCTGAACATATTAGTTGTGTGACTTTAGGAAGTCACTTATCCCTGCAAAATGAGGGTGATGGTATGAAACATTCCGTGTGCTGGTTGTGAGTATCCAGTGAGATTGTGTATGGGAAAATGCCCTGTGAGACAGGAGGCATTGAGCAAATACTACCTGCTACTCCTAGT
This sequence comes from Odocoileus virginianus, assembly GCF_023699985.2. Lineage (NCBI taxonomy): Eukaryota > Metazoa > Chordata > Mammalia > Artiodactyla > Cervidae > Odocoileus > Odocoileus virginianus. Next base: position 5,083,885 of record NC_069694.1, on the reverse strand, counting down.
CAACTCGCAATGGGAAATGATTCTAGGCATTAGCTCCCACGGGCTCTCCTGGTCCTCCTGGAGGATCACTATCTTCTAGTAGCTACTGACAGGTGTGCCCAAGCATAGGAATAATCTCATCATCACTCTCCTACCAGAGAAGCGGTAGGGAAGCTCCCAGGCTCTCAAGAATACATTTGTGGTAACATTTCTGGGCTTCGTGTCAAGTTGAGAATGCATGTCAAAGACCTGGGCTTGACCAAACTGTTTTTTTCTCACTCTTTTCCAGTACCTAAAAAGGATCATATAGTCCTAATTAGGCCTAGAGAGGCCCACAAAAAAAACCATGTTTCCAAGAGCTTTGGATTTATGAACTGAAAACTGTAGGCTACTGTGTATTTTAATATATTCAGAGAGACAATTAAGATAACTTTAGTTATGGTTTTGGAAAACAGTCTGGGCAGCATTCAACGGAACATATAGCCTTTCTCTGTCAAAACCCAAACTGAAATGACATATTTGGAATCAACTCACTCTGTTAAAAGCAACCAACCATCTGAAAACACTCAATGAACTGGAATAAAGTTGTACAAAGTTTTGTGATTCTCCAGAGAGGAACAAAACTTTAGAAGTAAGTTTAGCTGCCAAACTGCAGGAACAAACAATTCACAAAGAAGGGAGTTAAATGGCCTACAGCATGTGAAAAAAATGTTCAACCTCACTGAGCAACAAAAACGTCAGTTAAAACTAGAAAAAACTCCATTGACAGAGATAAACACAATTTCCATTACTCAGTATCAGCCAGAGTCTGTTAAAAAATAAATTAAAAAAAAAAAAAATGGTCTCTCGTACACTGTGGTCAGGAATGTAAATTCGCACAATCTTCTTGGATTGCAATTTGGCAAGATCTAAAGTGAAACTTTACTAGTCTGCTTTAAGAACTTTGTTTTCGGAAATGTATCACAGATTTCTTAAAAATTTCAAATCAACGTGTTTCACTGCAATCTCATTTATAGCATGGGAAACTGGGCAATCATAAAACGGTTGAACATGCTGGGGTATAAACATCTGCTATGAACTGCATGTTTGTGCCCCTTCATCCTAGTACTGAAACCTAACCCCCAGCAGGGCGGTGTTGGGAGGTGGGGCCTTCGGGAGGGAATTAGGCCGTGAGGGTGGAGCCTTGTGATACTGGTGCCTTTACAAGGAAAGCCAGAGGGCTAGCTCTCACACTTGTCACCATGTGAAGATGCAGGAGAGAACCGCAATGTGTAAACCAGAAAGAAGGCCTTCACCAGAACCTGGCCACACTGGTATGGGTATTGCTTGCTTTACAAAAGTTCACTTCACACCACTTCAGTTGTAGGAGAGGCCTAAATGTACGTGTTTTTGTTAACTGAGAGAATTCCTGCAGGATTTTCACTTCTGTGAAAGATACGGAAAAAAGTGATTGTTTCTTCACTTTACTCCGTTTTGGCTTATGAAAGTTTTCATAGGAACGGTCCATTTTCTAACAGCGGGCAGTCTATATCCTGATCTTGGACTTCCAGCCTCCAGAACCATGAGAAATAAAAGTTTGTTTCAGTCATCTAGTCCATGGTATTCTGTTATAGCAGCCCCCACAAACTAAAATATTATCCACATATAAAGGGTTCTACAGTCTTTACATTTTATTATTTTAAAATTTGCTAAATGGTGTGGGGAATATTGTTCTATAATGTTAATCATAATAAAGGACCAGGCAAAACTGCACACAGTATGTAATGCCCAGCTGGGAAATCTCTATAAAAATAGTGAAAGACACTGTAAGAAAATGTTTATAAGAGTTGCCCCTGTTAAGTAAGAATACACACGGCCTCTATTTTCTTTTAAAAACATTTTTGTACTTTCCAAATTATATGTCATGAATAGTGACTCAGACGGTAAAGAATCTGCCTGCCGAGCGGGAGACCCAGGTTTGATCCCTGGGTCGGGAAGATCCCCCGGAGAAGGGCATGCCAACCCACTGCACTATTCTTGCCTGGAGAATCCCATGGACAGAGGGGCCTGGTAGGCGACAGTCCATAGGGTTGCACAGAGTCGTACACAAATGAGTGATTAACACAACTCACAGTATATTATTATTATTATTTTAACAATAAACAAATATGTAGTGCTAAAAAAGAGTACAAACTTGGTGTCCCTTCAAACCTTCAGGATGAGAGAGCTTGAGCTGACAGTGGGGCATCCACCTGCGCGGCAAGGAGGGTCGGTTTGACCCCTGCTCTTCCTGAGAAGGGTTCCAGCTGGAGCTGGAGATCCATCGTCAAAGGGAATCCCGGGACTTTTAGTTCTGTCAGTCACCAAAATCCTGTCAAGTACATATGACAAGAATTAAAAGAGAAAAGGGTGAAAAATATCCCTTTGTAATATTTCCATTATTTTTCAGGGTTTTTTTCCTTCTCTTCAGAGTAAATTCTGTAAAGTTCTATCTCTTCCATTCTGCTCAGCAGATGACCTGAAAACAGAGATAATTAAAATAAGACATTTAGAATTTTCATGACAAAAGTTAATAAAAGTGGCCTGGGAAACGCATGACTGAGCTTTCTTTTCATTTAGGTTGGAGATGAGGTCATGTATTGCCTGGGCCTAGTTGTACACCTGTAAGTCTAGTTGTTTTTAGTTTTGCCAATAAAAAGGGCTTTCTCCTTCAGACCGGAAAGAAAATGACACTAATCTTGTCTAGTACATCTGAAAACTAGACTCCAAATCACAATGCAGAATCAAGAAGAAAAAAGCTAGTTAGCTTCTGTGCTGGACGTTTTCCATTTGTCTCTCTTTGCCTCCCACAGCCTGCTCTGTCTGAGAGGACTGCATTTAAGAACTGCATCTATGGCCCTCTGAATTCCATCTGGGTTTGGCCAGTGGAGTCACAGGAAGGGGAAGGGGAAAAACGCTGGAGTCCTTACTCTTTGGTTCACTGCTGCTAGGCAGGGCTTGTCGGCTTGTTGTATCTCTGAGGCAGCCTCTTCTGACAGCCTCAGCCCTCTTTGGGTTCCAGTAGCTGATTCTGTGCTCACTCCTTCAAGAAGTTAGGTAGTGTCAGCTTCCTTTTGTCATAAGCCCAATTTCGTTACTGCCCTTGTTGGCTTCTCTTAAACCCACCGAACCCTTTTAAACAATGCCTTCATGAAACTGTCTTCAATCTCCCCTTTTGAATTTGCCATCTCTTTCCCACCAGGACCCTGAGCTTTAAAACATCTTAGGGGATGAGTGCAGCTTCATTATGCATCATGACTATGCATGAGAATATTCTGATAACACATTGGACAAAGCCCACCGTTCGTAATTAATGTGGTGTGCAGGAGAGTTTGCGAACATCTCCCAGTGTGACGGTGGTCAGCCGTAAGTTCCCAGGGTCAGTCAAAACGGACCTTAGCAAGTGGGTTTCACAGAATTCTGATGTGTCAAAACAGATGTATGCTGGAGCAATGTGTTAGTAATAATGAAGAACAGAGTTTTATGTGTTAAAAATTAATTAGAGTAGATGTGTTATTTTCATCACTATGCCATTCTTGCAGACATTTCAGGATGTTTTCTGGAAACATAGGGAAAGGAGATAGAGAGTTCCAGCAAATGCACCTGAAATTGCCTGTCATCTGCATGTATCCCTAGCTGCATGCCAGTCTGTAGGAGTAGTCCCTGAGAATATGTCACACGTGTGATATCACCCATTGTATGTGGTGGTGGTGGTTTGGTCACTAAGCTGTGTCTGACTGTCAGGACCCCAAGGACAGTAGACAGCCAGACTCCTCTGACTATGGGATTTCCCAGGCAAGAATACTGGAGTGGGTTGTCATTTTCTCCTCCAGGGGATCTTCCTGACCCAGGAATCGAACCCACATCTCCTGCATTTGGCAGGCAGTTTCTTTACCACTGAGCTACCAGGGAAGCTCATCTTACGTGCAGTGATGGGGAAAAGGAGGGGCGCTATTGCTGGGCCACACAGCAATTTATTATGGGAATTCCTGTCACTTAACAGCTCTACTCTCTGTCCTCTGATTTTTCTCATCAGTCTGAAGTATGTTACTGACCTTTTACTAATATTTTAATTAATATTTGACGAGTATCTTAGATCTACTATCTTACTTAATCCTCCTAACAGTTCACATTTCCTTGTTGTTGTTTAGTCACTAAGTTGTGTCCTATTCTTTTGGGAGCCCATGGACTGCAGCCCGCCAGGCTCCCCTGTCCATGGAATTCTCCAGGCAAGAATACTGGAGTGGATTGCCATTCCTGTCTCTAGGGGAGCTTCCCTACCCCAGGGACTGAACCTGCGTCTCTTGTGTCTCCTGTATTGGCAGGCAGATTCTTTACCACTGAGCTACCGGAGAAGCCCCAGTTCACATTTTTCCAACTAAGAATTCACCAGTAGGCTGAAAGGGAGCCATGCTTTGGAGCACATTGCATACTTTCATCAGAGAGCTCACCTTGGGTCTCATGGTGCAAATGAGAGCCAGGTAATACTCACAGCACTGTTTCCTGCTGAGACTGTAACTAATGGATCTCAAACAGTGAACAGAAAAAATAAGTTTAAGTCTCCTCCTCTGGTCAGTTTAATTGATATATCTTGAGGATCTTGAGATGAATGAAAGACATTCTGTCCTCCAGGAATCTAAATCCTAGCTGGTAAAGAGAGATATAAATAAATAATGAAAGAATTATAGTGAAGTGTGATTAAAATGATAATAAAAGCATGCATAAAATTTATTGGGAAAACAGATGAGGGAGCAATTACATCTTCGAGAGGTAGATGGGGTGTCATGAAAAATTATGTACCAAAGGTTATGGTTAAACTTAATCTTGAAGGGTGTTTAGGAGTTCAGCATTGAAATTGATTGAGAAGGAGGTGTTACAGGCAAAGGGCCCAGCAGGGGTCTTGCTTCTCATTCCTGCCAAGGCTTAGAGTCTCCAATCGCTTTTTCAACATAGCATTTCCTGCAACCTGTCTAGATTTCTTACTTAGTCCTCTTTGGGTCCAAGGGATTAAAGCACCTTTGGAAGAAAGGTGCTGGGAGAGAGGAGAGCTCAAGCTGGCCTTGAGTAAAATCGTAAACTCCAGCCACTGATCTTGGTTTTAGAAGGACCATGCACCTACTACCCGAGAAAGCAGCTGGACACCCCTGAGTCTGAAATCTGGTGGAAACGCATGGCCTGAGATGTGTACCACAAGTCATGAAGCCTGGCTCTAACATGCTGCTGCAGATAGCCTTGGAGACTATCTGAGACAACGATCTATCAGGGATTCCTCTGGCCACATGGAGTTTAGATTATGAAAGTATTAGGGAAATACTAGGAAAGGAGAATTTATAGAAGGGATTTATCAACTCAATACTATTACTCATAAGTATACTGTACTATATCAGACCAAGAAGAGGAAAGAGGATTTAGAAGACTGTCTAAGATGTCACGAAGATTGATAGAGTTTACTTGACTGAGAAAAGCAGACCAGTTAAATCCAATTTAAGATTTTTAAATATGTGAGAGTCCTGGAACTTCTTATCTTTGCCCCCAGACAGATGTGAATTCTTTCTTGCTAAGACCTGAAGACCTTATTTACCACTGTCTTATGTTGTCTTGTCTTAAACCCTAGACCTACTATTAATTCTTATTCTCCCAACATGTCAATACAGAGACTCTCAATGCCAAAGAGACAAGGGAAAAAAAAATGAAGGGGTGGAAAAGAATATGTTACTCCTTATTTAGAACCCAAGATCAAGTGCCTGGATCAGCTTGGCTTCAGAAAGTCATGGGATGCAGCAACAAAAAAGATATAACACTTAGGAATAAACTTAAAAATAATTTGCAGATTTTATATAGAAAAAACCTTCAAAATACTCTTGAAAGACAAACAAGTAGACTTGGACAAATGGAAAGAAATAGCTCTTGGATAACATGGTTTCATATCATAAGGACCATAGAGACATAAGTTCTTTTTAAGTCGATATGATTCCCAACAAAAATATCAATAAGCCTTTTTTTCTGGAACAAGGCAAGTTGATACTAAAGTTCACACAGAAAAACAAAACAAGACATACAAGAGTAGTTGAGAGCTATCTACCAGATTGTAATTACAATGTACCATGCTCAGGTATGGTCAGTCACTCAGCTGTGTCCGACTCTCTGTGACCCCGTGGACCGTAGCCCACCAGGCTCCCTGTCCATGGAATTTTCAAGGCAAGAGTACTGGAGTGGGAGGCCATTTCCTTCTCCATAAGGTACTAAAGCCTCTATAATTAAAATAGTGTGATACTGTCACTTAGATAGATAGTGACAGACACCAGTGGAGTAGAATAGAAAGTCAAGAAAAGGACCCAAATATAGACGGAGATGTAGTACATGATACAGAAGGTATCTTGGACTTTTCAAATGAGTGTTAGTAGGGCCACTGGATCACCACATACAAGAATAAACTCCAGTTGGATCAAGAATGAATTCTACAAGTGTGAGAAGAAAATGTGGGTGACTTTCTCTATAATGTAAGTTTTGAGAAGGTGCTTTCTAAATATAGCTCCAAATCCACATGCAACAAAAGACAGATAATTTGGACTGAAAAATAAAATATTTTTGCATGTGAAGTAAAAAAAAAAACATGTCAAAGTCCTAAGACAATGGGGGAAAACACTTGGAACATATATCACAGTTAAGGAGCCAGGCCTCCCAACACATAAAAAGTAACTGGTTGTGGGAGGTGAGACGGCTTCCCAGGCTTTTCCCGGGCTTATCATTCAGCCTTCACCCTGGGTTTTCTACAGAGGCCACAGTAATTAGCTTGCTGTTGGTTTGGTCTGATTTAACATTTCGTGTCTACTTTGTTGTTATTTTTTGCTAGCTTGTACTTTCACTCCCTGGGACCTGCTTGATTTATAAGTGTTTTCCCAGATCACTGTTCTCTGTTGGGCTTTGCACCTGGTGTTTCCCTGGGCCAGCAGCCGGTGACTGGTTTGCTGGGCTCTCATTTCACTGAGGGTTCCTAGTGAGATCCACCCCAGTGTGGGCAGGAAGAGGTTCAAGGAGGGGGACTGAATGGAGGGGATTCTTTAGCAGGGATGAATACACCCCCAAATACCCTTAGTTTACAGCCTTGGGGAGTTCCAGGTGTTATCAGACACACAGAGTCCTTTATGGTGTCCCAAGAGGAATGGATAAGTTTTCACATGAAGAGGGTAAAATAAATAAATTTTAGGTATAGATATCTAAACACAATCTTCATTTTCATCTGTTACTTGAGGTATCATGGTTGAATGCACACGGACTAAATCTCATTGTCATCTAATTTGGTGAGGTGTCCGGGATGGACAAGAGAAAGTTAATGATGCTTTGGATTGAAAGAATGTTCTGGAAAACTAAGGGAAAGCTGCTAAACAGCCCTATCCCCACCCCCTTGTGATGCTGGGGAGCAGCCTTAACCAGAGATTTATGGTCACATCAGGACAGACACATGCATTTCCTAGAAGTGTATTCTTGGAGATCTTGAGTCTGGATTTTGAGCTGGGCTGACCCACGATTGACCTGCTAATGCCGCTACAACAGCACTCTGCTTTCTGCTTTATGAAAGCTTGTATTTCACGTCACTGATCTCACTTGCTCTTTGCCCAGCTCTGTGAGACAGGCAGGAGCAGATATTTTTCTCCTCATTTGCAGGTGAGATAACAAGGTCTGAAAGTGGCTAAGAGATGTGGGTGGAGCCCAGCGGAGGAGGACTCTGAGCTAGGAGTAGGGCGCCTGGGATAGAGTCCCACCTGCCTGTTCACCGCATGCGGTGTCTTCAGCAAGTCAGTTATGTAAAGGTCTCTGAGCCTCCACTCTGGCGTCAATTAAATGAGAGGTTTGCACAAGACAGTCCTTGAGGGCCCTCCCAGGGTGACTGTTCTAGGATTTTACCACTTGCTGGACTTCACTAGGAATTAGTCAGTGGCTGAGAAACAGTATACAAGGCCCCTCAGCTGCAAAATTCTAGCCCACACTGTGTGGGACCTAGGACCCACTTGGGATCAGGGGTAGACTTTTTCCCTCTGCAGGCTACAGCTGCATTTCCTGACTAATTACAGAAAGTTTTTAAAGTTCATGCTATTTTCTTGTAATCTTTTCTACTCCTATGTCTTTTTTCCATAAATATTTTCCAGCTTTACTGAAGTTTACTTTGCTTACCATAAAATTCACCCATTGTAAGTATATAATTCACTGCTTTTTAATAATTTATAGAGTTCTGAAACCATCACAGTCCAGGCTTAGAACTTCTCCTTCATCTTAAAAAGTTCATTTGTGCCCACTTACTTCAGTCCCCACTCACCTCTCCAGCCCCAAGCAACCTCTGATATACTTTCTGTCTCTACAAATTTGCCTTTTCTGGACATTTCCTTTAAATGGAATCATACAGTACATAGTATTTTCCATACAACTTATTTTACTCACCATAATGTTTTTCAAGGTACATCTGTGTTGTAGTATATGTCAGTACTTCATTCCTTTTATAGCCAAATAGTACTCCATTATGTGGGTTTACCATGTTTTGTCTATCTACTCAATAGCTGATGGATACCTGGGCCGTTTCCATATTTTAGCTATCACGAGTAATACTGCTATGAGCATTGCTGTGCAGGTCTCTATGTAGACATATATTTTTTACTTCTCTTGGGCAAATTCCTAGGTGTAGACATGCAGGGTTGTTTTCTTAAGTTTTCATGTAGTTTTTGAATCTCTACTTTTAACTTTTATACTTGAATAAAAGATTCAGAGAAAATGTGTGGGAGAGTAAATGTGTAACCTGTTTTAATAAGCTTTCTTAATTCTGGGTAATCTGTCTTGAAGGAATGTAGTTATACAGAATAGTGGTTGTTATGGACTGAATTGCATCTTCCCAGAATTCATGTGTTGACGTCCTAACCCTCAATACCTCAGAACGTGACTATATATGGGTAGAGGGCCTTTACATAGGTGATTAAGTTTTAATGAGGTCTTAAGAGTGGGACCCTGATCCAGTATGATTGGTGTCCTTATAAGACAAGGAAGAGACTCCAGGGGTGCCTGCATACAGAGAGAAGATCACAGGAGGACACAGCAAGAAAGTGGCTATCTGCAAGCCAAAGAGAGGCCTCAGGGGAAGCCAGACCTGCCCACACCTTGATCTTGGGCTTCTAGCCTCCAGAGCTGTGTGAAAAGGAGTTTCTGTTGTTTAAGCCTCCCAGTCTGTAGTATTTTGTTATGGCAGCAACACTGAATACATGGGTCTGTATTTTAAGAAATTTGCTTTTGAACGCCACCGGAACGGCGTCACACCGATTGCCTTTACGCTCTGTACCCTCTATTGTCCTTCACGCACCTCGTCACAGCTGGTTTCTCTTCTGCTCATCCACGCGGAGGGCTCCTTCCCGTTTCACTGGAGTTCATGTAAAAACATCTCCAGGTACCTCTGTGGCAGCCCCAAAGCCACCTCTTCCCTGAACACTTCCTCCCGCTGGGAAGCAATTCTCAGAATCCCCCATCTATTTCTCTCTGTGTCTCCTACGGCAGAGGCTCTAAATACACGGTGCGCTGGCAGTGGGTACGGTTTATCTCTCATGATAGACTAAGAGTTCCCTGTGGACAGGGCAAGTGGTATTTATATTTACTGTCCCTCTAACCTAACCTCTAGCTCAATGTCTGACGCGAAGTCAGAACTGTTTTAGTTAATTAAAACAAACAACCCCAGTTACCAACGTATTTATGAAGTTTCAGAACTTTGTGAAGACTCATAAAATACTGGTTAGTGAAGTATGAGTAGAAAAAGGCTCTGGGAAGAGCAAGGTGCGGACCCGACGAATTCAGGAAGAGCGAAGTGAAGGCACTGGAAAGTCCCTGCTGGTGATCTTCAGCCAGCTCACGTCAAAGCTCAGCTGCTTTATCCCTGAAAGCGCTCATCGGTAAAGCTCTGCTCTATTGTGAACATTTTGTATCCCTATAGCTCTTAGCGAGTTCTGCAGGATTCCTCTCTTGGAAGGAATGAGAAGAGGATTCCTCTCTCCTTGCTTATGTGGCTGGCTGAAAAAGTTCAAGGTCTAAATTACACTACAACTCAATTAAAATGAGCTTAACATGAAGAACTTTTCCAAATATCTAGAATTTAGAAGTGCTGGTTCTTACCTTCTGGAGGCCTAAATCCTTAAGAGGAGATGAAGGCATAGGACTCTACACTGTCCTTTTGACAATGAACAATTTAAAAAAATTGCACGAACACACACACACACACACACACACACACACACACACACACCCCAGCTTGGAACCATAGATCATCACATTCAAGTCAGACCCCACTAGGAGGATGTGTTCTATGGGAATTGTACCATAAAATAAAACAAAACAGAAAACTCCCCAAATGATAAGAAAAAAGAGTCTGTGTGGTAAACAGTCCCAGAAGGAGCTGCCGTGCTTCTGGACAAGTGGCCTCTGACATCTTTGGTCCAACTTTCCACTTCTCCCTCGGGGTTCTTTAACTTTTCCTCCACTCTTCCTACAAGTCTCCAAGGATTTGAAGATTGTTATTTCTTTAGGTGGAGGCACAGAAAAAAATCCTTGTTCTCTTTCTTCACTCTGCAAATTAAAAACAACAGCAACAACAACAAAAAAAAACCAGCTAGGAGAAGTCGAGAAGGGAGGGCGGAGGAAGTCAGTGCCCCCGGGATGCAGGCTACAAGGCTTGGTCCAGGGGATTAAGTCCCCACCCCAGGCTAGAGGAGCTGCTAGTGGTTCTTCAAGTTCTCCCGTGATCCTTTTCTCCCTACTCCTGTCAGCTGCTGCTCTATAATGCCATCTCCCTGCCTAAAATGAATCCACTTAATAGCCCATCAATAGCAAGGAAGACCAGTTACGTGACCCTTAGGAAGTTCCCTAGTCCTCAGGGACCTCACTTGCCAAGTTGTTTTTTAGCCTCTGTTTATAGCTCTTGTTTCATTGGCGGGGTGTCCATAATTGATGCCATTAAAATCCCATCCCTCTCAGCCTGCTTCTCAGCTCCACACAACAGTTGAGATATTCTGGCTTGCCAATGGTGAGAAAGAGCAGGTTTCCAGCCATGATCCTGTTGGCAAGACTCGACATCCTTTCCCCCTCATCCCTCTCTGATGGGAAAGGTCTCTTTGGGAAAGAGTCTGGGACTTTGTCTCTAAAATAATGTCTTGAGGTTAAAATAAATAGATAATATCAGGAAGGAAAAAAAAAGTTTGTCTTGCTTAGAAGAAAATGCTAGTGGTTCTTCAAGTTCCCCAAGCATGGTCTCCAAGCCAGCAGCTTTAGCATCACCTGGGAGCTCGTTAGAAATGCAAATTCTCAGTATCCTCCTGAGGCCTTCTAAGTCAGAAACTCTGGGGACACAGTGGTCCGTGTTTTTAAGAAAATTTGTTTCCTTTTGGCTGCTCAGGGTCTTCATTGCGACGCGCAAGTCCCCTCTAGTTGCCGAGAGCTGGGGCTACTCTCCAGGTGTGGGGTGCGGGCTTCTGATCTCGGCGCTTTCTCTTGTTGAGGAGCACGGGATCTAGGGTGGGCAGGCTCAGCAGTCGTGGCACATGGACTTCGCTCCCCCCAGCATGTGGAATCTTCCCAGACCAGGGATGGAAACTGCGTCCACTTCCCTGGTAGTCCAGTGGTTAGCTTGTTGTTGTTCGCTCACTGAGTTGTGTCTGATTCTTCGTGACCTCATGTAGTTAATAGTGTATATTTTAATAAGCCATTCAGTTGATTCAGACACTAGTCTGGACCACCGGGTTAAGCAATATCCATTCTCTTCCTTTTTTTTTTCTCATAATAATAGAACAATCAGAGCAGCAATGAGTTCAGCTAGAAGGCAACGTTCCTTACATCCTTGCCAATAGAAGCTTCCCTGGAGGCACAGAAGGTAAAGAATCCCCTGCAATGCTGGAGACCTGGGTTCAATCTCTGGGTCATGAAGATCCCCCCGAGAAGGGAATGGCAACCCACGCCAGCGTTCTTGCCTGGAGAATCCCGTGGACAGAGCTTTCCGGCAGGCTTCAGTCCAGGGGGTCGCGCAGAGTCAGACAGTCCTGAGCGTCAAAGCACACGGCACATGTAGTGTAAGCGGAAGTCGTCGGGTGAGGCTCCTGGGAAACCACAGCAAAGGGGACTGCTTCCACTGGGAGAAATACCCTTGTTGTTCCCGTGTCCTCCTTTCTACTTTCTGCTTGGAACTAGCGGTCCAACAGCCACCTTGGATCTCTAAGATGGAAGGGACAAACTCAGGAAAGTGGAGAAGAGAGACGGAAAGAACATCGGCCCCTGACAACAAGATGCTACTATATCAGCCCCGGGCTGCCCCCCTTCAACTGCTTCAGAAGAGAGAGGAAAAAAATCTCTGTCTTGTTTAAGCCATGTGGTTTCTGCAGTTGAATCCAATCCTAAAAATTTTGTATTACAGCTGGCTTCTGAACAATGCAGAGGTTTAGGGGTGCTGACAGTCAGTAATCGAATATCCACATATCACTTTACAGTTGCCCCTCCTTCTCTGGGGTTCCTCATCCACAGATTCAACCAACCTCAGACCATGTAGTACTGTAGTACCTGTGTGTTGAAAAAAAATCCACCTGTAAGTGGATTTCAAACTCATGCAATTCAAACCTGGGTTGTTCAAGGATCAAGTGTATTTTGAATTACTTTGCTATTACTACTCTGAAAAATATAAGAGCTAAAAGACTTCTTCAGCAACATATGGTGAAATTAAGACATCATTCTCTAGGGTGAGGCATGGGCCTGAAGAAAGGGATGAGGAGGAGAAAAGACAGAAAGGGCAGTGGGGGACTAAACGAAGGTCAGAGCAGAGAAGGGTCGTTCTCAGATGTCCACCCAGCACAGACTCTTCACGGATTGAACGCTGACTTCATAAATAAAAGGATTATTTCTCACCATCATCTGGACTTTATATATATCAGCTGTTGTCTGAAAACAAATAGACTGCTAGAAATTTCTCCAGCAGAGATGATTTATTTGGGCCAAGCAGAGAATTGCAGTTTGGGGCCCTTTAATGATTTTAAAGGGCCCTGTGCTGCAGTCCATGGGGTCACAAAGAGGCAGACACGACTGAGTGACTGAACTGAACTAAATGACTTTAAACTCAATGAAAGGGAGATAAAGGATGAATAGAAATTTGGAGATGAGAAGAAAGTAGAGAAGGAAAAGTTGGAAATGCAGGGGCATAGAGCTTCTCTGCTTAGAAGAAATTACAAAGCACAGCCCTTTGAAGGGAGACTCAAAGTTACAAGTCTTTATTTTATGATCTCATTTTCTTAAAGCTCAGTTTGTAAATTAAGCAATTAAAATGTTCAAATTAAAAAGCCGAAGTAAATCACAATCATGAGCTCTTAATGTAGTTAGGTTTGTTTTTCCTCCCTCCAAATGTAGAATTACACGTCATGCCAATGTCCATTGAAATCACAGTAACAAAACTGTTTTCCATGGAAGGGAAGCTGGGAGGGGGGTCTTTTCATACAGTGTCCCCTCAGACACAGTCCTGAGAAGATCATGTATGGGGCAGTCTGATTATTCATATAGACATAAGTGTAGAGAGGTATTTTCAAATTAAATACAACAGTAGAAGAAAGGCTATCAGGAAAAGGGTATCTCTTGACTCTGACCCGAGCAAGATGTCAGTTGCGTGGTGTGTTGAATTTGTAAACAAACAACTTGTAATGAGGGAGCTCAGATTTCCCAGGGGTTAGGGAACCCAAACAGGGGAGGGGAGGATTTCCTCAGTGGTCAAGAGGAAAGGCACATAGGACTTTCTTCTGCAGCCTAATCCTCTACCAGCTTCTCCCCAACCACAGACACATACAGGAGAGAAACTGCAAGCTGCCCCTTACCGCAATCCGTCTCCACTGTGGTTACAGGGGCTCAGGAAAGAGCAGTGAGAGCAGGCTGAGAATCAGGGCTGCCCCAAGTCCTGTCTTAACGTTCCTTTCCACCAGCGATGAGCTAGAGTCTAGCTTGTCATCAAAGGCCGATCCGCCAACATATTTCGAGGCCACCTTGACAATTTCCAAATGCCCTTGAACCAAGCCAAATTCTCAAGAAGCTGCCAAGTTAGACTATATTGTCCTCCACTATTTTAATTAAACTGTTTTAATTAAATTTCTCACCACCTTAGAGCATGTGGTCTGGGACTCAGACTTCATTTGATGTATTAAAATAATGTGCTGTTGAGTGAAATTTATATCTGTCTCATTAGATTTGTCTATAGATGGTTTACACAAGCCTGACCAGGAGAGGGCTTCTCCCTCCATTCTTTCCCCAGAAGCACAGGCTACGAAGCGCCCTGTTCCAGCTCCCTCGGGAAGCCTGAACAGAAGCCAAATTAAGAAGTGAAATAGCAGCAGCAGCAAGGCCAGGGATGCAGAAAGAGAGCCTGAAAGACCCAAGGGATTCTGGAGAGAGGACAGAAGGAAACCAGAGAGGAGAAACCAGATTAAACTCAAGGAGAAGAGCTGAAAACTCTTTTACCATCTTTCGGATTTTGTGTTTAGCCTGAGTATCTCACGGTAAGATTTTCTGTCTGCTAATGAACCAAACATTCCCAGCCTTATAGTCATTAGGTTGATAGTGGGTCACATGCCAACCCTTAGACTCAGGCGAGTGAGACTATTGTCAGGCCAATTTCTTCTATGGGTTGGCCTTCCTTCCTCCTTCACTTGAGCCTTTCAGCTCAGAAACTCCACTAGGAGAAAACTTCGCTTTGTTAATACCCACCTTGTAATCCCAGGGAAGCATTCTGATCAACTTCTCTTGGGTAAACCAGCAACAACGGCTCCCGGAGACCACTGACCGCAGTGAGGACAGCAGCACTGAACAATGCGGTAATGATAGTCAACAAGATGCACTATAGACTTAACGTTGATAAGAGAGTAGATCTTAAATGCTCTCACCCCAGAAAAGAAATGGTCCTTAATGATAACCCTATATGCAAAACAGAAAAAGAGACTCAGATGTATGGAACAGACTTGTGGACTCTGGGAGAAGGCGAGGGTGGGATGTTTCAGGAGAACAGCATTGAAACATGTATATTATCTAGGGTGAAACAGATCACCAGCCCAGGTTGGATGCATGAGACAAGTGCTCGGGCCTGGTGCGCTGGGAAGACCCAGAGGGATCGGGTAGAGAGGGAGGTGGGAGGGGGGACTGGGATGGGGAGTACATGTAAATCCATGGCTAATTCATATCAATGTATAACAAAAACTACTGTAATGATGTAAAGTAATTAGCCTCCAACTAATAAAAATTAAAAAAGAAGAAAAAAAAAAAAAAAGAAATGGTCCTTATGTGAGGTGATGGAGGTGTTAGCTAATACTATGGTGATAATCATTTCACAGTATATAATTGTACCCAGCCAGCATGGGTGTACGTGTAAAACTTACACAATGTTATATGTCGGTTATATCTCAGTATAGATGGTGGGGAAAGAGGTTTGGCAGGTTTCCAGACATACTCTTGAAACATCCATTCCCTGCCACAAGAAGAGCATACCTCCAGGTAACTGTTACTCCTTTGCTCTGGGTGAAAAGGGAAAATCTACAGAGCAGATCTCAACCCAAAGTCCGGCCCAGCCTGGCTAATCCCAGAGGAGATCAGCTGAGTTGCAACTCATTGATGTGTGCTGTGTGCTAAGTCACTTCAGTTGTGTCTGACTCTTTGTGAAGCTAAGGACTATAGCCCGCCAGGCTCACTGTCCATGGGATTCTCCAGGCAAGAATACTGGAGTGGGTTGCCATTTCCTTCTCCAGAGGATCTTCCCAACTTGGTGATCAAATCCACATCTCTTGTGTCTCTTGCATCGGCAGGTGATTCTTCACCACTGCGCCCCCTGAGGAGCCCATTGTAGGGTCACTCAGACCAAAGGAGATGAGGGTTTAAAGGGTCAACAGTATCAGTCATAGGAGAGAGGTCAAAAAGAACGAGATTGGGGAAGAAACCTAGAATTTCTCTCAGTTGGTCAACTTAAGCTTTCTATCATGTGTAAGTTTCTGTTAATATCTGACAGAAAAGATATAAAAGATATAAAGATAACTGAAATCATATTCAGGTCAGTTCAGTCACTCAGTCGTGTCTGACTCTTTGCAACCCCATGAACCGCAGCACATCAGGCCTCCCTGTCCATCACCAACTCCCGGAGTTTACCCAAACTCATGTCCACTGAGTAGGTGATGCCATCTAACTATCTCATTCTCTGTCATCCCCTTCTCCTCCTGCCTTCAATCGTTCTGAACATTAGGGTATTTTCAAATGAGTCAGCTCTTCGCATCAGGTGGCCAAAACATTGGAGTTTCAGCTTCAGCATCAGTCCTTCCAATGAATACCCAGGACTGATCTCCTTTAGGATGGACTGGTTGGATCTCCTTGCAGTCCAAGGGACTCTCAAGAGTCTTCTCCAACACCACAGTTCAGAAGCATCAATTTTTCGATGTTCAGATTTCTTCACAGTCCAACTCTCACGTCCATACATGACCACTGGAAAAACCATAGCCTTGACTAGGCGAGCCTTTGTTGACAAAGTAATGTCTCTGCTTTTTAATATGCTGTCTAGGTTGGTCATAACTTTCCTTCCAAGGAGTAAGCGTCTTTTAATTTCATGGTTGCAATCACCACCTGTAGTGATTTTGGAGCCCCCCCAAAATAAAGTCAGCCACTGTTTCCACTTTTTCTCCATCTATTTGCCATGAAGTGATGGACCAGATGCCATGATCTTAGTTTTCTGAATGTTGAGCTTTAAGCCAACATTTTCACTCTCCTCTTTCATTTTCATCAAGGGGCTCTTTAGTTCTTCTTAAGTTTCTGCCATAAGGGTGGTGTTATCTGCATATCTGAGGTTAATGATATTTCTCCTGGCAGTCTTGATTCCAGCTTGTGCTTCTTCCAGCCAAGCGTTTCTCATAATGTACTCTGCATATAAGTTAAATAAGCAGAGTGACAGTATACAGCCTTGATGAACTCCTTTTCCTATTTGGAACCAGTCTGTTGTTCCATGTCCAGTTCTAAGTGTTGCTTCCCACTTGTATATAGGTTTCTCAAGAGGCAGGTCATGTGGTCTGGTATTCCCATCTCTTTCAGAATTTTCCACAGTTTATTGTGATCCACACAGTCAAAGGCTTTGGCATAGTCAATAAAGCAGAAATAGATGTTTTTCTGGAATTCTCTTGCTTTTTTGATGATCCAACAAATGTTGGCAATTTGATCTCTGGTTCCTCTGCCTTTTTTAAAACCAGCTTGAACATCTGGAAGTTCACGGTTCATGTATTGCTGAAGCCTGACTTGGAGAATTTTGAGCATTACTTTACTAGCGTGTGAGATGAATGCAATTGTGTGGTAGTTTGAACATTCTTTGGCATTGCCTTGCTTTGGGATTGGAATGAAAACTGACCTTTTCCAGTCCTGTGGCCACTGCTGAGTTTTCCAAATTTGCTGGTATATTGAGTGCAGCACTTTCACAGCATCATCTTTCAGAATTTGAAATAGCTCAACTGGAATTCTATCACCTCCACTAGCTTTGTTCGTAGTGATGCTTCCTAAGGCCCATTTGACTTCACATTCCAGGATGTCTGGCTCTAGGTGAGTGATCACACCATCATGATTATCTGGGTTGTGAAGATCTTTTTTGTATAGTTCTTCTGTGTATTCTTGCCACCTCTTCTTAATATCTTCTGCTTCTGTTAGGTCCATACCATTTCTGAAATCATATAGACATTAATTAACAGTAGAGACTGGGATCTGTTGATTTCAGGCACCGAACAGAACTGAGAGCAACTTTGGCTTCTAGGGTCATTGTCAAGAAAATCATAGGAAACTGGATGCACAAAAATCATCTTAAAAATAGGAAATCAGACATCATCACCCCCATCACATACTCTGTATTTTTTCTTTTTCCTTTGGAAACAAAGAAAGCATCTACAGAGAACTCATGCAGAGAAAACATATATTTTCTTCTACGCCAAGTGTTTGGAAACCAGAGGACAGTTAGGCTCTGTTAACAATGTATTAATTCACAGCAGAACAGGCTTCATAAATAATAAATGAATGTCAAGGGGTGCCTCTACCATGAACTAGAACTGAGATGAAAACCTGAGTGCAGTGTAAAGCTCTTCAGTGAAAATGAACTTGGGGTTCCACTTTAAATGAGGATTACTTACTTGGTTAAAGTATTAATTAGCCAAAGAGTGATTATGGTGTCTAAGGGCTCCATTTATTTGATAAAGAATAAAAAGTCAGTTTCATTAAGCTTTGCGAAACGTTCTAAAGAAGCATAAGAATATTTGCAAGCAAGCTGATACCAAACTGTCTTGTGAGCAGCTAACTTCAGATAGATAGCCAGGAGACTCTGAGAAAAGACTCTGTTGAAATAACAGTAAGAAATTCTACAGCCTAATAAATACCATAGGGAGAAAGGAGTTAGAATTGGTGGTATTTTAAAGTTCAGTTATAATGAAATTATTAGTAAGTTAATAGTAACAGAGAAGGAAAGAAAACAGCAACTCCTTAAAAATGATTGACCAGAATATCCCAGAAGAGCAATATAACAGGCCCATTTGTTTTTTGGTTTCTTATCGTTATAAGTGATGGGCCATCAAAGGAACAGCAAACCCATTAATCAAGACTGTAAACAATTAAAATCTCTTTCCAGATCCGGGAAAGCATCCGAATGATCAAGACAGCGCCAAAAAAAGGAACATAAATTTCAGTCAGCTCTTTGGATCTGGGAAGTGTTTAGGCTACCCCGCCAAAAAGTCAGAGAGCAAAAAGTCTAAACTAAGCTGATAACAACTGATCATTAATTAGAACTGAAGCCAACTATCTCAGTATAGAGAAATGTCTTGGCTACTCAGCTAAGAGCCAGAAAGCCAAAGGTCCAACTTGGGTTCACGATGATTAATCGCAGGCAAAACCACTGCCCAGAAAAGCCCCTACTAATGAAGGGGCGCCGTTGAGAAGAAGCAGCCCCAAGAGACGCAGGCAGGGACCCCCCTGGGGAAAGAGAGAGAAGACAGGGGATCTTGTCCTCTCTGCTTAGGGGCTCAAACTAAGGCTGCGGCCCTCAAATGAATAATAGTTTATAACAAAAACCAGTATTTCAAGGCAAATTGTGCATTTGGTAACTCATCTTCACCGCAAGAATTGTTTTTAAAAAAGTGAGATTCTGATCTTTGAATACTATTGAAATAGAAGGAAGGTATAGGTAGGAGAGCAAGAGAGCAATAATGGAGATTATTTAAATAAAAGGTGTCAAAAGGGAAATTAAATGCTGAGGGCACCAGAAGTCAGAATCCAAATGGAAATATGTAAAAATGAGTGTGTGATGGTGGCAAGTGACTAGGTAGGGATAATTTAGAGGGATTTAAGAACTGGATGTCATTTATCATCTCATGCCTACTGACATTTAAATTCATTTTTGCATCTATAAGAAAGCATTTTCCCTATCTAATCAGAGAAGGCACAAGGACCTTCTTATGAACATATCCATTTTCCTTATAATTGGTATTTCATGGCTTCTAGGCTGTGCATTATTTTTACATTTAATACCTCTGAAGTCAGAGTGTATCTTACAATCATCTCATGTCACATTTGATTGGAGGTGTGTTTACTTTCCTACTGGAACCAAAACACTGACATTTCTCACAATTGATGCCATTTAGATTTGATGCAGTTCATGGGTGATGTGGCTACACATACACAATTTGGGGCTCCAGAGGACCCTACCCCTTGCTCTGCGAGGCCTGAAATAACGAAAGCTGGGGGCATACGTGAGGGCCATGGAGACATGCAGAGAGCTAAGCAGTCCTGAGAAAGGTTTGCCTGAGTCTAATATGGAGAGAACAGAGGTGTTCCGACCGTGCGCTGAGATCTTTGCATGCAACGCGATTAGTGAGCATGCTGACGCATCCTGTATGTGGCACAAGTACTTCTTGGGAACACAGGGGAGGTGACGGGCTACAGTTGGACCCTTCCCTCACACCATATACCGGTATTGTGCTTGGGACACATACAGGTCTCATAACAACACAGTGAAGTTGGCTTTATAGCATCCTCTCCATTTCACAAACGAGGAAACTGAGGCTGTAAATAATCTGCCAGAGGTCACACGGCTAATAAGTGTGGAAGTCAGTAACTAAGCACAAGTCCATGTGGCTTCAGAGACCGTGTGCTTAACCATCACATCACCCTGACTCTGCCAAGACAGTCTTGGACAGTTCGTGGTACTGGTGACTCCCAAGGGCTGGGTAGGAAGGGAGAGGGTGGAAGGGGATGGAGAAGACTGATTTAAGCCAGCAGAGACAGTAAAGGTAAGTGCAGTACTCACCCCCAAATTTTGATACCGCCTATAATTAAGGGTTTTCATTTTATAAAGGTGGCTTTGAGAATGGTGAGGCTGCTGGTTCTAAGCACCTTCCTGTAACCTTGTAGATGGGTCTCAGGAACCTGACTGAGCAAGCGATTAGTATTTAGTCCCTGGGATCCAGATGCGGTGTAATAAAATCTGTGCCACTTTTCCACCACCTAAAAATGCAAGTTTTATTCCTGGAAACGTTGATACAATTTTCAGTGTCTTGTGGATGGACATAGAATCTCTCATACAGAGTGAAGTAAGTCAGAAAGAGAAAAACACATTTCATATCTTAACATGTATATGTGGAGTCCAGGAAAGTGGTACAGATAAACCTATTGGTAGGGCAGACATAGAGATGCAGACATAGGGACTGGATATACGGACATGGGGTGGGGGACGGGATGAATTGAGACTGGGATTCACACGTGCGCACTGCCAGATGCAGAACAGACAGCTCCTAGGAGCCTAGTGCACGGTGCAAGGAGCTCAGCCAGGTGCTCTGACGTGGCCCAGCTGGACGGGATTGGTTATGGGGTGGGGGTGGGACGGAGAGCCACGAGCGAGGGGACACATGTATTCATGTAGCTGATTCATTTCATTGTACAGCAGAAGCCAGAACAACCTTGAAAAAAAAAACCCAAAAAAACCCCAACAACTATACTGCAATAAAAATAAAAATTAAAAAAAATGTCAGTGTCTTAATTGTCCCAAGAAGGAATCATGAAAGCATTATATTCAAATTTGAACTCTGACCTGTGTGTGTGTGTTCTTTCAGAGACACATGCCATTTTAAAAGCTGTAAAATATAATTACTTGGGTAAGCTCTGAACATGTGTGATATTTCACAAATATCACTCTGATATATCTAGGTTATGTTTACACATTTTAAGACACATTAGGGTAATTTCCATGGGAAAGTGTGTATTTTCCCCCCAATTCTATGTAAATGGTAATTTTGAATACATAAGTACATTTTTGGTTAAAGAGAACATCGTTGTCACTTAATATATTACTGGAGATATACACAGATGTTGTTTATGTTTGCGTTTTATGTAAATTGCCTTTCAGTGGAGAAGAAATGTATACATAAGATTTCAGCTTGTTATGTTTTACATATTTAGTTTGTGTAGTTTGTTTATGTTTCACAGAATGCAAATATAAGAAAGCAATAGAGACCAGCATATTGCATCAAGCTTTTTGATAGTTTTAAATGAAGTGCTCTGCATTTGTTAACCTTTACAAACGCTGAGGAATTATGAGAGACTCCAGGGAGATTGTCTTCCACGGTACTCCACGGAAAGCCGTTCTGTCCTTCAACCGGTTTTTTCACTGTTCCCCGAGGGCAGTCATCCGCACTATTGTTTCTTTGCTCATGCTATCTCTTCAGATCCCATTTTCACGTCACCATGCACTTCCTGGGGTCTTGTCAAATCTAACCCATATTAGACATCTAACCGTATCCCGATGCTGCTGTGACAAATTACGACAAACGTGGTGGCTTAAAAGAACAAAATTTATTCTCTCAACGTTCTGCACGTCAGAAATATGAAATCGGTTTCTTTGGGCTGAAGCAACATGTCAGCACAGCCATGATCACTTTGGAGGCTCTAAGAGAGAACTCATCCCTTACTTTTTCAGCTTCTGTCGGCTGCTGGTCATTCTTTTAAAATTTTTTTATCGGAGTAGAGTCGTTGTAAAATGTTGTGTTAGTTTCTGCTGTACGGCAAACAGAATCCGTCACATGTATCTCACTCTGTTTTCAGAGGCTGTTTCCCCATGGAGGCCATTGCAGACTATTGAGTAGAGGTCTCTGTGGTCCACAGCAGGTCTTCGTTATCTCTTCTACACACGTACACGTGCTGAATCGCTCAGTCATGACTCCTTGTGACCCAGTGGACTGTGGCCCGCCAGACTCTTCTGTTCATGGGATATTCCAGGCAAGAAGATTGGAGTGGTTTGCCATTTCCTATTCCAGGAGATCTTCCCGGGGATCCAATCTGAATCTCTTGCGTCTCCTAAATCGGCAGGAGGATTCTTAGCCACTGTGCCACCAGTACATATGTCACCTCCAAGCTCCCAATTTATCACTCCCCTGCTGGCAATTCTTAACTTGCGACCCTGTCCAGCCTCAGCCCCATGGTCATACTGCATCTCTGCTGCATGTTTCACATCCTCCTGCCTCTCTCTCTTATAAGGATACTTGTGGATGGGTTCTTGCCCACCCAGATAATCTGGGGTAATGTCCCCATGGTAAGATATGTAATTTAATTACATTTGTAAGGACCCTTTGCCTCATGTCGTTGTTTTTGTTCGGTTGCTAAGACTTGTCCGACTCTGTGACCCCACAGACTGCAGAACACCAGGCTTCCTTGTCCCTCACCTTCTCCCGGAGCTTGCTCAAACTCATGTCCGTTGAGCTGGTGATGCCATCCAACCATCTCATCCTCTGTCACCCCCTTCTCCTCCTGCCCTCATCTTCCCCAGCCTCAGGGTCTTTTCCTCATGTTAGATCTTAAAAATAAAACAGCCAGTTTTATTACCAGTTATTTGACCAGCAAAAGGGGTTTATTTGGGAATAGTAGAAAACTGCAGTTATGGGCAAGCATGCTGTATTAAAAACTATAGGCAAGTCTGGAGAAATAAAGGAGAGCAGCAGTGCTTTTACAGGGGAAAGGGGACGCTGGGAAGGGCTGTTATAAATAGAGTCCGCCGGGGGAGACTGGGAGTCATCCTATAGCGGCTCTCTCCACTGGCTGACTGTGACAGTCTCTCATGGGCTGGGCTGTTGCTGGGCAAGCAAAAAAATCTTCCTCCTGCTCAGCAGTAAAGTTAGTAACCTTCCTGCCCGGACAACAGATACCTCTTGTCCTGTTGGGGTCTATAACTGACCTGGAGAGGCAGCCTGTGAGACCTCCCCCTGCTGGCCTCCCAACTCCATTTTTAAAAAAACATTTTATTTATTGATGTATTTCCTTGTGATTTTTGGCTGTGTTGGGTCTTCTTTGCTGTGCGTGGGCTTTCCCTAGCTGTGGTGCCCCGGCCTTTCGCTGAGACGGCTTCTTTCATGGTGGATGATGGGCTCTAAGAGCGTGGGCTTTAGTAGTTGTGGCTCCAAGCTCTGGAGCACGGGCTCAGTAGTTGTGTATATGGGCTTAGTTGCCCTATAGCACATGGGATCTTTCCACATCAGCAGACAAACCCACGTCCCCCTCATTGGCAGGTGGATTCTTAACCACTGACCCACCAGGGAAATCCCCAACTCCATTTTAAATGTGGTTTCCTTTATTTAGTTTCACACATTTGAATTTACAGGTTCCAAGGATTAGGACATGAGCCATTACCCCACCTACTTCACTACGCATCCTTCTAACCTATCTCAAATGCCACCTTTTACTTTTAAGTAAGAAAAGGAAAAAGTTCTGAACTGGGAACCAGAAGACCTAGATTCTAGTTTTGTCTTAGAACTAAATTGCTGTGTTACCTTGGACACCTCACTTCTTTGATTTCAAACATGCTTGATTATAAAATAGTTGAGTTAGAAGCAACTTTGTCAATAGGGATACCTCATCATTTTGGGTAGGATAATTCTTTGTTCTGAAGGACTTTAATATCCTGGCCCTAATGTGCATAGGGATCCCAGTCAGTATGATAATTCCCACCCACATTTCCCAGAGTTCTGAGGTGAGGTGGGGGAACCATATTGTCCCAGTTGAGAGCCATTATATTATGATATCTCTTTTAAAAAGAATAATATATTTATTGTTATTTCCCCCTGATTTAGAAGTCATGCCAGTGTTTAAAAAATATTTTAAAAGAGAGTGTAAATATTAACAAAAGTAATTGCTAATTACTTTTTGACATCATCCATCCGGAATATTGTGCCCCCCACTCCCACCTCTGGATTTGTAGCTTTCAGAGTTGTTTGCATCTAGCTGCCAGGAACTCAATTACAGTCCTGCTTTTCCTAGTTTGGTCCTGGTTCTCGTGGGATTTCCCCTCCTGAGTCTGCCCCACTAAGCTGTGATTCCCATTATCCAACTGTCAGTCTCTCTAGTCTTGGAGGGACAGTATTTTACCCTGTATCCTTCCCTCTCTTTTGGGTCCAAGAGGCGTTGTTGACTTTTAGTCTGTTCCAATTTTTACTTGTTGTTATGTCAGAATGGTAGGGCTTCCTAGCTGGCACAGTGGTAAAGAACATGCCTGCCAGTGCGAGAGACACAGGAGATGCAGGCTCAATCCCTGGGTCAGGAAGATCTTCTGAAGGGGGAAATGGCAACCCACTCCATTATTCTTGCCTGGAAAATTCCATGGACAGAAGAGCCTGGTGGGCTACCGTCCATGGGGTCACAGAGGGTCAGACATGACTGAGCAACTGAGCGTGCATGCACGACAGAAGGGTGACTTCTAAAGGACAATTGCTTCTTGGAAGAAAAGCTGTGACCAACCTAGACAGCATATTAAAAAGCAGAGATATTACTTTGCCAACAAAGGTCTGTCTAGTCAAAGCTATGGTTTTTCCAGTGGTCATGTATGGATGTGAGAGTTGGACCATAAAGAAAGCTGAGCACCAAATAATTGATGCTTTTGAACCATGGTGTTGGAGAAGGCTCTTGAGAGTCTCTTGGACTTCAAGGAGATCCAACCAGTCAATGCTAGAGGAAACCAGTCCTGAATATTCACTGGAAGGACTGATGCTGAAGCTGAAACTCCAACACTTTGGCCACCTAATGCGAAGAACTGACTCACTGGAAAAGACCCTGATGCTGGGAAAAACTGATGGCAGGAGGAGAAGGGGACAACAGAGGTGGTTAGATGGCATCACTGACTCAATGGACATGAGTTTAAGCAATCTCCAAGAGCTGGTGATGGACAGGGAGGCCTGGCGTGCTGCAGTCCATGGGGTCACAAAGAGGTGGACATGACTGAGTGACTGAACTGAACTGAACTGAAGTTCCTTACATGTGGAACCAGAAATCTCCAGAGGAACAAAAGAAATATTTCTGTTTCTGCCTTCAAGAATCTTAAGGGAAGCCTAGAGGGGAAGCCAGAAAACAACCAAATAAACCTAGGTTAGACTCTCAGGTAGTGATGGCTATTGGAAGGAAAAATAAAGTGGCAGAAAGAGGACGAGCTGGGTTGGGCTAGGGGATGGAAGAGGGTGGCTATTTAGATAGGATGGCCGGGGGACATGTGAGCAGAGCCTGGAAGGAAGGAGTAAGCCACACCAACAGCAGAGTCCCAGGCTGTGGGACCCTCATGAACCTCACAAGATTAAGGAAGCCAGTGTGACTGGAACTTGATAGGCTATGGGCAGAGTGGCCAGAGCGGAGACTGGAGGATTCAGAAGTTAGATCATGCAGGACCTGAATATATTGTCAAAGAATGGCAGGAAGACAGTGACAGATTTTCAATCCGAAAGAGATTAGATTAGATTTTCATGTTATACCTTTGTTACAGCGCCATGTGGAGAATGGACTATAGGAGGACAAGGGTGATAGAAGCTGGGAGATTAAGAACCACAGCACTTTTCTAAGAGAGAGGTGACATGACTTGACTGGGGCCCAGTGGAAGGAGTGAAAAATGGTCAGATTCTGAATATATTTTAAAAGTAGAGTTGATGGACTGGCGGTAGCAGTGTGAGAGAAAAAGAGAAATTAAAGATATTCCCTGTCAGGGCTGGGCTTCCCAGGTGGCACTGGTAATAAAGATCCTACCTGCCAATGCAGAAGACTCAAGAGACATGCATTGGATCCCTGAGTTGGGAAGATCCCCTGGAAGAAGGCATGGTGACGCACTGCACTATTCTTGCCTGGAGAATCCCATGGACAGAGACGCCTGGCGGACTGCAGTCTATAGGGTTGCAAAGAGTCAGACAGGACAGAAGTGACTTAACTACACTGCCTAGTAGGGGCAGGTACGAGGTTCTATTGTTTGTTGTTTAGTTGCTCCATCCTGTGGACTGTAGCCTGTCAGGTTCTTCTCTGGCTCTCTCATGGGATTCCCAGGCAAGAATACTGGAGTGGGTTGCCATTTCCTTCTCCAAGGGACCTTCCCGACCCAGGGATCAAACCTGCATCTCCAAGTCTCCTGCACTGCAGGTGGGTTCTGTACCATTGCACCACCAGGGAAGGCCCACAAGTGGGAAGGGATGCCAAAATGAAGTCAAATATTAAATTTGGTTTTCCTATTAGATATCTAAGCTAGATGTTGAATAAGCATTTGAACGGGGAGAGTTTCATGTTGGAGATCTAATTTGGGGCACACAGATGTTATTTAAATCGATAAAGCAAACATCTTATCTAGAATTATGCTTTCCGATGTGGTAGCTACTAGTAGCCACATGTGGTCACTGAGCACTTAAAATGTAGCTAGAGGAACCAGGAACTGAACTGTATCTAATGTTACTTAATTTACATTTGAATGTAAAAACAAACACAATTCAGTTACTGGAAAATTTAGGAATAGTTTTTAACTGTAAATGTTACAAAATAGAGCATTTCCTATGAAATGGAGATCAGACCTTTTTTTATGAAAGTGTAGATTCTAAATTAAGATGTACTAAATGTAAAATACACACTATGTTTCAGAGACTTGGCACAAAAATGTAAAATAACCCAATGCCTTTAATATTTATTGATTACATGCTGAAATGATAATACTTTGGATATACTGACATAATAAATATGTCATGAAAATTAATTTTACCTGTTTCTTTTTTTTTTTTAAACAATCTGGCTACTAAAAAATTGAAAAATTACATATGTGGCTTGCATTAGCTTTCTCCTGAAGAGCAGAGAGTGTAATAGGAAAGAAATATCTGGGGACTGAATCCTGGGGTTGGTCTGTGACTTACCGGTTTTGGAGAGAGGGATAATCCTATGAATAAGCCTCAGAAAGAAGGAAGACGAACAAGGACAGTGAAGTGTTCTACAAACTGAGTGAAAAAATCTGTGTTAGGAAACAGAGAGTGAGCGACTTATGAGAGGCTGCTGAGAGGTTAGGTACAACTTAGACTGAGAACTGGTAGCTGAATTTAGCAACATGGAGACGTTTAGTGAACTTGATGGTTTCTGTGTGTGTGTGCAGGGGGCGCAGAAGACTGACTGGAGTAGATTATTAAAAAATCAAGTATTGATTATTCCTTCAGGAAATTCTGATTTGCAGAGAAGCAAAATAATTGAGATGTTGGAGAACAGGGGCTCAAGGAATGACTTTTTATTTAATGAGAAATATATTTTTATAATAGTTACTTGTTTTTTAATTCTTTATTGAGTTTTTGACCTAAATAAGTCATTTTATAAATATCTATTAGCTAGCAGGATAATTCAAATTTTATTTAATCAGAGTTGGAGGAATGCTAAGAATTTTAAATGAGTACCTGTGTTTTACTTGGTCCAAAGAATCATTATGAACTAAGGTTTAAGGTTACTAAATCTGACACATGGATTATACACAGTTCCCTGAAATTAAAAAAAACTGACATTATCTGGGTTGCAGTAGAAGTGTGTGGAATTCTAGGAGCTTGGAATAGAACACAGATGCCAAGCTTGTATTAAACTTTGGTCATCACGTCTTATCTTAATTTTCATAGTACTTCATGTAGGTTCTGGTGCATCAAAAGTGTTGTTAATGGTATAACTAAATGAATGAGTAAAGATGATCTTAACATCCTGAAATACTAAGGGGGCTAGCAATACCCAAGAATTCACCAACAGATGGCACCATGCTGTTTCCTATATGAGTTTACCTAGGCATGACATCAATACATTTAATTCTTGATTTCTAGGGCTGGCTAGGAGGGAAAATGGGATCCCTGAGAATGTATTTTGCTCATTTAGATTTATAGTTTAATTATGAAAGCATGTTTGTATTTGTTTATTTATTATAAATGTCTATTATTTTTTAACTTTAACTTAGACCCTTTCCTTAGGTCAGACCATGAAAGAAAAGGAAACAAGATCGACTTGTAGGTAAGAGAAATAAAATAATCACAAGTTATCACTATTGAAATATTTGTGAATACTAAGAAGCCAAGCTGCTCCCTCATTCTCCCGCAGAGATTAACATCCATCAGTGGCAATGAAACCCAGGAGGTTTTGTAGACATTGGGAGCGCTGGCATGATGCTTTAGAGAGCAGATGTTGCATTTTGCAGTTCTAGTGTGTGCAGACTGAAAGTGACAAGGACTAACCACACAGTGTGCTTAAAAAAACAAAACAGATGTAATAACTCCTAGCCCCGTATGATCTGCTCATCCAAAGTGTGAAATATTCATTTGAGTGCCATATGTAAATAGTGCTCCCACCATGACCCCCTCATTACTTTGATTTTCTGTAGAATTGCTGGCTATTTCCCTAAGTTCCTATGACTGTCATTTCACCGCCTGCAGGCCTGAGACGTGAATGCATGTGTCCTAAGATAATAGCGTGTGAAAAGTCAATCCCGGCAGCTCCCAGGAGTGTGGAGTCCTGGTCACACATAAGACGAATAGACAGCAGGGCATCATGACACAGTGTTCAGTTACTTGCCTTAGAATTTGAGAAGAGTGGCAATGGCCACAGTTATTTTTTGTCTCATCAGGAAGTCTCTATCTCAGATGTGGATATGTCCCTGACATGATTATGATGGGCCAAAGGTAAGAAAGTAGGTACTTTCAAAGTGACTGTGTCTTGCTGTAAATGGGGCAGGACAATACATACCCACAGTGTTCAGCCCTGCCCGCCCCACCTCCCCATGGAAGCCTGCTGGCTGGAGTTTCAGAAGGGGCCAAACAGGACTAGTCTGAGCCTTCCTGGAAGATCTGGAAGATCCACCCATGTTCTGGTGTACCTGAAATGGCCACTACTTTGCCAGGAAGGCTATCACTGTATTTCTGGAGAAGAGCATCACAAATGGACTTTAAAATGTATGCACACAAGTGACTAAATATTTAAATAACGCATCAATCATTCTCCGTGTGTTTTCTTCCATCTGAGCTTGCTCCTCAGTTGCCCTTTCGGCTTTCTTCTGTCCTTCTTTAATGGAGGCTCATCCCAGGACTTTGTAACTCACTCACTGACTCAATTACCACCCGCAGGATGAAGATTCCAGATCTCTCCCGAGCTCCTGAGTCCTGTCTCCACCTGCTGAACCTTTCTTTTCGAATGTTCCATCAGTATCTTGAATGCAACATGTGGGGAAAGGAAAAAAACTCATCATTCTCTCCCCAAACCTATTGCCCTTCTGCATTTACTTTTGTGTGAATGTCTCAGTTATTTAGTATAATATTTTATATTTAAAAAAGGAACATGAGTTATGCAAGTTATGAAGCATAATTATAGAATAGATACTCACGAATCTTAACAGAAGAATTAGCACATTAACCAGTATTGTTGCATGTGTGTTGGACTTCACTGTCCCAACCTCTTGACTCCTTCTCACGGTATATTCATTTCCTGCTGTTGTTCAGTCGCTAAGTTGTGTCCTGCTTTTTGCGACCCATGGACTGCAGCACGCCAGGCTTCCCTTTCTTTCACCATCTCCCAGAGTTTGCTCAAACTCACGTCCATTGAGTCAGTGATACCATTCAACCATCTAGTTCTCTGTCACTCCCTTCTCCTCCTGCCCTCAATCTTTCCCAGCAGCAGGGTCTTTTCCAATCAGTCAACTCTTCACATCGGGTGGCCAAAGTACTGGCGCTTCAACTTTAGCATCAGTGCTTCCAATGATTATTCAGAGTTGACTTCCTTTAGGATTGACTGATTTGATCTCCTAGCTGTCCAGGAATTGAACTCAGCTCTCCTGCATTGCAGGCAGATTTTTTACTGTCCAAGCTACCAGGGAAGCCCATTGGTGTGAGGTAAAAATCCAATGTATTTTTTTTCCTCTGTGGATCATTTATTGTTCCAGTAACATTTGTTGAATTTCATGAAAAGTTTTTATAGACTATCAGTTTAGTTCAGTCGCTTAGTCGTGCCCGACTTTTTGCAATCCCATGGACTGCAGCATGCCAGGCTTCACTGTCCATCAGCTACTCCCTGAGCTTGCTCAAACTGCTGTCCATTGAGTCGGTGATGCCATCCAACCATCTCATCCTCTGTCGTCCCCTTCTCCTCCTGCCATCAATCTTTCTCAGCATCAGGGTCTTTGCTAATGAGTCAGTTCCTCGCATCAGGTGGCCAAAGTATTGGAGCTTCCGCTTCAGCATCAGTCTTTCCAATGAACATTCAGGACTAGTCTACATAATATTGTCTTTGAAATATGTAATATTTGGAGATGATTTATGAATTAGTATGTGCTCAAGTTTCAAAATATTCTATATGTATTGAGGAAGGTGTAATTTTTTCCCTAAGATTGTGTTTTCTTTAACTGTTAAAGATAGGGTTTTTTTTTAACTGCCTAATAAATCAAACTGATGGTTCATTTTCAAATTTTCCAAAGACTTATTCTTGACTTGTGAATAATTGAGATAGGTGCATTGAACTCTCCCAATATGTTATATGTCAATATTCTTCTGTGATCCTATTGAATTTTTCAATGTACGTGAAGGTTTCATTATTGAGTACATTCAAGTTTAGAATTATTCTATATCCCTGGTGAATTTATCAAAATATAATGACAGTTAAGAGTAACTACATGCAAAAGACATCAGGTCTTGTCTTGGTGGAGCCCAAGACAAGACTTGATTCCCTAATAATGCCTTCATCTCTAAGTTTACTTTGTCTGATATTAATATGACTTTATCTGCTTTATAAAGTCAATATTTGCCTGGCCTTTAAAAAAATCTTTTTACTTTCAACAGTACTTCCTTCTTTCAACAGTACTTTCTACTTTCTAAGTCTTTATGTTTTAAGTGCATCTCTTGTAAAGAGAGTCAAGTTAATTTTTTGTTTTTCCTTCCAGTCAAAAAGTCTTCAGTTGTTTTAGTTAATTTATATATATATTTGTGATTACTGACATACATAAACTTGTTTTATTTATTAGATAGAAGATACAAGGAGCCTCTGAAGTTTTTGTGGGTCTAAATATTTAATATATATTTTGTTATATCTGCTCTTACTTATGGCATTTTCCCTCCTAAGTAGAAGGGAAATTTCCCTCCTTGAAGATACTTTTTTTTCCTGAGAAGATATGCATTGGCCAGGGGATCTAAAATACCTGTGGCAATTTTAGCCTCTTTCTAGTCTTTTCCAGTCTAATGTGAGGGTTTGCAGTTCAGCTCTCTCACTTTGCAATGAGTCCAAGGCTTGGACTCACCAAGACACGACTTGATGGCAAAGTTTTGCATGTAGTTACTGTTAAAATTTTCTTGCTTTTTTTCCTTTTGAAAAATTTCCCTCATCTTGAGATCCCAGTAATGCATGGAAAATAATGTTTTATGCATGATCTTCCTGCAGAGCATCTAGCACACCAGTTAGGATATGGACTCATATTTGCTTTTTAGTGGAAATGCCACGAAACTAGACCTGGCTGTTATCCTAAATACACTTTCAAACATATCTCCCTTGACTTTTTCAGGTTTGGACTGATTAATTTTTCTTGGATTACTCAGAATCTCCCACCCAGTCTCTATTTGTCCAACTCCATACCTTGTACTGTATCCCCTACAGAATTACTAGACTTAGTGCCTAGAATGACCTTTTAAGAATGTGAATCTAGGGACTTTCCCGGTGGTCCAGGGAAAAAAATCCCCCTTCCAATGCAGGAGGTTCGGATTTGATCCCTAGTCAAGGAGGGAGCTACAGTCCTACATGCCTCAGGGCAACTAAGCCCATGGGCTGCAACAAAGATCTTGTGGACTACAGCTAAGACCCAATGTAGCCAAAGAAACAAACATTTAAAAATATAAAATGTGAATCTCGTTGATGCCTTTTCTATGGTAAACATCGTTTAATGGCTTCCCAGATGTTCTTAGTAAAGTGAGAACTCCTTAGCCTGACGCTCACGCCTCCATCTGTGTCTCTGGCTTCTCAAGCGCCTTTACCCCTTGCTCCACCATAACCAGGCTCACGGCCTTTCCCCAAAGTGTTCTCTGCCCTCTCTCAGGGAAGCATGATTTCCAGCTAGATATAAGCTATCAGATCCTTCTATTTGGAAGCCTGCTTATTCTTCTCCCTACATCACAACTCTCCTCCAGAGGCCATTTTTCAACCCACAACATTTAGCCACAGTTGAGTATTACACAAGTGTGAATGAAAGGAGAAATCCCCAAAGTCAACTTTAATATACTATATAACCGATCTATTACTGAAAAAAGTTGTTTGTAATTGCAGAAAGAAATATCTAAGGATGAAAACTTAATTCAGCTCTGATCCTTGAAATCTGAGCTTTTTAATTAAAAAATGAAACTATGGAATGACACTCCCTCCAACACTAACACATTTTAGACTGTCTGCCAGGCTAAGGTGTGTGTAATGTTCAGTGTGAAGGGGCTGTTGGAGAAGTCTAATTTTTTAGCTTTCTGCAAATTTGCCAAGTGACTTAAGAACTGTGTGAGGGCCTGGGCTCCCCAAGTAGAAGCTAATCAATATATTAAATCTCAAACTATGTTGGTTGAATTAAGTAAAAACAAACAAACCAAAAAGATATTCTATTTTTTGGAAGAAAAGGAATCAACTAGAAGTTTAATATCCCATAAATAAAACAGACTTGATTAATTAAATATTTCCCTATTTTCATTGTACAGCAAACTCATAGTGAGTAGACCACCCAGGGAATGAATTTAGACTCTGGAGTTGGTGAGAACATGGCACATTGGGCAAGTTGCTTAAATTCTGAGTCTTACAGGGTTGATGTGACCATTAAGCAAGGTAACACATGGGAAACAGGTACTATAGTACCTAATGCAAAGTAGGAACTTTGTGTATTATTCAGTAAGACCCTCCATCTCAAAGAGTGTTTTATAAAATTGACTGTCATGTTGTGACCTTTATATTCAGGGGAATTAAAAAAAGATCTATACCAAAAACTTAATTCAATGCCAATAAGTTAATGCTTCATTTACAAAAAAATGATCACACAGAAAGTTACATTTAGTGAATCTAAACCCCCCGATATTCACTAGTTATCATCAATTTTATATAAAGTTCTCCTAAACAGTGTTTCTTGTGTGAATAACTTATTTTTTCTTTCTTATAATGAAACCTCTGATGTCTCGCTATGCTATCAAGATGTTAGAATATTTTCATTCAATTAACTTAAATTATGTAATGTGAAAATGAATGATGGCCAGAAGGCTGATGGCCAATATAATTCTGGTGAGAAATTATATTTCACACATTGGTTTATTTAGTTAGAATTTTCTTTGGGTAATAAAAATAGTGTTATATAAAAATTAGTTGTATCTAACCTCACACATACTGCCATAAATGACTCTGGCAAATCCTGCACTCTGAGTGACAGTGACAGATTTCCCAGAAGGCAATTTTGCAGCAAAGTAGGGCTATCCCAGACCTGCTCAGAGTGACTTGTTTTGGATAGCTGAATGTTCCAGACAGCTGATTTAAAATAACAAAACAGTGAACACTTCCACTATTTGGATTGGAACATTCTCTAATTGTGTCATACACTTATTTTTTTTCTTAAACAGGTTGCAAAAGATTATGAGGCAGACTTTTCTTAATGACTCATTGTGACCTGGATGTTAAGGAATCAGCTCTAGATCTTGGTACTTGACTGATTCCCTCCATGTTACTCCTGGTTGCACTTTTTTTCTTATAATTTGTCCAGAAGATGATGACTATATTTCCCCTGACCAGCCACAGGAGATGGTTTTAGCAGGGATACCTTTCGCATCAGCAAAGATGAAAGTTTCAGCAGACAAATGTCATTCCACCTTCCCTTCTTGCATTCCTGCAGAGTCCTCCATGATCTGGCCTGTCTTTTAGGGTGCAATCAGGAAAGGAACTCGGGGGACTGGGGCACAGGCATCAAGAACCACAGCCCTTGTCTCCAAAAGTTTCTGTGGGTCAGTTGACTCTAGTTTGCAAATCCAGAAGGATGTCACCCAAAATGTTCAAGTCACAACTCATTTTTAGTTGCAGGTGTGTGACAGTATTTCTCTTCTACATGCCAACAAGCAGAGGCAATGGTAAAGCTAAAACTTGCCTTGGACGTTGCCCTTGCTACGTTAACTTGAATCATAAATGGGAGGAGAGAGAAAATGAAGATGTCTAAATTTCAAAAGGGGATCTAGGGCAGGGACTGGCAAAGCGTAGCTTGGAGGATACATCCAGCCTGCTACCCATTTCATATAAGCCACGATTAAGAGTGATTTTTATGTTTTTAATGTTGAGACAAATCAAAAGAAGAATATTTTGTAACAACTGATAATTGCATGAAATTCAAATTCCAGTCTCCATAAATAAAGTTTTATTGGAACACAGCCACATCCATTCATTTATGTTCATCTGTGGCTATTTTTTTGTGCTACAACATCAGAGTTGAGGAGCTACGAAAGAGACCATATGGTCTACAAAGCCTAAAATATTTACTATCAGACATTTTTTATAGAAAAATTTGCTGACCACCGGTCTCGAAAGATAAATTTTCTTTGTCTTCTGTGTAGAAATCTCTTTCTTTTTTTTTGTACAGAGAAGTAGGGCTATTCCCGTACTTATAAAAGCCCACCCACTCTTATAAATAATGGGTGAAGAATTACCCCTAGATTCCTGGGGGAAATACTTGAGAATGTATGTATGTGTTTATGTGTACAGAAACTAAGTATTTAAAATACCTAAGTGTACTTCAAGCTGACCACCACATGTGATGGTAATTATGAACATAAACTATTCTTGTAAAAGGATAATACTTATTAAATTATGTCAGTAATTTAAACAACATATCTCAATTTTTGTGGTGTTTCCCATAGCCAGCCAAGGGCATCCATTTTTCTCAGGATGTCCAGAATTTGTTAAAACGGGGGAAAAAAAGAGAGAAAGGAAACGTCAATGTCCAGGTTTAGGCTATCAACACGGGATTTTTCTTTTCAAGTCCACAGAGAAACAGTGGCCTTGAGAATCTTGAGGATTTTAAACTCCTTAAGCTCTTCTTCATTCATCAAGAGCTATCTTGTGTGATTCAGGCTTATGGTAGGCCAGTGGTAGAAATAACTCAGTAAATGTAAGGGAAGACCCTGGCCCACGGGAAGAAGAGAAAGCATCCTCCACTGGGGCCCAGGGAGTGTGGATAACACTGGGGTATTGCCATTTACTCTCTCAGTCAAGTCTGACTGTTTGCAAACCCCAGGCTCCTCTGTTCATTGGATCTCCCAGGCAAGAATACTGGAGTGGGTTGCCGTTTCCTCCTCCAGGGAATCTTCCCGACCCAGGGATCGAACCCTGGTCTCCTGCATTGCAGGAAGATTCCTAACAATGGAGCTGGGGTAGGTGGTAGAAGCTGTGGTCCAGTGGTTAAGACTCCACACTTCCAAGGCAAGAGGCACAGGTTTGATCCCTGATCAGGAAACGACGGCCCCACATGCCACATGACACTACCCTCCAAAAAAGAAGCAACTGGTGAGAAAGTGTGTTCTGATTGCTGCTTTCCAAGTCCTTTTCCCAAAGAAAACAGATGGAAAGGAGTCAGGAAATTCAGGGTGAAATTCAGAGCAGAGTGGGGTTTGCCTCCTCCTCTCTTTGGGACCCTTGGGGTGGCCAACCGTGATGCGTGTGGCCTTGCTCCAATGTGAGGAAGCCAGTTAAAACGGCAGTGAGACTGACTTAGGGTTCTGGAACCTCTCCTGGCACCTGCGTGTCGTGGAGGGGTCTGAAAGTTCCCTCGAACTGAATGGAGAAGCGGAAAATAGCTGATGATGCGGGCAGGGGTGCGGGTGCTTCTGTGCTGAGGGTGACTTAGCCATTAACCAAGGACCAGGGACCCGCGACCCAGGACAAGCGAGGGGGTGGGAGGTAGGGGGTGGGAGGGGGAGGATAGAGGGGTTCACGGCCGGCGAGAGCCGAGGTGGGGCCAGGAAAGGCGGATCCACCGTGCGCCTGCCAACCGCAGACTTCTTCAGTGGACCAGCGCCCCCGAGAAAGGTGAGCTGTGACGATCTGGAGAACAGGTTGAGCATCCCAGACTCTCTCTCCTGCCCTCGAAAGCTGAGGTCAGCGGCCAAGCTCCTCCACCCCTTAGAGCCAGGGGGAGGACCAGGGGCCAGAGCAGCCCCGAGAAAGAGATGAACTGCAACTGAATAAATAACTCACAGGGAGCAGTCTTAAACTAGAAGAACCCCACACCTTTACTTAACTACTTTAATTCCACGCATGACTCCTGCCCTTCTTTCCCCGTGCACGCGTCCCGAGCCAGGTCAGGGCTGAGGGAGTAGTTATGGAAAATGGGCAGCTACCTTTTCTTGGAACACAGGCAAAGTAACATGCTAAGTGTTTTGGTTCTTCTGCTTTATCCAGCGATTTGATACAGTTTTGTTCCAAGCAGTGACTTTCAAATGTTTCGATCATGCCCCTCAGTGAAAAGATCTTTTATATCCCAATCTGGAACATAGATAGGAACATAATTACATGAAATAAAATGTTGTGAAATCAAACCTACCTTTACTATGGTGACATACTCTCTATTTTTTATTATACTCTATCTTTTAACAAATGCCACTGATGTCCTGGTAAACTGATTGCATGATCCACCCAATATGATGTGGCCAGGTTGCTCTAGGGATAAAGAATCTGCCTGCAAGGCAGGAGACACAAAGGACACGGGTTCGATCCCTAGATCAGGAAGATTCTCTGGAGGAGGAAATGGCACCCCACTCCAGTGTTCTTGCCTGGAGAATCCCATGGACAGAGGAGCCTGGCGGGCTGCAGTCCATGGGGTCACACAGAGTCAGACACAGCCGAGCAAATACGTGCAGAGGCCTAATGAGGTAAATGAAACATCTGTCCCTTCACAATACGGCTACAGAAGTTGCGCTTTCATGTGCTTCTATTTCAAAACTTCACTGCCCCTCCTAACTGCAGGCAGCAGTTATTTACGAAAGCCGTCCCCATAATGTTTATTGTAGTCGTCAAGATGCTGTCAGTCACATGTGATCAGATCCCAACCCAAACTGGCTTAAGCCAAAAGTGAATGTATCCCCTCATGTAACAGAGAAGATCA
Source organism: Odocoileus virginianus (assembly GCF_023699985.2). NCBI lineage: Eukaryota > Metazoa > Chordata > Mammalia > Artiodactyla > Cervidae > Odocoileus > Odocoileus virginianus. Next base: position 5,046,423 of record NC_069694.1, on the reverse strand, counting down.
GGATAAGGCAAGCTTCAAGCAGTGCTGGATCCAGGGACTCAAACATTTTAAGTCCCCCCCTTTTGATTTTTCTCCTGCCTCTGTGAATTATGCTATTCTCAGTTAGGCCTGCTTCCTAAGGCAAAGATCTTGTCTCTGACTGCTCCAGGCAAACATCTCCACTGATCACAAGCTACAAAGAAGGGAAACCCTCTGCAAATCTCGTGAAAGGACTCTGATCGGCCATGCCTGAGTCAAGGGCACACCCCTGAACTAACCACAAATTTCAGGGAGACAGCAATTCTCACTGTTTCACTAAAGTCTCATACCCACCCTTGGCTAGGAGTAGAGTGCCAAGACAGTTCCTGCAGGCTCACACGGGTTGGGGGAAGTGGAGTAGGCTATTAGACTAGGGGGAGGAACTCTGCTCAGGTCAGGTCAAGAGAGAAATCAAGAGAGACAGAGTACACATGGAGAGATATGCCTCGTGTGAGGGGGCAAACCACTCTCTTACCAATGTACTTAGCCGCTCAGTCATGCTGGACTCTTTGCTACCCCATGGACTATAACCCGCTAGGTTCTTCTGTCCATGGAATTCTCCAGGCAAGAATACTGGAGTGGGCAGCTGTTCCCTTCTCCAGGGGATCTTCCCAACTCAGGGATCAAACCTGAGTCTCCTTCATTGCAGGCAGATTCTTCACCACTGAGCCATCAGGGAAGACACTCTTTTATTAATAAAATTAGCTAAATTTAGCACTAGACTTTGTAGCTTCTTAAGCCTTCCTAGGAAAGCAAGGAGCTGGAGGGTGGGGGTGGGGACAGCACAGATAATTTCCTAGATTTCCTCTGCCTCCAAGAGGGCCGAGGTTGTCAAACAGCTAAGCTCTAGATGGAAGAGGCAAACGGCACATACACTAAAGTATTACTGAATCCTAGTTTTTTATACACTAAATTGGAATAACCATGCAGACAGCTACAAATGTCATCTCTACTTCAAGCAGAGTTCATGAGGAGAAACCAAAAAAAAAAAAAAAAAAAAAGAAGATACCAAGGATGAGTTTTCTTTTTGTCCTTGATTATAAAAAGTATGTTAAAGAAGTATAAAGTGGAGTGATTGTACAGAATGAATGGCCATGTAGAATCAGGTGGTGGAACATATGAAGCAGAATTCCAAAGCACAGTTCTGAGAATAGGATGCACTGTGCATTAGGAAGCTGACACTGCTGACCCATTTGCTGTCGGATATATGGAATACTAAGTGTATTTTCCATGCTGCAGGTTAGTACTGTCTGTCACATCCAAGTCCTCTGACTGGCGGCTTCAAACAACTCACAGCAGGTGTTTGCCAGCGAAGGTCAAGTGTGCATTCTGTATCCCTGAGACAGAGGAAACTTAGCTGACCCACAGGGATGGAAATTATGACCTTTGCCTCATCGGCCCTTAGGTTGCCCAAGAGCTGACAAAATATGGGCTATTTAATAAAGGAGAATACTTAAACGATACCTTTGACAGCCATTGAATGGTGGCTTTCAGAAGAATTCTATGTGATCTCCAAACTTTAAGGGTGACTTAAAGTTTTTGCAAACATTCTGGCGTGGCTGGTAAGGGTGAGAAGGGAAGTAAGAAGACAGAAATAAGACCAGCAACCTCTGTGTTTGCTTTCTCCTCTGTAAACCTTTCCCCACCGAAAGAACACATGGCCGTTCAGCGGCAACTTACCATTTTTCCAGGGTCAGTTCACTTTCTGCGCTGCTCTAAACCCTGCTGAAAGCCAGCTCCCGGGGGAGCCCAGGAACTGGGGCTGGCCTCTCTTCAGTCTGCAAGCATTCAGAAGGAAATGCCCCTTGCTGAGAAAGGGGTGTGTGTGTGTGTGTGTGTGCGCGTGTGTGGGGGAGCCCATCTACTGTCACGGAAGTTCCAATTAAATACGCATGCCAATTAATTTAATTTATATTTCTTCATGAAAAAAATATCATTCTATTATACATGTGCTGGAAGGATGCCAGGAGCCCAGGTTAATAAATTACATCTCTACTGACATAGTATGGAATCACAGACTAATCGGATACTTATTAAATGCCCACCTGTGCTTGGGGTTACACCTTATATAATAGAACCCCAACAGAAATAAGATCTGTCCAGGAGGGCCCGTCCCAACTCTGTGATCATCTGACACCCACCCTTATTCCCTCTGTTCCGGGCTTTGGTGCATGTCTCAGGAGAACAACTCCAAAAACGAATAATCAATATTCAATTGCCAGGGGTTATGAATGGGCACATTGAATGAATAAGGGAATGAATGATGGAGAACTGTAAATAATCCACTCAAATTAATCAGGGCATAGGCCCATACTGGTTAGCAGGAAACTTGCCATGATTATTTCACTGGAGATTCAAACCAGCTGGTGGTAGGTAATACCTACTGGTTCTGAAGCCCTTACTCAGAGCTAGAATTGCTATGTTTTGTTTTGAATCCTTACAACCATCCTTCAAGGTAGAGGTTATTCCCTCCCAACTCCCTCATTTTAGAGACAGGAAGCTGAGATTTCAATAAGTGGAAAATGACCTTGCTGAAGGTCATGTGATCAGAAAGAGGCACACTCAAGACTAGGCTTTTCTGACTCAAGGCTGGAATGTTCTTTCTACTGTGCTGGTTGGTTTTCTCTGCATCATAGTTCTATGGTTTTCCCAGCAGTCATGTACGGATGTGAGAGTTGGATCATAAAGAAGGCTGAGTGCTGAAGAATTGATGCTTTCTAACTGGTGCTGGAGAAGACTCTTCAGAGTCCCTTGGACAGCAAGGAGATCAAACCAGTTGGAAGGACTGATGCTGAAGCTCCAATACTTTGACTACCTGATGCAAAGAGCTGACTCATTAGAAAAGGCCCTGATGCTGGGAAAGATTGAAGGCAGGAGGAGAAGAAGTGGGGGGACAGAGGATGAGATGGTTGGACGGCATCATTGACTCAATGGACATGAGTGTGAGCAAGCTCTGGGAGATAGCGCAAGACGGAGAAGCCTGGCATGATGCAGTCCATGGAGTTGCAAAGAGTCAGACATGACTTAACAACTGAACAAAGGGTGACTGCCCTTTCTAGGCAGTGCCGATACTCTGGGTAGGTCTTGATGAGCTACATTTACAATTAAATCACCAGAAGTTGACTCCACAAATAGTCCCTGCCCAGGAAATTCACCCTGCTGTCCACTAACCCAGCTTCCACTCACTTCATATGGTGGTGAAACGGGTATCACTCAGTTGTCACAAGTTCTTGCCGGTTGCCAATGACTTAGGTCATTCATTCAACATGTACTGAGCACTTACTATGTACCAAGGACTTTCCAGGTGGCTCAGTGGAAAGAATCCATCTGCAAATCCAGGCGATGCAGGAGACCCGGGCTCGATCCCTGGGTTGGGAAGATCCCTTGGAGTAGGGAATGTCAACCCGCTCTAGTGTTCTTGCCTGAAAAATTCCAAGGACAGAAACGCCCGGCAGGCTACAATCCCTGGGGTCGTAACGAGTCAGACACTCCTGAGCGACTTAGCATGCCCGCACTGCGTACCAGTTGTTCTGCTGGGTCCCAGGACACATTAATGAAAAAGGAGGTCAAGCCAGCGGAAAAGATGGATTGGCCTGTCATAGAATTGCCATGAGGTGTGGCAAACGTTTGGAATTACTAAAGGAAAATATTCATTTCATCATTGATGCGATCATTCACTGACTCCCTCCATGTCTATTTATTTACTGAGTCCCTGGCTGTGCCATTCAACAGGCCCCCGCCACCACGGGGGAGTCAGGGCGCTGGTAGCGGCTGCCGGCCTGAACCTGCCTATCCTCCTCCCCATCCCATCCCATCCCGAGTCCCTCTCGAACTGCAGGGGGCTCCTCACATCCATGTTTGGACACCCTAGCCTACCTCTGAGGCTTCCTAGGTGGTGCTAGTGGTGAAGAACCCGCTGGCCAATGCCGGAGATTGAAGAGATGTGGGTTCAGTTCCTGTGTCGGGAAGATCTCCTGGAGGAGGAAATGGCAACCCATTCCAGTATTCTGGCCTCGGAAATCCCATGGAGAGAGGAGCCTGGTGGGCCACGGTCCACGGGGTCGTAAAGAGTCAGACACGACTGAAGCGACTTAGCACAGCAGGCCTTCACAAGAAGCATCCTTGAACCCTAGAAGCCAGCTCGGGGCTGTTTGAGCAGGGAGTGCCGGGGTCTTAAGGCCCAGAGGGCGGTGTGCGCTTTGGATGAGCCTGCTTCCTCGGCTTCACTCATTCATCCCCCTGAGGGTGGGGGCAAGGGCAGAGGAGGCCGAGAGCATGCAGGGGCTGGCCCTCAGACAGCAGCCTCGGCATCACTGGGGGTTAGTGGAAATGCAGAAACTCAAGCCCTTCTCAGACCCTGGGAATCAGAATGCGCATCTTAGCAGTCCAGGTGATTCACATGCATGTTACAGTGTGAGAAACGCTGCTCTAAGGGCCTGAGTGTCTAATCCCCTCTTTACAACGATGAGTCTGAGGCCGAAGAGCAGCTTGGGACTGGGCTGCTGGCGGTGTCCGAAAGTACACCTCTGGGCAGCTCATAGTCTCTAGTGGTGAATATGTGCCAAAGCAAATCGCAGAAAAATGTACCTTTTCAGTACCTCAGATTGACAGGGTCCTGGATTAAGAGATTTATAGTAAGTAATCCAAGGAAGAGAATTCTAAGTCCCAAGCAAAGTAATGAAAGGAAGGGTAGAGATAATACATCACTCAGGAAAAAACTTGAGGGAGGGTTGAAACCTTTTTCTTTCCTATTTCATATCTGGACTCAATGCCCATGAGCTGGAGGGGATTTCCATAGCCAAAGCTAATTGTCTTTTAAAAATTCTTTATTCTTTTTCACTTCTGCATTCCTTTGGCCTTTTCTCCTTCTTTCCTTAGGATATTTTAGTTCCCAATCCTTTCTGATGCATCCATTTTAGCCCTGTTTTTCTACACTTCTCTGTATTGCTTTTCTTAAATCTTTCACTCTGCTTCAAAGAACATAAAACAAAGAGAAGTGAAAGGGACAAAGGTGAAAAATATGTTCTGGTGCCAATTTCATGCTGCTACCAATTCCAAGCTAATAAATTTAAAAAATACATAATTTTTGTTCATACATAAAAACAGAATTGCATTTCAATTTTGCAAGTACCCTTCACCCAGTTACAATTATCAACATATTGCTTGTTGTGTTTCAGCTGCTTTATTCACATTGCCATCTCTCCCCTAACTTTAATTTCCCCTTTCTTCCTCCCTCCCTCTTCTCTTTCTCTCTCCTTCCCTCTGTTTCCCCTCTCTCTCTTTTCTTCTCCATCTCCTTCTCCTCCCTGCTTCTTTCTCTTCCCCCTGCTCTCCCCCTTCCCACTTTCTCTTTCTCTGGCGTTTATTAAAGCAAATCCCAGACATCATATCATTTAACTCATTTCCTATACCATTTCCCGGAGGCAGGGAGAGCCACAAGAGAATGTAAGCTGAGGAAATGATATCTTATGATTATTTTCTTCACCAAAATATGGAATTTGTGTTACCGCGATAAGGGAAAATATAGAATTTCTCAAAACCTCTACATGATACCCCAGATGGTGCAGATTTGATTTTCCATCTCTAGGTCCTCTGCCTTGAGTCTTTGAGGGGGGTCTATGAGAACTTTTTAATCTTCCTTTACTATTCAAGTGGTAACAAAATAATAGCAATCTTGGATATTTATAAACCCCAAAGGAAGTGCATGTTGTCTTCTTGTTTCAAAGAGCATTCTGAGAGCATCACTTTTGCAGTAAAAATTGGTAAGTGTGCAATTTGAAGAGAGTTTCTACAACAAGGAACCAAATACATTTCCCCCAGTGCAAACCTCCTGAGCCGACTGTTAGGATGGTTTAAAGGTGCTTTGGATCAAGACCTAGAAAAGAAAGCGTGGTGTACAGTTGCTTTCATGCTCACACACATCAGATCGAAGGAGTATCAAGTAATTTGGAGGTGTGGTTATTTTCCATGAGTAAATGTCCAACTAAATTTGAGTAAAATGCTTTCTAAATAAGTCAAACAGACAGGAGCTTTGAATGAGGGAATTAATTATATATAGCGAGTGTCCTAAGGAAAAGAATCCCAATGTGGCACAGAGAATGTAATTATTGGAGGGTATATGCCAACAAATCATTCCCTAAAATATTAATGCTATCAAAGAACAGCTGGATAATGAGAGAAACTTGACCCTTGGGGACTAGCAGAGGTTGCTGCAGAACTGTATGTAGTTGTGATGTCATGGAATTCCTCTAAATTTAACAAAAATATTATTAAGAGGTGTGGTTCTGGGAAAGTTATTAGCAGTAAACATGTCTTTGTAGTTTTATCATCTTAGCACGATCATTATATCTCACTGTTGCTGTGCTTCCACACGACTTTCTTCCTCGGGATTTATACAATCCAAACAACACTCCTTAAAAAAAAAACCTCTTTAAGTCTGGCAAGGACTTTTCTTTTTTGTAAGTAAAAACACAGTACCTAAGAAATTTCTGCAAAAAAAATTTCCCATATGCTTATTTAAGTTCTTTAAGTCAAGAAAGACGGTCTCATTGTTTGTTTGTAGATAAAAGCCGGAACTTAATTGGGTTTTACTAAATAGCATATTATTGTCCCACGTAATATCTAACAGAACAATAAAGTTAAATATTTACACAGTCCTACTCAACATCTGAAATGTTGGGCATTATTTTTACATTCTCATAACTAAGTGCTAATCCCTATATTTAAAGTTAGAAATCAGAAATGACTCTTTCCTTGTAATATACTTGAACTTATATTTTAAAACAGAAACCGTTTCATTGAGTTACCAAAAAAAAAAAAAAAAAAAGCTTCTGTGAGCCGACTGGACCCTCGCGAAGCTTTTGACCGCACAATTTCATGGCTGGTGAGCAGCAAACTTTGTCTTTTTGTTTGACTCAACTTGCCAACATCTAAATCAGTGACACGGGCATTCAGCGTTTCCTTTGACAAATAGGTCGAGATACGCGGAACATATTCACACGAACCAATAAATGATGAGAGGAAGTTCAGGATGCCGTAAAAATAAATTCTTGAGTTGAGCCCAGGTTTCACATAACGGCAGTTTCATAGGGCACTTACCCGGCTAAAGGCGCAGTGCCCCTGAAAATAGCACACGGGGGACACATCATTTAAACAAATGTGTTTCTTTGCCCGAACAGAAGTTCAGATCTGCTCAGTTATCATTAATTTTGTTCTTTTATATCCTCTGCGGGCGCGAATGGAGAAGCTGTGCTCTTTGAGGTTCTGTGAGTTGCCCTGGGCAGGCGGAGGTGACCCTCGATTTTTCACCCTGCGGCGCGCGTGTTAGGGGGACGGGGGAGAGTGCGGGTGTGTGCGCATTTGTCAAACGTGCCGGCCCTTCTGGAGACAGTGGAAACCTAGGGGGAAATCGCAGCGCAAATGTGGCGGGCCCTAAAAGTCATGCCATCCGCCCGAACCCTTACAACAGGTGTCCCAGGAACGAGGCCGGATCTGTGCAACAGGTGACAGATGATTCGACAAACCTCAGCCACCCAATTCATTTTTGATTACTCCCCTAAAATGCAAACCTCAGGTCCCCACTCGCGCGCCAACTCGCGTGGGGAGACGGAGACCCGGAGGCCTTGGCCCTCTGCGGAGTTTGCTGGACTATGCGGGGTGTGTGTGTGTGTGTCTGTGCGCGGGGAGAGGGCCTGATCCCCCAAGTTTAGGGTCGAGTCGAGTCCCGGGGGAGTGCCAGGGGAGGAGGCGGCCGGGAAAGGCGGAGGAGGGCGCACGAACCAGAGGGCGCGCAGGACACGCAGCCGCGCCGCGCCGCGCGCGCTCGGGCGGCGCGACCCGGGAGGCGGACTCTCTCTTAACCCTCGCTGTCTCCCCCTCCCTCTTCCTTTTTAAAGGACGCCGTGGAGGCAGAGCTGTCAGCAACCCGGAGGCCGTTTGTGCTTGGCCCGGCCAGGCTGACTCCCGCGACAGACAGGGGCGGGGGCTGAGGGGCCGCCCGTCCCGAAGCCCCAGACGTGGGCATTTCACATTCTGCTGCTTCGGGCTCCGTTCTGGACCCGGCGACGGCGGCGAGTCCAGGTGCTGCGCGGCCCGGGAGTTGCCAGCCCCGGGCGCGATGGCTCCCGTGAGGAGTGGGGTGGGAGGTGGCCGAGGGCTGGGCGAGCCCCTCGCGCCCGGAGAGTTATGAGCGGGGCGAAGGACCGCAGCATCAGCCCGAGCCGCAGCCTCGGCGGGCGCCTCCCGCGGGCCCTGGCCAACTCGCCCCCGCGCACCATGCCGACCCCCGGCCGGCTGAGCCCGCCGCGCCGCAGCCCCTGCTTCCTCCCTGGCCCCCGCTAACCCTCAGGGGACTGGTTTTGGCCGCCCGGGCAGCTCCCCAGGCCGCTCCCCCGGAGAGGCGGAACCGCGGGGCGAGCGGAGCCCCGGCTCAGCCCTTCGCTCTCCAGCCGCGTCCCCCTCCCGGCCGCCCGGCGCGCCCGCGGCGATGGGGGCGCTGCTGGCGCTCTGCCTGCTCTTGGGCTGGCTGCGCGGGGGCCCGGCGGGCGCCCAGCAGCCCGGAGAGTACTGCCACGGCTGGGTGGACGTGCAGGGCAACTACCACGAGGGTTTCCAGTGCCCGGAGGACTTCGACACGCTGGACGCCACCATCTGCTGCGGCTCCTGCGCGCTGCGCTACTGCTGCGCCGCGGCCGACGCCAGGCTGGAGCAGGGCGGCTGCACTAACGACCGCGGCGAGCTGGAGCACCCGGGCATCACGGCGCGTGAGTACGGGCCCAGGGCGGGGCAGACCCTGCCCGGCCGCGCGGCCGGGCTGCGGTGCGTGCCGGCCGGTGCGCGCGCAAAGAGGCGTGCCAGGCCTTCCCGGGTCTGCGCAAAGGGGACGCTAGAAAGTGGGGGTATCAAGGGAGAAGTGGGTGGTCGCGTTTCAGGTCAGGGGCGCAGTTTCTTTGCAGTCTCGATTCCCGCCACACGCGGTCTCCGCGGGTCTGCCCAGGAGCTAGTTCGCCACGGGCCGCGAGGACCGCGGGGTTTGCACCCAGTGACTCTGGGGGAGAAAGAGGGAGCCCTGGGCGCGCACGACATTTCAAAGAAGGGCTGTGGCGGCCGCGCCAGGCTGGACTTGAGTTTTCTCGGGTGGTAAGGGTGCCCTATTCTGCGCCCTGGGAGCTCTGGAAGCTTTGAGAAGTGCTGATGGCGCAGGGAACGCAACTCTTGGGGTGCGTTTATCTGTAGCCCCGCGGCGGTAAGGAACTTAAGCCACATTTGTGTGTGTGTGTGGCCGCTTGGGCTTGTTTCTAAGCCCCATTCTCACGACTTCCTTTCATTTCTCTGCATCGAATTACCCACTCCGGCCCACCCCCCATTGTCACGCTTTTCAGAAATGCCCAGGTCCTCCGGTTGGATATTTAGAAACCGGGGTCGCAGGGGCTTTCCCGCCCCCTATTCTCACGTCGGAAAACACGGGTCAAGTTTCCGCTTACTTCAGAGCTGAATAAATCACAGCCCCAGCAGAGGAACTTTACACCTTAAAAAACAAAAAAAAACCTTTCCACCTGAATCGGAACTTCAGGGAGATCATTTAGAGCTCCAGGCGATGGTTTTACGGCCGGGGAAACCGGAGGAGCGGGGGCAGGGGGTGGGGGAAGCCGAGAGAGAGCCTCGACACCCCAGAACTCCAGAGCGGGGGTCTGAAGGGGGCCAGAGACGGTCCCCAGGAAAGGCGGGAGAGGCTGGGGGATGATTACCCGTGCTGGAGCCCCAGTCCCCCGAGACTGAGAACCCGGAGGAAAGGGGGACCCGCCTTCCTTAGAACTCAGTTAGACCTCCAGGGAATTTAACTTTGGAGGGCGAAATACCAATCTAGAGGATTGAGGAAGTGGCTTCTGGGGGAAGGATGTTCAGTGGAAAGTAGGGAACTCTAAGGCGGCCTGGCCTGTTCGGAAAATACAAACTGGCTTCAGTCACTCGCCCCCTCTGCACAGCAAGTGCCAAGCTCTGGGTCTGCCTCGGGGACCCCATCCTGGCCTTCCGCCGTGCTCTCTGGCAGGAGAGGGGGCAGCCTCCGCACCCACCCAGGCTGGGGTCTGGCAAAGCCTCCGCACCTTCCCTTGCCAGCTTGTCATTGGGGCGAGTTACTTAACTGCGCTGGGCCTCTTCTCAACTCTAAAATGGGCATGCTGCTCTCAGAGGAGTTAGGTTGTGGAATAAACGAGTGTATGGATGCTCAGCAAGGTGCTGAGTGAGTAGTCACTTTAGACTTGCCTTCTGCAGGGCAAGAAGTAGTAAGAGGCACTAGTAACCTTCTAGTACTTCTGCTGCTTCTACTTCTAGAAGTAGAAGTAGTGGTAACCTTCTTCTAGTAAGACGGGGCGGAGTGGGCGGCACCCGGAGCTTACACCCAGGAGCCCACAGATCTTAGGGTGGATAGTTCTCTACCACTCATTGCCTATGTGTCTTTGGGAAACTCAGCGACTCTCCAATATGTTTCCACATCTGGAAACTAGACCATATCATGCCTGCCTCACAGGGTTACATGAATCTGGAAATAAATACAAAATAGGCACACAGTAGGGTCTTAGTCAATGCAGACCTGCTTTCTTTTACCTCTAAGCCGGAGGTTTGCATCCCAAGGCAGCTCTATCAGGCAGGAGCCACAGCTGGAGGACTGCTTGGGAGGTGCCTCTGGGTGGGGAACATTATGTCTGCCTTATAGAGGGAGAAGGGAACTGGGGCTAACTCTGTCAAAAAGTTGCGCTTCCAGAAAGTGTGGGCCACCAACACCAAGGACCACACTGCAGTCTAGCTAAAGTTCAGTCTGACCTTCCCAGAATTTGAGTGGGGATCGGGAGGCAGGAGAGTGACGGCTGGAGGAGGCATCCCAAATTGTTTCTGGAAAGAAGTATCCAGACGGGACAGTTTGTGATGTGGTAGGAGACACGGGTAGTTGGGGCCTGCTATGGATTTCTTTATACTGTTCTTTCTGTAGTCTCGTAAAATCCCGGGGGGCTCACTTAACAGGTCCAGCTGTGGAGATTCTTGGATAGGAGGTGGATTTTCAGCCTTAGCATCCTTACGCACCCCACTGTGATAAAACTCCTAAAACCTGGATTGAAAGCCATTGTTATAGTAACCAGCCCCCAAACTCATCTTTTCTCTCCGTCCAGTGCGTGGACAGGAGGATAGAGTCTGTTCCCTCTGATGTCCAGATGTGCAATATGATGGCTAATTGCTAACAGAGTCTACAGTATCAGGCTGCTTCCTCCCTGCTAGGAGCAAGAATATTCCATCATCACAGTTTGCAGTTCAGAGGTTACCAGTAACAGGCTCCGAGAAGCCGGGCTGACAGGGGTGGCTGAATGGACCTCCCGCCTCCTCCCCACGAGCAGCGCAGAGTCTGGGAATCTCTTGTCTGAGTACCTGTGCCTGTGTTTGCCTTCTAGAGCCCGTCTACGTTCCCTTCCTGATTGTCGGCTGCATCTTCATCGCCTTCATCATCCTAGGCTCTCTGGTGGCTGTTTACTGCTGCACCTGCTTGAGGCCTAAGGAGCCCTCTCAGCAGCCAATCCGCTTCTCACTCCGCAGCTATCAGACGGAGACCCTCCCCATGATCTTGACTTCTGCGAACCTCAGGGCACCTTCCAGGCAGTCCAGCACGGCCACCAGCTCCAGCTCCACGGGGGGCTCCATCCGAAGGTTCTCCTTTGCCCGGGCAGAGCCAGGCTGCCTGGTTCCCTCTCCGCCCCCACCTTACACCACAGGCCACCCAATCCACTTGACCCAGCCGTCCGGCTTCCTGGTGTCGCCCCAGTACTTCGCTTACCCGCTCCAGCAGGAGCCCCCACTGCCCGGGAAGAGCTGTCCAGACTTCAGTTCCAGTTGACAGGCCATGGCTGCAGACCCATCATCTGGAGCAGTGGCGCACCTGTGGATGCTGCCGCCATGGCCACCAGGAATCCCAAGACAGTTTCACTTGGACCAGCGACGTCATGGAGGAAAGCGCGAGGAAAACACAGCGCCTCTTAGTCTTGAGGTTCCTGGCTGCAGTCACAGAATGGCTGTGTTAAGAAAATTGCTTTCTGGCTTTGAAAGCATGGTGACTATTACATTTCAACTTATGCTACTTTTATTCAAAATATGCAGTAGTCCAACTTGAAAGTTACAAGTCAGCTGAAGCTGTTATATTGGACAACTCAGCTATCCTACATAGGCCTATCTGTTCTTTTTTCATTATAAGTTCTTTAGTGAGTGATAATACAAATATATACATAAGTAAGCAAAGAAATTGTACCTGATTGTAATTATCGAAGGTTCATTTAAAAAATTAACTGCTAAGTAAACTGAAGAGACAGTGAACAGCCTGTTTATAATTTGGGGAGCAACTTAACTGGGAATAACTTTAGCATCATGACAACAGTTATTTTTTAAATCAATGGCTAAATTTTGTTGGAAATATAAGAGTGTCTTCAGAACAGAAGATTTCAATAACTGCATGAGAAATTTAACATTTTAAATATTTACTTAGATATTCATTGTAACAGAGATCTTATGTAAAAGCATTTCCCCCACCTGCCCAAGGGAATATTTATTGCAGACGTTTTGTTCAGCAACATTTAGTGTTTAAATGAAAGTTGAACAGTTGGGTCTTAAAACATTTATTTGTAAAATGAGTTATGTACAAATGTAAAGATTTGTAATTTAATGTATTTACTACACTGATGGTACTAATTATTTAGTAGTCACACTGTAATTTTTTATGTTAATAATAAGCGTGGAGTTCAAAGTCCAGCTTTAACTATAATCTTCTGATATTATGTATCTTAAGTGCCACTGAGTTCCATGTCTGATGACTAAATATTTGGGCATATATCCTGCTGGATTAGAATGAATAAAATGCTTTATGCTTTCATGACACCTCTTTGAAAGTTTAGATCAAAGTGCTTCATTGTATCTCCTTAATAATACTCTCCGCTATTCAATAAAAGGGAACGTCTGTACCTAACACTTCGTAATTTGAAATGAAAAAAAAAAAACAATCTTACGTGAATTTTGTATTATGTTGGAAAGCTGTTTTCTACATTGGGACGCCTGAAAGCAGCCAAGGACGTGAACGTTTATAGAGACATCACCCCGTGGGCTGCAATCCTCAGATGTGTCATTTGCATAGATTTAAGAATTGGGACATTTCTCATAAGAATCTGAATTTTGGCTTCTCGTGGCATGAAGAGGATGTGGCCCGAGGGTGCTGTTTTGCTGGGGGTCGGAGGTCCTTTTCAGGAGGTCCTTGCCTTCCACCAGGCTTGTGCCTGGTCTCCCTGGCCTGGCCCATCTGCCTCAGTTTTGCTGCCTCTTGGCTCCTTGGGTGTCCTTCGGAAACCCAGGTTTATGTGGGTCCATACTATTGTATGTCATCCTCAGTAGCTCCTGTCAAATACAGATCCTTTAGAGGTGGAATGCTGACCTAAGGAAAGTCATTTGGCCTTGACTCTGTTTTTTAGTTGAGGAAGCAAGTTGGAAGATGCTGTGTCTTTTTGCCCAGACTGATGGCAGGACATCTGACTTCTGGTCTCCTGCTTTCTCCTGTAACTGATCCAGGTATCCAAAGTCAGCCCGAATAATAAAGGAATAAACATAAGAAGGAAGGGAGGGAGGGGGGAGGCAGGAGGAAGGAAAGAAAAGGAAGGCGCCGGAGAGGGAAGGAGGGAGAAAGGCTGCAGGTAGAAGGAGACGCATTTGTGTGAAGCTCTGGATTCACCCTCGCGTTAGGCTGGCTTTATTCGTGTTGGTTACCTACCGGTCCTCTGCTATTTTAATCTTTACGGGGCTCTTACGACTCAAGGAGGATTCTAAATATTTACAGGCACTAACTCCCCCCTCCGCCCCCGCAAACGGTGCAACATGGAGGTGTCATAATTCCTATCTTACAGATTTGGAAACCAAGGCATACAGGAGTGAAGTAACTTGCCCACGTCCCACAGCTCCTCAGACCTGGAGCTGTCTGCATAAGCAGATTCCTACAGCGAGGGAACACCGGCTTTGAGGTTCCTCTGTCCCTGGGCACACAGTCCACTGACAAGTGAGGCGTGAGGCTCAGGGCCTCTCTCCAGAACAGTGATTATTAACTCCGTGGGATCTCGTCAGTTTTCCTTAAAACAAATGCTTTGCGTCACGCCTTTAACTGTCCCCCAGATTTGCTGGTGCCTCAGATGGTAGAGAATCGGCCTCCAACGCAGGATATCCAGATTTGATCCCTGGATTGCGAAGACCCCCTGGAGAATGGAATGGTAACCCACTCTAGTGTTCCTGCCTGGAGAATTCTGTGGACAGAGGAGCCTGGCGGACTGCAGTCCAATCGGGTTGCAAAGAGTTGGACATGACTGAGTGACTGACGCTTTCACTTTTAACTGTCCTAAAATGAAATTCCTAGATCATATTACTCATTACACATATACTTAAAAACAATCAACATAATGTCTTAATGGTAAATAGAAAAGAGAACGAAAAGGAGAATTATTTCATAATGTAAGAGCTTCAGCAGATTTAACAGAGGACTCACAGGAGAACCTCTTCACACAGGAATAACCGAGATGTGACAGGCCCAGTCCAGACCTACGCAGGCTCACAGCACTGTCCATTTACACTCCAGAGTCGCCCTGCTTTTACTGAGATTTTCTCCCAAAGTTGGATCTTCTTTTAATCTGCACCATAGTTATATATCTGGAAAACTCAGTGTATATTTAAGGCGGTGCAGAAAATGCTTACATAAAATGGGACTAGAGTTTTCCACTGATAGGAATGGAGGGATATTTCAAAGTCCTGCTCATGGACATCAAGTCTTTGTTGGGCCAACTGCCTCATGCGCTGTAGGATCTCTGAAGAACAGAAGCTCTATATGTTGAAAGGTAGCTATGCAGACAGTCATTTAGGTCAGTTGCTCAGTCATGTCCGACTCTTTGCGACCTAATGAACTGCAGCACACCAGGCCTCCCTGTCCATCACCCGGAGCCCACCCAAACCCATGTCCATTGAGTTGGTGATGCCATCCAACCGTCTCATCCTCTGTCGTCCCCTTCTCCTCCTGCCCTCAATCTTCCCCAGCATCAGCGTCTTTTCAAATGAGTCAGCTCTTTGCATCAGGTGGCCAAAGTATTGGAGTTTCAGCTTCAGCATCAGTCCTTCCAATGAACACCCAGGACTGATTTCCTTTAGGATGAACTGGTTGGATCTCCTTGCAGTCCAAGTGACTCTCAAGAGTCTTCTCCAACATCACAGTTCACAAGCATCAATTTTTTGGTGCTCTACTTTCTTCACAGTCCAACTCACATCCATACATGACCACTGGAAAAACCATAGCCTTGACCAGACAGACCTTTGTTGGCAAAGTAATCTCTCTGCTTTTTAATATGCTGTCTAGGTTGGTCATAACTTTCCTTTCAAGGAGTAAGTGTCTTTTAATTTCATGGCTGCAGTCACCATCTGCAGTGATTCTGGAGCCCCAAAAATAAAGTCAGCCACCGTTTCCACTGTTTCCCCATCTATTTCCCATGAGGTGATGGGATCACATGCCATGATATTAGTTTTCTGAATGTTGAGCTTTAAGACAACTTTTTCACTCTCCTCTTTCACTTTCATCAAGAGACTCTTTAGTTCTTCTTCACTTTCTGCCATAAGGGTGGTGTCATCTGCATATCTGAGGTTATTGATGTTTCTCCTGGCAATCTTGATTCCAGCTTGTTCTTTTTCCAACCCAGTGTTTCTCATGATGTGCTCTGCATATAAGTTAAATAAGCAGGGTGACAATATACAGCCTTGATGTACTCCTTTCCCTATTTGGAACCAGTCTGTTGTTGTCCAGTTCTAACTGTTGCTTCCTGACCTGCATATGGATTTCTCAAGAGGCAGGTTAGGTGGTCTGGTATTCCCATCTCTTTCAGAATTTTCCAGTTTATTGTGATCCACACAAAGGCTTTGGCATAGTCAATAAAGCAGAAATAGATGTTTTTCTGGCGCTCTCTTGCTTTTTCGATGATCCAGTAGATGTTGGCAATTTGATCTCTGGTTCCTCTGCCTTTTCTAAAACCAGCTTGAACATCTGGAAGTTCATGGTTCACGTATCACTAAAGCCTGGCTTGGAGAATTTTGGGCATTACTTTGCTAGCATGTGAGATGAGTGCAATTGTGTGGTAGTTTGAGCATTCTTTGGCATTGCCTTTCTTTGGGATTGAAATGAAAACTGACCTTTTCCAGTCCTGTGGCCACTGCTGAGTTTTCCAAGTTTGCTGGCATATTGAGTGTAGCACTTTCACAGCATCATCTTTCAGGATTTGAAGTAGCTCAACTGGAATTCCATCACCTCCACTGGCTTTGTTCGTAGTGATGCTTCCTACGAAGCATCTGGACTTCACATTCCAGAATGTGTGGCTCTAGGTGAGTGATCACACCATCGTGATTATCTGGGTTGTGAATATCTTCTTTGTATAGTTCTTCTGTGTATTCTTGCCACCTCATCTTAATATCTTCTGCTTCTGTTAGGTCCATACCATTTCTGTCCTTTACTGAGCCCATCTTTACATGAAAAGTTCCCTTGGTATCTCTAATTTCCTTGAAGAGATCTCTAGTCTTTCCCATTCTATTGTTTTCCTCTATTTCTTTGCATTCATCACTGAGGAAGGCTTTCTTATATTTCCTTGCTATTCTTTGGAACTCTGCATTCAAATGGGTATATCTTTCCTTTTCTCGTTTGCTTTTTACTTCCCTTCTTTTCACAGCTATTTGTAAGGCCTCCTCAGACAGCCATTTTGCTCTTTTGCATTTCTTTTTCTTGGGGATGGTCTTGATTCCTGTCTGCTGTACAATGTCACGAACCTCCGTCCATAGTTCATCAGGCACTCTGTCTATCAGATCTAGTCCCTTAAATCTATTTCTCACTTCCACTGTATAATCATAAGGGATTTGATTTAGGTCATACCTGAATGGTATAGTGGTTTTCTCCATTTTATTCAATTTCAGTCTGAATTTGGCAATAAGGAGTTCATGACCTGAGCCACAGTCAGCTCCCGGTCTTGTTTTTGCTGACTGTATAGAGCTTCTCCATCTGTGGCTGCAAAGAATATAATCGGTGTTGAACATCTGGTGTTGATTTCGGGGTTGACCATCTGGTGGTATCCATGTGCAGAGTCTTCTCTTGTGTTGTTGGAAGAGGGTGTTGACCTGTGCGTTCTCTTGGCAGAACTCTATTAGCCTTTGCCCTGCTTCAATCTGTACTCCAAGGCCAAATTTGCCTGTTACTCGAGGTGTTGCAGATAGTGGATAATATTTATTAAACACCATGTGTGTGTTGTACGACATGTATCATTTAATCTTCCCAACCCTGAAGTCGGGACTCTTACCATGCCTGTTTGGCAGAGAAAGAGATCAAAGCAGAAAGACTGAACACTGTTCCCAAGACTGACGATAACAGAACCAAGATTTGAACCCAGGCCCACTGTCTGCTTTGAAACCCTACATTCTTTATGGTATGTACTGTGAAGTCCTAATCTTCTTAGGAAAAAAAAAAAATCCGACCTACTTTTCAGAAAACCTTTTCGGGGGAGAGTTGTAACATTGACTGTAACATTGCACACACCCTATAGACAGGGGGGATTGTGTCCATGCACGGAATTGGTGCCTTGTTAGGCGAACACAGAATATCACAGAGCACAGAACAGAAGCAAAAACACGAGCGGGCAAACATCTCTGTCTTTACACCCGACAAAACTGGGACAGCAGGGGCTGATCCAGGTACATTCTGGAGTCACAGTGTCTGGCTTAGTTTTCTGGGTGTTTCCCATGGGTTGAGAGTCCTGGGCTACTTACTTTATGTCACTGTGTGTCAGCTTTCTCGTCTGTAAAACGGAGATGTTAATTGTACCCTCCTGCTGAGGCTTGTCTTAGGAATCATAAGTCAGAATCACTGTCCCGTGACTTGCCGTCTAGTGGGGAGGGAGCTGTCATCAGTCCCTGGTACGTGATAGAAAGCAGATGAAATATCCTCGCAGATAAAGGCGAGGCTGAGTACTGTGGAAGGGGAGCTGTAACGCTGACTGGAGGGCACAGAACAGAGAAAATGGCCCGACGGTTTGATAGAATTAGTCCCTGGTAATCCATGGCCTCTTGATACCTGGCCAACTTCTTATTGCCCAAGACAGAGCAAGCACCCTCCCACCCTGCACTCAGAGCCTGTGAATCTATTTTAGAAAAATGTATTTAATAAACTTGCTTTTATTCACTCCAAAGCTAATAGATTGTAATTTTAATTGTCCCAAATGCATAGATTTTTCCTTCTTATTTTCCCACCTTATTTTTCATTGATTTTGAGCGATTCCCCATGGAAGAGAATTTTGCCAGATTGAGTTAGACCTATAGGAAAATTTCTCTCTAAAACTAGTTAACTCAAAAGGTTCCTGAGAATATGTACAATCACAATTAGGAGTATGATACATTTCACTGGGTCCGGATCAGTTTACTTGTGCATAACCTAAAAGGCTTATTTAGCATTATGTTCAGGAAAAATAAGGATTTACGAGCATGTTAAACTATTAAGGCAACAAACATATATTTTTATATGTATAAGACTTTCAAAATTTCAGTTAAACAGTTGCTAATGAAGTTATTCTGACAAGAGTTTACATTTGAGTTGCTGGTTACATAGTACTTGAAATAAAGACTGAATAGTAAAAAATATTGCATTTTCCAACAATTTTTATTAGCTTACTAGTGAGATGATCCAGATTAGAAAGATATTTCTTCATTAAAATGAATGGTTCTGTATACTGAAATAGAAGCTTTAGGTCTGAGATGCCTTTAGCACATAAAAACAATCTTTACATGGGGACGATGTTCTGGATTTATGCATTTCAAGTTTGCCGTTTGCTTAAGGTGGGGTTAGAAGGTGGTGCTTATTTTAAGAGGGATGGTGTTGAAAGTGAAAATATTTGGCATACTGCGCAGGTTACTTTTCTGAACATTGTTTCGCTGTGATTTTGCATGGGGGGGGGCCCATACTCATAGCTGCCCCCAGGAAAAGGCTGTGGGGAGGGGAGTGGGGTCCCAGACGGGGAAGCACGCACTGCCCCTCCCTCTGATGGAACCAGAGGCTCTGCACGTGGCTTCCCCAGTGGGTCTCTGAGAACTCATCCTGTTCTAAGTTTTCCAAACTGCAGTTTCCGTTGTTCCTTCCTTTTATCAATGGTGATTATTTTGATTGTCTTGTCCTCATTTCCAAGGTTTGCCTACATTTTGTCTCACGTGGTAATTTTACTATTTTCCGGTTACTTCCTTCAAACTTTATTGGCCAAATGTGGCCACTCTCTCACACGCTTAAAAATTCTCGGTGAGGTTTAGAAAGCTTAAGAACTTCATCTTATGTGAAAGGAGGAGCCGCGACTTAGTTGTTGACTTACAGGCTGATTTAAACCTGTAACGAGGACAATCTTGGAGGCTTTTCTGATTGAGAGTCAAAATATAGTAACCTTACTTAGAATTATTTTATTTTTATTGTCATTATTTTGGCCACATTGTGCAGAACGTGGGGATCTTAGTTCCTGGACCAGGGATTGAACTCACACCCCTTGCATTGGAAGCTTGGAGTCTTAACCACTGGACCACCAGGGAAGTCCAAAAATTAATTTTTTGATAATTATTGAACTAGCAACTCTTATAAAATTAGAGTTAATATACTCCACTTTATATTGCACTGAATGGGATTTACAATGCAGGGGTATTTTCAATTATCATTGGGGTTGTAGATAAAATGTTAACATTGTTATTAAACAATTAAACACCTTCTCAAACTATAGTTATAGCAGTTTTGAAGGTCTTATGAAGAAATATAGTTTCTAAAACTAGCAATTAAAACGAACGCTTTTCTTTATGTAATGGTACAGTTTATTTCATTTTTAATAAGAGGACAAAAATGTTTAAAATTTTCAGTTTAAAACATGCACATTCACAAAAGGCCAATGACACATAACACTGCATAGAACTGAATATTACTCGACTTTAATAACTGTTTATAAAACACAGTGCATTGAACATCGAGATAAACACACCTGAGAAAACTACTATAATCACAGATTCAGCGCTCTCCACTCATGCAGCGTCACAATTTCTACAGCAGTTTCAGCAGGAATGGTTTTTCATGGAGCTGAAAATACTATTTTATTTTGAATGCAAACTGCAATTTTCCATAGTAGCTGCCTTCCAAGGCTGCCTTTTTTTTTTAACCTAATAAACTTGAAAATGTGAAAAATGAAGCTCTAAGTAGTAAAACAAACAACAAACAGTGTTTACTGCATTTATGGCTTCTAGTCTAGAACTATGAAACAAAAACACGTATTTTTAAATATTCTGCTCACATCTTTGCAAGAGCAGATTTACCTATGGAAAGTTGCTGTTAATTCAAAGTAAGCAAGTATGAAATCTAGCTTTTTTTTTTTCCTACTTAAGGGAGATTTATTTGCTGAGAAATTTTGTGAGCTTTATTAAAAAAGTTCTTAGAGGCAAGCTAAACAAAAGTTTCAATTAAATTAGTTCAAATTTGTTTGTAAAATGATTTGCTTAATAAAAAAAAAGTTGTGTGGAGGACCAGTTAATTTGTGCACTGAATATTAAGTCTCAGGTAGGCCATGAGAGAATTTTAAGGCAGAAATAAACATCAAGATTTACAGCAATAGCCATGCGTTGGCCTAGACCACTTTAAATATTAATTCATGCAAACCATAAACCTATCAAAAACACAGCTGCTCTCATACAGAAAATAAATCAAGGCAAAAAATGGAAAACATTTATTTCCTTTCCTTCAAAATTCAACTTACATTCCATTTTAATAGCTGTTGAAGGTTAATTAAAATGCAGCAAAGTATAAGAGTTTCACAAGTGACTTCACTTATTTTAATGTGAGAAAAATTAGACTATGGTCTCTTTAAGAGGCATTATAGAAATGTTCATCATTAAAAAGCATTTATTAGGCACCAGACTGCATGGTGTTTACACTAAATAATTTACAAAAGAATTCCATGGGCCTGGTTCATATGATGTGAAGAGGGTGGCAATTTGCTCAATAAATTTTGTACATGATTATAGACTTATTAGATGATATGTCTTAGAACCAGGACATATTAAAGGGAAAACTGCATAAAAATAAACACTAATGATTATTTAGCTTTGTAATAATGATGACTTTGTTATACATAAAAATTTGTGAATATGCAATCTAGTACATTCAGATTAGTATTCATTTCCTGAAAGAACATTTTAAGTGACAGATAAGTGATACGCAGCATACACAATGCAGAAAAAATTATCACATGATTTTCACACTGGATATGTAGGATGCAGGACTGCAAAATTAAAATACAAAATGTAATGACCAGAATAAATGTAGATTTCTTGAATTCATTTTTTTCCCCTGGAAATTAAGAGGAATCGCTGATTCCATTCAGTGACCACACAATTCATGTTAATGGCTAATAACTGAATATAATACACTTTTACCTGACTTGATTGGAAGTTTTCCATTAACTTTGCTGCGTTGCCCAAGCAGGCTCATGTCAGCCAGAGTATTGTGTGGGAGGGTGGATGGCGCTTATTCCATTTAAAATTTACTGCATTCCTGAGAAACACCAGCTTTCCTGCTCATACTTTCTACCATATAGCATTTTTCTGGGTGTGAGACACCAATATATTTTTATATGTATATATAAAACAGTTAGAAAGTTCATGCTCAATATCACTGTGTACTAGTCAATGCTAAGGAAGCAACTTCCAACTTTTCAATGCAAAATGAATGAGGATTTTCTGCTGTGAGTAGTATTTTCTGAACTGTAAACATTTAAGCAATGGTGTTAGCATTTGCCAGAGTCCCTATAAGGGACTTTTTAATTGAAGAATGTCCCTTATTTCAGAAAATACACATTAAAAGTCACTTCAACTATTTATTTTAATCCTGGTAAAACTGTGTTACCCACGCCCACCCCCACCCCACTTAGGAACGTTAAAAAAAGGAGGGTTTTCTCGAACACTACAAAGTCACTGCTGTTGCGATGTTGTCTTTTAAGTTTTACCAAGGTGGTCACTCCCTGCTGCCTACCCCTCAACTCCCTACCGAGAAGCTAAGAGATTGACTTAATGTTGATAATTCAAAAACAGGGCCATGGGACAAAAAGGCATAAATCAGTCATGTTTCAGATCATGCTCTTTCACATTATTAACCATGAGTCCTCCACTCATGTTGAAGAGCTCCACAGAAACAAATCATGTTTCCAGGTAAAAATAAAGCTTTCAGTTTTCTTAAGTCAGAAAATTCAGTTCTATTACACTCATCACATTTCTGTGTTAAAATTATGGCGAAGGATGTCACCTGTGAGGTGAGGGGAAATGGAAGCAGCCCTTTTCTAGAACTGCTAAGTGTTTCTCCCGAGGGATGTACTTCATTCTTCTTTTTTTAAAAAAGCCTTTATTCCTTTTACTTGATTCTTGTTTTCCATTTTTTTGTGGTGTGACTTCACCTGTCATCACGGAGGCCCAGATGCTCTGAATAACCATTCAGTAACAAACACTGTGACATCTGAATTTTGAAGATGATCGTAGACTCTTAGACCTGTGGTCTTGCATATTTAAATTCATGCTTTTCTCAATCTGAACTCCGAATGGAAAGGGTGTGGAGAGTGAAGTAGTCACCTTCTTAACCCTTTTAAGTACAAATTATGTATGTCATAACCTCTCTTATTTGTAGAAAATGTGGGAGGCATACACGTAACTAAAGAGCTAAAAATTCAGAGAAGGAAATAATATATAGACTAAAATTTTAAATCTAGATCGAGAAAAAGGGTGAAAAAGATGTGAAATTATTAAACTCAAGGAGTGATTTGAAAATCACCTCTTTTCTTAATTGTAGTTGACTTATTTTTTTAAAGAGGAAGTTCTATCTATTTTGCTGGTAAGTCCACTTAAAGGCAAACAGGCTTTTGAATACAAGGCAAAAAGTTTGCTTCAATCTCTGAAATGTATCTGAAAGCTAGAATTCTTTTTATTTCTACATGAAAGCGTTATGTTAAAAATAGTGTAGAAAACTGGTTGTGGTTTTTAAACAGCCCCTTCACCATTAATTGTTGGTATAGCAAAATAGGCATTTTCAGGAGATATCTTGGAAATGCTGAAACAATTAAATTGAATCTATATTTTAAAGCATATTAACAAAATCTACTCATGATGAACAGAGTTCTTTGTAAAGTTATAGGCTTGAATAAAATAGGTGTTTTTAAAATGGGGGGTGGGGAAGTACCACTTATTTGTTCCAATTAGCAGCATGTGCCTAATTTTGGGAGCGGCTTGACAAGTGCACTGTTAAGCCATTCTTGGTTTTAAGTTCAGGGCAGTCACCTTGACCTGGGGCATGCCATCAAGGACAACAGGCATCCGGAACGGGCACTACTCGGGAAAACCAAAACACAGGACAAAAAGCTGAGCCTACAGACACTACAGAAGCCCAGGCATTTATCTGACATGGTTTTACAAACACCTCGACAGAAGTATTGCAAATCCCACATAAACACTTAAGTACATTTTTCTTAAAAAAAAAAAAAGAAAGAAAACTCAAAGGCAAAATGACATCACTTAATCTACAGCAGAAGCCAGGTTGTAAGAAAAAACTCAATGATGATGAAATGTCATTAGAAAGGATGGAGACGTAAGTACAGTTTTAAAAATCAGTATTGTAACGACAGTCACATAATCACTTGTGCACTTCCACCTGAACAGACAGACAAGACAAATGAGAAAGAAGCATTTGTAAGGCCAAAGGTGCAACATCACAGATATTAGTAGCAAATGCCTTGAAATACTCATTTTTACAAATCACTCTGAGATTGGAAAAGTCAGGCATGCAGATCTCACAGCAGAACTGGAGGTAAACCTTCCTGTAAATTTCTGGGCAAATTACTACTGAAGGAGAAATAGTAATACATTTATTGAACTTCTTTGGCAAACATTTATCAAGACAGTTTTTGACACCAACACTTATCATTAATGTCTCGTTTAGAAATTTTGCCCAGTGAGTGGCTTCTTTAAGGGCTGTTTCCTCCCCCCACCCAGCATGTTCTGAAATCTAAATTTGGATATCAAGAGTCCCTCTAACTTACTACCATTTTGCAGATTTTTAATGGTGAATAGCCTTGTGGTGTATCCAAGACACTGATAGTTGTAGCTCCAGAGTAACAGCAAAAGAATACTGACGTTTTTTCAGTTGAAAAAAAAAACAACACTCTGGCAAGATACAAGGTCATTTTCAATGTCTGTTTACAAAGACTTAGCAAATACTTTAGAAAATCTGAAAGAGATGGTGTTACAGTATAGTTGCACAGTGCTTACGTCTATAATATACATGAATCTGAATGTCAGTCAATGAGATGAGCTCAGATTCATTTCCCCTCCTTGGACCAGACTGGAATTGGTCAGCAGATTCTGGTGAAGACCTGGGACTCCCCGAAAGGACGTATCAGAGCTGACCTCGCAGCCCCCCAACTCATGACCACTCATCAGGCCTCTGCTTCGTGGTGTCATATGCTCTGATCACTTCAGACTGTGAGACGATTCCATTTTCGTCTTGAGAGAAAGCATACCCATCTGTAAGTTAAAATGGAAATGGTGAGCTTGAAGTCACAGGAAGTCTCTGTTATTCTGAGTTTTGAGTGTTCACTTTCTAACTTGGGGAGCTAATGCATCCTTCCCTGCCTTTAAAAGCACAAGGACACTAATTTTTAATGTCTGGGAACGATACGGATTCAAGAGCAAAATGAAGAGTGAGGCGATGGTGGCTTAGATCCTCGGCGCTCTGCTCCCCGGATGGACAGAGGGGCAGCCTCCCCTGCATTCTCCCTTCAGCAGACCACGCCCAGCTCCTCTCACGTCTGCTTCCCGCTAGCGGAGGGCTGCGGGGTGCAGGCAAGAGGGAGCATGCACTCCAGATGGACCAGGCGGGCGAGAGTGAAGGGAGATGAGAGCAAGGAGGCAGACGCACACAACTTCCCTCCGAAGACACGGTTCTGGACGCTCAGCATCTGCAAACAAACTCCCTCATGCCCCAGCCTGGTCACACGGGGCCTGGGGATAAGAAATGACCCCCAAGGGGCTCCCATCTTTAGAAAAGGCCTCTTGAAGCATGAAGAGCAAAAGCATTAAACATGAGTATATACACATGAAAATAAATTACATGTGGAGACAACATGAAACAAAAGATATATTACTAACACAAATACATTTACTACAGGGCTTTATATATTATATTCTTTTTGAGATCCTTCAAATGTTAAGAGGGCATGATACCTAATAATTTCTTACAACTCTAAATATTCATAAATATTTTTGAAGGGGGAAATATGTTTCATTGTGTGCTGTTTCACACACATGTCATTGTGTATGAAAGCTGAAAAGGCTCTTGCAAAGTTATTCAAGTAGAAAAGATAACAATACCAAGTAAGCTTTTAAGAGTTAAGATTTATTTTACTGGTTCTTTTTAAGATTTAAGGAGGCAAGGGGCATACAGAAATATTTTTTGTGAAGTGAAAGCAGCAAGATTTTCAAATGCTCTATCTTTTCTGCTGAAAGTGAGATGGCTGTGGTCAAAAGACTCTCTAAACATTTGTTATTAATATTTATATAATGTGTTGCAAATGTGCAAAATTTGTTTTAGGTGTTAACTGTAAATAGTTAAATATCCTTCAAGTCAAAATACTGCTCCTATAAATGCAATGAGGAAATGGCGGAGAATGTGTTTAAAAATCAGAACTCAAATACTTACGGAGCAGGTTTTGTTGCAGTGATTCTGACCGGTACAAGTTCACGTGGTTCTTCTTAAAGACGTTCTTGAGCAGTTGCGCCCTCTCTGTGAGGCTGCAAAGCAGGTGCAAACGTGAGAAACGAATTATCAGCTCGGCGGAGACCCCAGCGTGCCCGCAGGACCCAGAGTTAGACTTGAACAAAAGCCTGTTTGAGAAATCTGCAGTCTGCTGATGCTTTTTACCCTCTTTTCTCAGACAGCAAATGAGGTTGCAAGTATTTAGACAGATACTTTAGAGGCCATTTCCCCCTACAGCTCAGAAGAGTTTTGTCCCCAATAGGGCAGTCAAAAGATGTCCCCAGCCCCAGTTTTTAAGTCAAAGAGAGATACAGAACCCGCATGATACAATTAACAAAAACCACAAAATCCACTAGTAGGGACAGTACCTTCTAAAATCTTAGCTGACTTGCTACACAGAGCAAGTATGGCATTTGAGAATTTAAAATAAAAATGAACCATTACTATACCTTTTTCCTACTTGGCATATATTCTGGTATAAATTCATTTTTTTTAAACAGAAAAATCCAAAATATTAGGTAAAGAAGAAATCTCATAGACTTTTTAATTAGAAAAATTCCATTACCACTCTAATATGGTATGAAATGTGTTCCTTAATTTTAAAATAAAAAAAGGTATTTTCAGAAAATAATTTAGTAGGTAAAGTGAGAAGAAAAAACACTTATTTTTCAATAAACATTTAGAATAATCTTTTCTGCAGAAATGAATCCACGTAATTATGTAACTTCTACAAGCAGAGTGCAAGAAATACTGCGTCTGTTTTTCTCTCCTGCTCATAGAACAGTGTTTCACACAGTGGGAAGTCAAATATCTGTCAAATAAATAAATTTGAATAATAATTCTGAAATGCACTTTTAAACATCATCAATCCTCCTAGTCATGCCATTTCTCCACTGGTTGATTTATAAAACTTTGCTTTGATATTAAACCACATAACAAGCATGAAGAGCTAATAAGTAATCCACATGTGTTGCAGCAAATGTTTATGCAATTTTGTTTTAATCACTGGAACTGACTCAGTGGACAAATTTCCATCTTTTAGCTTCCCCATTTTAAGCTTTAGTTAAACTGCTGTAAGTTATGTTAGTTCTGTATATTGCCAATTCTTTTTAGACCCTGAAATGGAACAATATTTATCATACACAAAAAAAGAGGATCATCTGCAAAATGAACTATTGTAATTACAGAAACATTTAGGCTTTTGCTGAAGTAAAATATTTGGAAATGTTGACATTTGTAGTAATCTTCCACAGATATTTTTTAAAAGTCTAGGGGTGTTAACTGGTACTTATTAGACATACTTTATTGTCATTGGGAATTAAGGCAAGAAAGCTATTTAATCTTAAAACTCTAGCGGTTTTGCAAAAACTTGTAAAACTTGTTTTTGCCAGTGAAATAAACAGATATGGGGAATGAGAAAGAGCCATTTTTACAGACTTTTCTTACCCTACTCTTAAAATGTTCTGCCATTACAGACCTGGGGACTCAGAGGGACCCTAAAACATGTAACTGCTTTGAGGAAGTGGCAGCTTTAGCAGCAGGTGGTCTGACTTTTTTAGCAGACCACTGTGGATGGGGTGCTGGGAAGTCTCTGGTGTTTAAAACTGAAATGACTACAGAAGGCTAGAGGACAGCCATGTGTCATGATGGAGCTTCTTCCTCCCAAAATACATTTTCCAGGTTGTAGGCTGGCCTTCTTAAATGCATGATCCTTTAATATAGAAGTGGCCCTTTCATATTATGGCAACCAAAATATATGAGACAATATAATTTCATTTTGTAATGGCCATTTAAGGCTATATTTTCACTCAGCTGTCATGTCACATTAATGTCTAGTGTTTATTTAAAGAAAACAGTTTCTTTCTGGGTAAAGAAGCACACTGCTGTGGAAAGGGCCCGGGCTCTGCAGTCTTTGATTTAATTCTGTTATCTGTGAGCTGGACTGCCTTAGGCAGCCGTTCTCAGACATCTCATGGAGAATAGGAGGGCAGTTCCAAACCTTGGGCTGACGGAGGATTCAGGAAGATGGCACTTAGGAAGCACTCAGCCACTTAGAAACACCAGTTCTTCTCACCCTCACCATTCCCTACATCCCAAGAAATTTATTATTAAAAAACCACTAGAACAGAGACCATCACAAGACAAAAGATACTTTGTGAGGATCATTTCTGATGCCTTGGTTTATAATCAACATTGACTCAACAGGAGAAGTCTATTGCTAAACATGAGTTTTAATTTATAATGCCCCCCACTCCACTTCTTTAGGAAAGCTACCAGGTTTTGTTTTTTGCCTTAGTTACATCGAATCTCTTGTTTTTCATTAAGATAAACAACACAGAGAAAAGCTAGGAGAGACCACCATCACTGTCTCCAGGACCAAATTATCTGACATCTATACTTCCCTACTTTAAAAAGTTCAGGCTGTGGGCCAAACATTGGTGATGAACAAATTAATGAGGACTGACCTGAAGATCCTGGGCTAAAATACTATTTAATAGAGGCTGATGATGATATACTGGCTAATGTCTATAGATACGTGTAAAAAATTATGACTCTCATTATTCATACTTGGCCTTACTATAAGATGCATTGCTTCACACACACAGGAAAGATATCCAGTAATAACTGCCTGTCTCCAATGAGCCCAGTGTCCGCAATCCTTTACTTTAACACTTTGGGGTTCTCAACTCATATTTTTGTTTTGTTTTAGGAAAGTAATATGTTACACACAATTTATATATGTAATTCTCCCAAGTGAGACCTTAGAGACCCATATCCCCAAAATTAATATTTCTGCTATAAAACACAGACATATTTACACTGCAGAAAAATAAACACCATCAACGTCCTTATATTTTGAGAACAAATTGTTTTGAAAATCCAGCAAATTTCACTGTAAGCTTGTGGAAAAAAAATTGAATTTCAAAGCTTTTTGGATTTCGGAAATGTAGATGCTTCTGCTCCCTAGTGTTGGAGCATGTCCATAGAAAGTAACAGCAAAAGACAGTTTCATAGCTTACGAGTTAGTTTCTTTACCCAAAACAAGAAGTCATGGCTACACAGTGACCTGGAGGAGGAAATGGCAACTCACTCCAGTATTCTCGCCTGGGAAATCCTGGACCTTCTTGACTCAGAGATTGAACCCGGGTCTCCTGCACTGCAGGCAGATTTTTTACCAGCTGAGCCACCAGGGAAGTCAGGGTAATAATATGATAAATGGCATACTTATTTCTATTAAAAAAGGACATCCTTTTAACCAAGATGTTTTAATTTTTGAAAATGAGTAGAGACGAGAAATGAATTATTGTAAATACTAATCTGGATACGGTGCTTACTTAGTTTCTCTGACACAGAGAAGCTGTGCGTTTACATCTAGCTTGGCTTCATAGTCGTGCTTAGTGAAGGTTAAAAAACTGGGGTGATTAACTTACAAGGTCATTCTTAAGAACTGCATCCTTCTATGACAAAAAAGTAAGCAACCATTACACTGGAGCTTCCTAGTTTGGGAAGTGTAACCTAGATAGTCCTACGTTCTTATGTATCACATTTTCATTTAACTTCCCACAGGCTAGCCCACTACTCAACTATCCTTTCGCCTACCCTTTCACTAATGGACTTATTCTTGGCTCATTCTCCTGACCACTCATTCATCCATTCAATCAATATTAACTGAATGTTTCCGTGTTCCTGGCTCTGTGGTTGGTGCTGGATTGCCATTAAGACTAAGACAGAGGCCTCTGCTACGAGGAGCTCAGTCTACCGGGGGATGCGAGCAGACGCATGTTGGAGACAGACTCTAGCAAACTGTGGCAAATGCAGAAACACAAGAATAACAAAATACAGAGATAGCGGAGTGGGGATTGACTTCATCTGCGGAATGCTGAGGTAAGTGCGTTTGGACTGGGTTTTGAAAGCCAGGAACTGGATTACCCGTCTGTAAGAGGGTCTCAGCTTCTAGACAAGGAATCAGGACACATCGAGGCCAGGAAGCATACAATGATGTGCGTGTGTCGGCCCTCAAGGAAGCCTGGTGTCACTCGAAGACACAGAAATCACCATTTCGCCCTCTTTGAAAAATGCAGATGAAATCAGCTCATGTTTGAAAATTTGACGTTCATCTCACTCTCCTCCGAGGTTCCTCAAACAATTCTGTCAGTAAAGTCAATCTGACAGCCGCCGAGCTGCCTTGGAACGCAGTTTGATGCGAAGGCTTTGCCGACCAGTTGCTTCTCTCTCACAGATCTTCCTCTCCTTGAGCTGCCACCAGCAGGCGACGCCACGGCCAGGCTGACCGCCGCCATCACTGTGCTCACCCGTCAGCAGCACTGGCAACATGGCGCCCGTACCAGACCAGGGGTCTTCAACTGGGCCATTCGGCCAACGGCTAACTCAGTCCTGAGTCCCTGAAATAAGCTGAACCGCTATTTTAGGCAAATGCGCTGAGCGGCAGCAGGAAATCTATCAGACGCATTTTCTGTGGAGAAGTTGGTGGTCATTTACACTGAGTTCACTTCTTTCTTTCTAGGCTCTCTGACTTATTTAACATAAGGGACTACACATATCACAGATTCATGGACTCTTTAGGACCCAGAGGCCAGAGGTCATCACATCGAACCTCAGTGTGACTTATGAATTGTTGAAGTCACTGATACACTACAAATGATGAAAAAACTATCACATGAAGGGCCTTATGTAACCCACAAATAGGAGAAATTTACTAAGGGCAGTAACAGGGCTATCAGTGGACCTTCCCTAATAATTGTGAATATTTTTATTCATGATTCTGTGAACTATTAATGGAACTCTTTTTTTTTTTTTTAAAACAAACCCTGTGTACTGGAGTGTAGCTGATTAACAACGCTTTGATAGTTCCCGATGCACAGCAAAGGGACCTGGTCACACACATCCATGCCCCCATCCTTTCCTAAGAGCCGGAACTCCTCCTATATCCTTTTTTCAGCTAGAGGGAAAGCGAGAGGAAACATTTCCTGAGGGGCGGTTTATGAAGAGCAGTGGAGCTGGTGTGGAGCTGCAGGCGAAGGGAAGAGATGAGGGGCAGGCGCGGGAGGTGGAGCTACTCCCGTGATCCGAAGGCAGGGGCCGTCAGCTCGTCGCGGACCCCGGGACGCCGACACCGAGGGTCAGAGCCGTCCGCTTTCAGGCAGGCTCCGTCTGGCGCCGCGCCACTACGTTCCCGAAAAGCCGTCTAAGGAGGCAGAACAGTGCCTGACCGGGGTTTCTAGACTCAGCCGACACGGGCTCACGGTCACTCCGGACCTGGAGAACGTGGGTCTCTCTGGGCCCCGGTTTCCCCATCTGGAAAACATGGGGATGATGGATTTGCGCACGAATGTCATGGCGGTTCCGTGAGAGAAGCTGTGAAGTGAGAGGTGCACGCCCCACAGGGGCCGGGCTGCTGCTTTCAGGAGAGGGGCGCGGACGGGAATGACGTGCCCCTCTGGCCTGAGCGAGCAAGGGGGGGCTGGAGGCCAAGGTCTCAGCCCGAGCGCCTCGACTGACACTCACTCCATCGTGTCAGCTGAGTGAGGACGGAGCATCACCGTGAAGGCGACAGAGACCAGGGCAAACCGTCTCCCAGGGTCGAGACGAAACGCTGGCTCGCTTTAGTGTGCCGGGAGAGGGAGCGTCAGTTCCTGGTATTTTCATCGTAACTGTGGATCACTGCAGAGTGCTTTTGAATAACTTCAGTTTCTCTTTGTAATGCTTTGTGACGCTCAGTAAATTCGGTTAGCCTTCTGGCCTTGCTTTTTTAGGTGTGTGGGGGTGGGCGGTGGTGACGTAGAGGACTCGCTTCAGACGTGACTCCCAGCCAGCTCCCAGTGAAGTACCGAACCACGGAGGAACCCGAGGGACGGCGGACTCCACCCAGCCTCTGACTTGGACCGTCTTCTGTGCATTTTCTACGAACACTGCATCTTCTTCCTCAGTCTCATAATGAACACTGCTCGCAGCCACCATTCATTTCGTGCTCGTGAAGCCCGCAGCCACCTGCTTTACTGACACTGGTTCAATTCCCGCCCCTGGCTGGGAGGGGGCATGGCCACGCCCATTGTGCAGATGGGGAAGTTGAGGCTCCGGCTCTAAGCAACTGGCTGAGGGGCAGGCAGCTCCAAGAAGAGATGTGATTTCAATCTGCATCTCCCTGATTCCAGAATCTGTCAGTGACGCTGCCAGCTCCGTGTCAACAGATAAGCACAAGTTTAACTGCTTATTTCCAGCCGCTAGCAAAGGAAAAATGCAAAGCTCACTTAGAAAAGAACAGAGTGTGTGTTTTACCTTTTCCCAAGCACAACTGCTCCTGGGTCTTGACATTTTGCCTCCAGCTCCTGAACTTCATCTACTAATGTTTTAAAAGCAGTCCTCTTGATACTGCAAAAAAATGAAAGCGAAAGAGAAGAAAAAGGATCGAACTATTTGTGTGAAGGTTTAAAACATTATAAAACAAGTTTTTACCATGTTGCTTCTAAGTACAATAGTAATAGAATACAAGGAGTTTTTTCATAGAATCTAAAAAATTATCGTAATTTTGGGCAGTAATATAATTATAGAAACAATGGTCATAAATGGTTTAGGTTGATAGTAATAAAACTTCCATAGTCATTAAACAAGCATCACATTAACTAATTTTAATAATATCTTTTTTGTGGGAAGAGAGAACATTTTAAAACTTATAATTCTGGAGAAAGATGAATAAAATTGTAGATTCTTCTAGTCTCTATTTTATATATGTTTAGAATCAAGCAAGCAAAAATTTCCTTTCACAACTATTGTTCACTAAAAATTTATGGGTGTGTGTGTGTGTGTGTGTGTGTGAGTGCATGTGTGGAGATAACATAATTTTTTCTTCTACCTTGAAGGGGTTTTTCAGGCTGATTAATAAAAATGTTAATTGAAACTACCTGCTTTACTTCTGCTGGCTTTTTAAAACTAATGTAGTTTTCTAGTTCCTCAATCGGTCCTTTCTCCTTTATTTACATAGTTAATTAATATTACTAATTCCTATCTTGTAAACTCTATATTAGAGTTGATGTCACTACTACAGAAATGGATTAATACGCCATCTACGTTGCTATGTACATAACTGAGTATTGTACTTACACCTTATATAGCACGTCAAGGAGCAAGGAGGCCACAGGGATAAATAACAGGCCTGTCCAAAAGACGCCAGAGCTGAACAGCATGGCCGCCTGAGGGTCAGAGACAGTATCACTTTAAAACCATAAAAATACACCAGTAAATACAAATTAAGTTTTTATACGATTTCAAGTGAAATAATTTTAAGAATCTCATTCTGCAAGAGGGCATAAAATAACTCTGAATTCAAACTTGTGAAATATTTGGAATTAAAAGCCTAATTTACGAAAACATGCCTTTCTATTTTTCCCTCAGTAGCTAAGACAGCAAAGTTTTATCATGTACCAAATCTTTTCACATTTTTTTATGAATTTCTTATTATTGTGACCAAAACATGGAGTAATAAACTTTGACTTTCTTTTATAACTTAGAATATAAAAAATTATCTTTTTGAGCAAACTTCAAACATATGCTGGATTAAATTCTCTTATAATACATAAAATCAATCCTAATTAGAAACTAAATTTACTATTTCTGGAAAATAAAAATTTACTTTTTCTAAAATATTACATGATACTAAAACATCATCCAGATACATCATGAATACAGTATAAACAAGTTAGGGTATCTATGAAAAATAACAATTTGATATTATGTAGGGATAATACTCATTTTTGTTCAAAGATTTACATAACTTGTTTCAGTGCATTCTGTTATTGCTAAAGTCAAGCCAAATATTTAGTATGTAAAACCCAAATGACAGAGTGTTAAAATAAGTTTTAACACACTTTCATTTGTATTAAATCCCAAATCGCTATATCAGAGCCTTTGGGGTTGCAAAGAAAATGACTCTATAATAAAAATTAATAAATTCTGTTAGTTGTTTGTGATTATAAGAAAAATCCCTTTATAATGTAATTAGATTACCTACAGCTTAAAGCGGATAGTGTCACATAAATAAATAAAACCAAAAGTAATATTTTATTTCACTTTGAGTCTATTTGTTTATCAAGAACAAATATGCAGTACATATTTAAATCCATAAACATATTGTTATAACTCCATTATTTAGCAGCCAACTAATGCACATCCATTTACATCCCACTAAATATCACATAAGAAACTTTTTTTTAAACTACGTGTGGGTCAGGAATTAAAAATGATCTAGAGTTTAATTTATATAGGTGGTTTCACAATTATACAAAAACAAACAGTCCTAATCAATCCATCCATATCAAATATAAAGACTGCTCATTTTAAGCTGTGCTTCAGATTACCTATTCATTTTGACTTTCACTTGGAAACCAGGAGCTGCTGTTTAAAATTTTTCTACATTAACACAAGGTTAGCGATACTGACTCTTGGTGCAGAATACTCCAGTATCTAGGATGAAACAGCTCTGAACACATTAAAAATAAGAACATGCTATTACCCCAAATTTCAGAAAATAAATGTCGCCACGTGGATTCAGAGGAACAGCACCCACTTTCTGGACACCACCAAGACGAAAGATATTCACATAAAAGTCATTTTATTTTATAAGCAAAACATGATCTTCGACACGCTGGCTGACATCCTCAATAGTGAAAACCAACAATAACTGTGTAATAGGAAATGTCCATCAAGTCAGTGGGTTTTGTTTAGTTGGAAGGAAGCTTTTGAGTTAGGTAATGACTGCAAAATGCCACATTTCTTTTTCCTTTTGCGGGAAAAAGGTAAGATAAGTCTAAGTCGTGTAACTGAAAATAACCTCGTTTCTTTGGTTTAATTTTAATCTCTTTTAATTTGGGGGGCAAGAGAAGAGAGGTTTATCCCTGCCTTTGCCACCTTGTATTAAACGTCCCCTGGTGGGGACAGACGCTGCTAATTCTGACCATTGTGATGTTAACTGTGACGGGGAGACTGGCGCCCACTATTCAGCCCACCAGCCTTTGGCTTTGCAAATGCACGCCATGAATTGAGGGGAAAAAAGTTTTTCTGCGTCATATCTGAAAGCCTGTCAGATTTTTTTTTTCTTTTGCAGAGTTAATCCAAACCTAAGAGATTTAAAGCCGACATTCGCATTAAAGACAGAGAGTCTCTTTGTATTTTTTGGATGGAGAGGGGGGGAAAAAATAAAATCCCACAGAGGTATTTCCTTCCTTTCTGTAGAAGAAAGCTCTCTCTCACTCTGTAGAGACCAGTTTTGTCTCTAACTTTTCACATCTCTCCACTTGCAGGCAGGTCAGCTGGGAAAAGATGCCGGGTCCGCAGACAATGCGGGGAACAGGGGCAGCCTGTTTGGGGTTGGGCTCGGGCTCCCGCCAGGGCAGCCTGCAAGTCACTCTTAACGTGGGAGATTGGGGGGATCACGCCAAGTGGCCCCGCCGCCCCTCCCAAGGCCCTTTGAAACCAAATGGAATCTGCCACAAAAGTGGCTCCCGGGGGACTTGAGAGGATCAGCCCCGGGAGCTGCAAAGCCGGCAAACCGAGGGGCACAGGCCCTGCTCTGGGAACAAACACTGCGTGTCTGCAAAACAACGCTGCCTCAGCATCAGCCTCGGGCTTCAAAAGTGAGCCATCACGGCCTGAAGACACACAGGAACGAGGGATTGTTCTGCAATTTCCCTATGAACTTGCGGAGAAAGCACACTGGAGAAAAGCCTCGCTCCTGTGCAGTGAGCGGATGGGAGGGCTCACCTTCTGGCCCACAGGGAGGGGGCCCCTTGGTACCCATGTTCTCACACAGATGGAACGCGTACTCTTCACCGGCAGGGTCCTCCAAGCTCAGGCTCGGAAGAGAGGATTTCGATGCGCTTACCTACCTACACACTTTCAGCCAAGCACTTCTTAAGTCTGCCCCCCCCCTTTACCCTATAAATGTCGAATAGCATGCTGATTCTTTGCTAAAGTACAGATGCCGTAAGAACGCCCCGTGGGGAGTGCTGAAGCTACATCCGCAGACCCGACTGCAGCAGGGCTGGCGAGAAACAGCCCTGGAAGCGGTCCTGGCTCTGTCTGTCCCGGCTCTCAGGGCCAGAGGAAGTCACTTCTGGGTTTTTGCTTCCTCAGCGGTAGAGTGGATTATAAGAATTAAACCAATAATGTTTACACAGTGGCTGCTCTCATTACTAACACTGATTATTGACAAACGTTCCTTTCTTCATTTTAATTTTCAAATTCCTCTAAGCTCTCTAGTCTCATGTTCCTTTTAGTGATCTCTCCCATGAGCTTCAAGGCAGGAAAATTTTTATCACAACATCAAATTAAATGCAAGTTTATAAATGTCATAGTTTGCATTACATTAACATCTACTCCTCTCCAGACTGAAGTTGGCCAAGTAACTGAATCTGAATAAACTGCCATTCATCTCAATTTGCTAATTTAATAAATGGAGATAAATGTTTTTTATTTCATAACAATTATTAAAGATTGTATGGGCACTACATATTAATTTGGAAGGGAAAATTATTCAGAGAATAGTGCTGTAAAACTTGGTTAGCTTTCTGGGAGGGGGAAGGGTGTAAGATAAATTAACATATTAATAAATACCAGAGGGGTTAAGAGTTAATGTTAACAACAACCAAAAAACAAGAAGTGATTACTAAGTGTCTAGGTAAAACTTTATAAAAGGATTTTCTAAGCCTTAAAATGGTGAAAAAAAACTATAGAAACCACTATAATATTGTAAAGTAATTAGCCTCCAATTAAAAAAAAAAGAAACCTGATCAAAAAAGAAAAAAAACCCCCAAAAAACAACTATAGAAAGAAATGCTTTAAAGAACTGATCCATGAAAATGTAGAAGCACCACAGGCTAAAAAATAACCTAACTAAAAAATAAACGATACATAAGAACTTGGAAAATGGCTGCTAGAAGTATATGAAATTCTGCATTAATATCTGATTATAAAAATAGACCACTGATTTTCATGACAGTAGCTAAGATCCCAATAGACAGGCAAAGGATCTGAGAAGGTATTCACAAAAGCAGCAGCAAGGAATCAATAGCATGGGAAATGCTGGGCCTCTCTACAGTTGCAGAAACATTACCAAATCAGATCAGATTTAAACAATTCACAGTCACCCCTGGGGGAGTGGGAGGGTATGCTGACACAGGTATTGGGTAGTAATTTACACTTCCTTAAGCAATGTGCTCACTTTGGGAAAGGCAACTGACATGTGCATCAAGAACACAAACATTCATTCCTGTTAATTTGATAATTCAATTTCTGAAACTATGTGTTGAAATTTGGTATAGTCTTTGGGTAGAGGTTAGTATCCTATGAAGCTGTTTGTGGTCACTAATCCTGAAAGCACTTCCTCCAAAACCTTGTCATGGCCCAAACAAACCACAGCAGCCTCCCATCCTGGTGAGTCACGGAGAAGAGTAGCTTATTTAAGTCTTTGAGAAATCATCATAAAGAACCTACTAAATAGTTTTTTAAGCCAAGGTTTCCAAGATGTATTTATTGACCATGGAATACTTTTCCCCATATATTGCTTACTGGTATCCCAAGGAACTAATTTTGGGGACTGCAAATATTCACTGTGAGTTTATTAAAAACAGTCAAACACCAGTGAAAACTCATAGGAAAAACTACATGGACATTCCACAAGAGGTGGTGACCAAAACCATTCCCAAGAGAAAGAAATGCAAGCAGGCGAAGTGGCTGTCTGAGGAAGCGGTTGTCTTACAAACAGCTGAGAAAAGGAGTGAAAGCAAAGGAGAAAGGGAAAGATATGCCCATCTGAAAGCAGAGTTCCAGAGAACAGCAAGGAGAGGTAAGAAAGCCTCCATAAGCGAACAATGCAAAGACGTAGAGGAAAACACCAGAATGGGAAAGACCAGAGATCTCTTTAAGAAAACCTGAGACACCAAGGGAGCATTTCACGTGAAGGTGGGCTCAATAAAGGACCAAAAACAGCACAGACACAGCAGAAGTAGAGGAGACTAAGAGGGGTCGGCAAGAACACACAGAAGAACTGTGCAAAAAAAGTCTAACAACCCCGATAACCACGATGGTGCGATCACTCACCTAGAGCCAGACACCCTGCAGTGTGAAGTCAAGCGGGCCTTAGGAAGCATCACTACAAACAAAGCTAGTGGAAGTGATGGAATTCCGGCTGAGCTATTTAAAATCCCTACAAGATGATGCTGTGAAAGTGCTGCACTCAATATGCCAGCAAATGTGGAAAACTCAGCAGTGGCCACAGGACTGGAAAAGGTCAGTTTTCATTTTAAGTCCAAAGAAAGGCAATGCCAAAGAATGTTCCAATTACTGTACAGTTGCACTCATTTCACAAGATAGCAAAATTATGCCAAAATCCTTAAAGCGAGGTTTCAGCAGTATGTGAACTGAGAGCTTCCAGACGTACAAGCTAGATTTAGAAAAGGCAGAGGAACCAGATATCAAACTGCCAACATTTGCTACATCATAGATAAAGCAAGTGAATTCCAAAAAAAATCTACTTCTGCTTCACTGACTACACTAAAACCTTTGACTGTATGGATCACAAAAACTGTGGAATATTCTTAAAGAGATGGGAATTCCAGACCACCTTATCTACCTCCTGAGAAATCTGTATGCAGGTCAAGAAGAAACAGTAAGAACTGGACATGGAACAACAGACTGGTTCCAAATCAGGAAAAGAGTAAGTCAAGGCTGTATGTTGTCACCCTGCTTATTTAACTTTTATGCAGAGTATATCATGCGAAATGCCGGGCTTGATGAAGCACAAGCTGGAATCAAGATTCCTGGGAGAAATATCAACAACCTCAGGTATGCACATGATACCACTTTAACGGCAGAGTGAAGAGGAACCAAAGAGCCTCTTGACGAAGGTGAAAGAGAGTGAAAAAGCTGGCTTGAAGCTCAACACTAAAAAAACTAAGATCATGGCATCTGATCCCATCAGTTCATGGCAAATAGATGGGGGAAATGTGGAAACAGCGTTGGATTTGATTTGATTTGATTTGATTTGATGGAGCCCAGACTCTTGGGCTCTAAAATCACTGCAGATGGTGACTGCAGTCATGAAATTAAAAGACACTTGCTCCTTGGAAGCAAAGTGATGACAAATCTAGACAGTGTACTAAAAAGCAGAGTCACAGTGATGGTTTTTCCAGTGGTCATGTATGGATGTGAGAGCTGGACCATAAAGACGGCTGAGTGCTGAACAACTGGTGCTTCTGAACTGTGGTGCTGGAGAAGACTCTTGAGAGTCCCTTGGACTGCAAGGAGATCAAATCAGTCAGTCCTAAAGGAAATCAACCCTAAATAGTCATTGGAAAGACTGATGCTGAAGCTGAAGCTCCAATACTTTGGGCACTTGCTGTGAAGAGCTAACTCATTGGAGAAGACGCTGATGCTGGGAAAGATTGAGGGCAAGAGGAGAAAGGGGTGACACAGGATAAGATATTGAGTTGGATGGCATCACTGACTCAATAGACATGAGTTTCAGCAAACTCAGGGAGATAGTGAAGGACAGGGAAGCCTAGTTCATGGGGTCGCAAAGAGTCGGACATGACTTTGCGATTGAACAACAACAATAACGAGATAATATTGTCCAAGCTAGTAAAGATGCTGTCCACAGAACGTAATCATTAGGAAGCTGATTGTTTGGATGATCCCTGAATAAATGGAGAGGTGGATTATCTTGGCATTCTCTCAGGGAGTCTTCTGTTATCACATATACACCCTTTCTGGGAAGGTTGACGGTTTCTATTATCCACAAGGGGATCAGTCACGGTCCCTCCCTGTGGCTCACATCTCTTGCTTCTGCTT
Source organism: Odocoileus virginianus (assembly GCF_023699985.2). Classification (NCBI taxonomy): domain Eukaryota; kingdom Metazoa; phylum Chordata; class Mammalia; order Artiodactyla; family Cervidae; genus Odocoileus; species Odocoileus virginianus. The sequence continues at coordinate 5,006,654 of NC_069694.1, read as the reverse complement.
CAAACACAGATTATCCAGTTCTGAACTTGAACGTTACATGCGGTGCTTTATTCTCTAAGTCGTGTCTGACTCATGTGATCCCATGGACTGGGACCCTTCAGGCTCCTCTGCCCATGGGATTTTCCAGGCAAGAATCCTGGAGTGGTTTGCCATTTCCTTCTCCGGAGGATCTCCCTGAGATTGAACTGAGATCAACCACAGGGACTGACTGTGGTCTCCTGCACTGCAGGCAGACTCTTTACTGACTGAGCTTCAAACTTAGCACATCCCCAGCAGACACCGCCTTCCTCCCAGACCCGCTCTTCCCCTGTGCAATCTCTTGGGAGAACAGCTTCACTGCATGAGACAGAAACCTGGGCTGTATTCATGGACTGTCTCTCGGTGCCACAACTACCACACAGCCTGGTTCTCCTGTGTTTCAGCGTCTTTGGACCTGCCTACTTCCTTCTCACCTGCTGCCATTATTCCAGTCCCCACCTGGCCTGCCCTCCTCACAGACTCAGGGGTGGACCTGTTGACTCCAGTCCTGCCCTGCTCCCAGTCAATCCCCACACTGCAGCAAAGGGAGGTTCCACCGTGTAAGTCAGATTTGAGCAGTTCTTGGATGAAACCCTTTCAGTGGCTTCACACCACCCCCAGGATGGCATACAAAATTCCATAGTATGATTTCACGACCTTTCGTATTTGACTTCTGATTACTTCCCCCACATCATCTCTCAAGACAGCCCTCGTCTCTAGCTGCAGAACGTGTTTCAGATCCTGGAAGCTGCCCAGGCTGATTCTTGTCCTGAAGCCCCTGAGTCTATGATTCCTGTTGGCTTTTCACCTTTCACACTGGAGGTCACGTCTATCCTTAGATTTGGGTTAGCTGACTCGACCTTGTGCTTCCAGTTTGGGTAACTATTCCCAAACGGGTAACTGTCATCCATTTTCTAATTGCAGACTACGATCCCTGTAAGAAGAGGAAATACATCTTGATGAATGCTTACAACCCAAGCACTTAACCACCAATCAGGTGTTAATAAATAATTGCTGAATAAGTAAGTCCTTATAACTTAGTGTTTAGAGTGATTAAAAGCCAAAAAACATCAGAGCTTTGGGACTATACTCCTGAGAAGTTGCTTGGTTTTCTTGTGTTCTGATAAGGAGCTATTCTGGGAGCAATCATAATGAGATATTTCTGTGATTTGGGGAGAGAGGGGCAGGGCTTGATCCAGCTCCCTACCCATCTTTTCCCAGTGGAAGTCCCCTTCCTCCCTTGTTCTGCTTTCACTCTCTGACCTCATCAGTGTCTCCTCCTCCTGCCTGTGATTCTCTTCATCCAGGGAGCCGTAGGTCCTGCCCACCCGACTCTGGTCTTTGCTCAGAGGTCATCTTCAGAGCTCTCCCATGGCCACTCCACATAGAACAGCACCCCACCCCCTCTGCAGTGCCTTCTATCCTCTTTCCTGCTCTGGGGTTCCCCACAGCACTTACCGTCCGTGTGCTGTAGAATATACCGTGAGTTCACTACATACAAACGAGCTCTGTTCTGAGAGCACATCTGTAAGCCCAAGTTGCTCCTAAGTCCAATGAAACTAGCCTAGCTACTTAACCAACCCAATCAGCTATATAGTAGTGTGCTAGGATAGGTTCACAATCCTTTGAGAACTCCCAAAGCTTGTATGACATACAGCTCATACCTCCTATCATGTGCTTCTTAGGATCTGGTCGAGTGTGGCTTCTGATCCAAGAGTTTAATTGTTTTTCTGGCTACAGCTTCTCTGAAACAGTTGGGTAGAACAAGGCTTCAGAGATGGTCTGCACTGTGATGTGGTTTTGTGAGCCTCAAAGCCCACAACCTCCCCTGTTCTCTTTTCAGAGCCATTTATCCAGTTAATAGATAATTAAACTCCTCTTATCTCCTCCTATATCTCAGTCCACCCTTCCAATCTCCTCTGGAAGCATCTTCTTCATGAAATCATTTTCATTAAAAGAAAAAAAAAAATCAGTGCTCAACTTCAGGTTTGCCTTTATTGCTTCTTTCCATACAAACCTTCTAGGTCTTTCCCACCAAGCTGTGGCTCTTCCCTTCCTATTGCTCTTCAGGGTTTTGCCTCTGCTGTGTGAGCTGAATGTTTCTTTGGAAAAGGCAGGTTTCTGCTGCTGGGTTTTACTTTCAGTCCCATTGCATTTAGCCCACCTGCACGGGTACCTTCTCCTTGAGCTCCCTTTCTTAGGGCATGAGAGGAGCTGATTCATGGAACCTGAGATGCAGTGATATCCTTTAGAATCTTGAATGCTAAAAACCACACAGAAGAACTATACAAAAAAGATCTTAATGATCTAGATAACCACGATGGTGTGATCACTCACCTAGAGCCAGACATTCTGGAATGAGAAGTCAAGTGGACCTTAGACAGCATCACTACAAACAAAGCTAGTGGAAGTGATGGAATTCCAGCTGAGTTATTTCAAGTCCTAAAAGATGATGGTGTGAAAGTGCTGCACTCAATATGCCAGCAAATGTGGAAAACTCAGCAGTGGCCACAGGACTGGAAAAGGTCAGTTTTCATTCCAATGCCAAAGAAAGGCAATGCCAAAGAATGCTCAAACTACCACACAATTGCACTCATCTCACACGCTAGTAAAGTAATGCTTAAAATTCTTCAAGCCGGGCTTCAACAGTACATGAACCGGGAACTTCCTGGTGTTCAAGTTGGATTTAGACAAGGTAGAGGAACCAGAGATCAAATTGCCAACATCGGTTGGATCATCGAAAAAGCAAGAGAGTTCCAGAAAAACATCTACTTCTGCTTTATTGACTACACTATAGCCTTTGACTGTGTGGATCACAACAAATCATGGAAAATTCTTCAAGAGATGGGAATACCAGACCACCTGACCTGCTTCCTGAGAAACCTGTATGCAGGTCAAGAAGCAACAGACATGGAACATGGACATGGAACAACAGACGGGTTCCAAATCAGGAAAGGAGTACGTCAAGGCTGTATGTTGTCACCCTGCTTATTTAACTTTTATGCAGAGTATATCATGTGAAATGCCAGGCTTGATGAAGCACAAGCTGGAATCAAGATTGCCGGAGAAATATCAATAACCTCAGATATGCAGATGACACCACCCTCATGACAGAAAGCGAAGAAGAACTAAGGAGCCACTTGATGAAAGTGAAAGAGGAGAGTGAAAAAGTTGGCTTAAAACTTAACATTCAGAAAACTAAGATCATGGCATCTGGTCCCATCACTTCACGGCAAATAGATGGGGAAACAATGGAAACAGTGACAGACTTTTTTTGACTCCAAAATCACTGCAGATGGTGACTACAGCCATGAAATTAAAAGACTCCTTGGAAGAAAAGCTATGACCAACCTAGACAGTATATTAAAAAGCAGAGATTACTTTGCCAACAAAAGTCCATCTAGTCAAAGCTATGGTTTTTCCAGTGGTCATGTATGGATGTGAGAATTGGACTATAAAGAAAGTTGAGCACCAAAGAATTGATGCTTTTGAATGTGGTGTTGGAGAAGACTCTTGAGAGTCCCTTGGACTGCAAGGAGATCCAACCAGTCCATCCTCAAGGAGATCAGTCATGAATATTCATTGAAAGGACTGATGCTGAAGCTGAAACTCTAATACTTTGGCCACCTAATGTGAAGAGCTGACTCACTGGAAAAGATCCTGATGCTGGGAAAGATTGAAGGCAGGAGGAGAAGGGGACAACAGAGGATGAGATGGTTGGATGGCATCATCAACTCGATGGACATGCGTTTGAGCAAGCTCTGAGAGCTGGTGATGGACAGGGAAGCCTGGCATGCTATAGTCCAAGGGGTCACAAAGAGTTGGACATGACTGAGTGACCGAACTGGACATCTATATTTTTATGGCAAAATATCAACGTCATGTACATGGAATGCTTTTACTGCATCAAAATTGTGCCTTCTCCTGGCAACTCTGCCCTTGATGTGTGAAAACCTGATATTAACTCTTCAAAATAAAATCTGCTTTCAGGTAATACTGTGTCACTTGAATTTAAACTTGCAAAGGTTTCGTAAGTGTCTTTGAGTCCAAGGCCCGGGGAACACCATGGTGTGACAGAGGTCTCCATGTTGTGGGAGCCTATCTCTGAAACTGCACCCTTTCTGTCTGAATCTGGTGTGGTACCTGGGCACGGGGTTGAACTCAGAGGCACATAACAAGTGTCAATGGGTCAACACTAAATGGTGAATTCATCACTCTGCACTTTAATCAGAGACACATTTCAAGCTCATGTGGACTCTGGCTTGAAGAGATGAACTCCCATGGAAGGTTTTCAGTGGCTGCTCATATTGGGTAGTGAGGCTTGAACTTCCCTCTGATAAAACCTGAAGACAGAGGAATGCACATGCCAAGTTCTATGTTCCAGGGGTTATCATTGAGATAGGTCTTTGATGTCTTAATTTAGCACAACAGCATTCTTACAAAATTTCAATTGTGTGATATATATTCATGCCAAAATACACAATTTTTTAATCACTCACTAGCTTATCACTAGCATTTATATACCATGTCCTTTGTACTCTGTGGCCTCAGGTACTTTCTGGAATACTATGAATTTCATAAAGAAAATCAATCTGCCATGGTTTAAGGGAGTGATGTAAATGATAATTGGGTAATTTTCTGTGACCTAGTCTTTGCTAAACTTTCCAGTTCTAGCTCCAACCATCTCATCCCTTAGTACCTCCAATCTCCCTCTTTGCTTGGGATGCTCTCTGCTTCCAAGGGCTTCCTTGCTTGCTCAGGTGCTACAGAATCTGCCTGCAGTACAGGAGACCTGGGTTTGATCCCTGGGTCGGGAAGATCCCCTGGAGAAGGGAATGGCTACCCACTCTGGTATTCTTGCCTGGAGAATTCCATAGACAGAAGAGCTTGGGGGGCTATAGTCCATGGGGTCACAGAGTTGGACATGACTAACATACACACTGCTTCCAAAGTCCTTCCTCTTGCCTTCCTGAACAGTGTGGGGAACAGTAGTTCCAAGAAACCGTTCTAAACTCTCCAAACTATAGTATGCAGAGTGGCCTCTCCTGGGCCAGCCCTGTGCATCCTGATCACAATAACTAGTGTCTTACATTCCAACGTTCTGTTGATCTGTTGGTTTACTCACAACTCAGGCTCCACAGGAGGACTCTATTTTGTCAGCTTTTGATCCACTGACACCAGTATAGGTCCTGATGCAGAGGCGCTCCATGAATCTCAGTTGCACTGAGCTGAATTGGGCTCTTATACGGGATGAATTACTTTCTCCATAAAAATAGACAGGGCAGAACACCCAGAAAATAACTAAGGAGAAGGGTGTTTCGGATAAACCTCAATATGTTTGCAATTATTACCAGAAGCTCTTGATTACTCTGAGACAAAGAAAGGGCTTCACTTGGATCATCCCAAACAAACAAAAATTTGAGAAAATATGCAAATTGTTCCAAGCAAAGAAAATCTGAGAAAACATGCAAATGAGATGCCTGTTCACAGCGTTCCTGGGCTCCTTCCCCCTGGGACATTCCTGGGTGGTGGTGGGGAACTGGGGGAGGCAGGATCACCCAGTGGGACTCAATCAATATTCAATCCACTGAATAACGCGAGACAACCTTTGTGTCTCCACTCTCTGGAAACAAATGATTAAAAAAGATTATCAGAGGAAAAGAAGGAAGAGTGACTTGGGACCTAGATCACTCAGAAGCTAAAAGTTGACCATGTATTAATGCACTGTGCTTGGGCTTCGTCGCTGAGTCGTGTCTGACTCTGCTACCCATGGGCTGTAGCCTGCCAGGGTCCTCTGTCCATGGGGTTCTCCAGGCAAGAACACTGGAGTGGGTTGCCACGTCCTCCTCCAGGGGATTTTCCAAGCCCAGGGATCAAACCCAGGTCTCCCACGTTGCAGGGAGATTCTTTACCATCTGAGCCACCAGGACCAATCAATCAGAAGCCAACTTGATTTTTTTAAAGTAAAATTTGTCTATGTATCAATATATACTGAAATATGGACATGCAAAATAGTCTTTTTAAGAAGAAATGAAGAGCATTAGAAACTGTACAGCTCTGAAACTTTTCTAGGGGCGTAGTTTCCAGAACAGTAAAAGTAATTAAGAACAGAATTTGTTTTGCTTTATTTTAATCTTCTTCACTGTGCTATTTAAAAAACTTAAAAGCCCCAGAAAAATGAGGACAAAATTAGTAACAAAATTTTCTCTTTGCTATGAGAAATACAATTTTAAAATGTTCTGCTGCTACTGGAGAAGTTATATTAAGATAAGGTACCTAAACTCAATGGTCAATTTGTTTACTTGTTATATCATTCTTACAAGTTTTTATAATCCTGTGATGGCTCTATATTTTATCTGCTTAAAAGCCATCTTAAAAAAAAAAAAAGGTAAAAAACCAATACCACGAGATAGGTACTATTTTATTCCCATTTTAAAGATGAAAAAATAAAGGAAAGTTCAAACAAGCAAAAATAAAAAAACAAAAAACCATCTCATAAAGCATCAACTCTTTGATTACTAGTAACTCAACCTGTGAAACATATATGGCCTATATCGCAGATTGCAGGAAATTTTTTCCTTAAAAAATTTATTTTCCTAATTTATTGAGATAAAATTGACATCATTTCAGTTCAGTTCAGTCCCTCAGTTGTATCCGACTCTTTGCGACCCTATGAATCACAGCGCGCCAGGCCTCCCTGTCCATCACCAACTCCCGGAGTCTACTCAAACCCATGTCCATCGAGTTAGTGATGCCATCCAACCATCCCATCCTCTGTCGTCCCCTTCTCCTCTTGCCCCCAGTGCTGAAGCTGAAACTCCAGTACTTTGGCCACCTCATGTGAAAAGTTGACTCACTGGAAAAAAACTGACATATTGTAGTTTAAGGAGTACAATGTGTTGATTTGATATATTTATATATTGCAAAATCACCACCATCTAACTAACATCTCCATTCATCTTCTAATTACCATCTGTTTTACGAAATTATATTTTAAAAATTCAAAACTTCAAAAAAGATTTACCTATGGAAAGACATAAACTGACATATGGCTTATGTAGAAAAATTGCTGACTATCATGGCACAGACTTCTAGTTGCCTCCTAATATATGTCTGCTCACTTTCTTAGATGCAATCACTTGAATCTTGAATCACCTTTTCTTCCAGCTCAGACTATATTCCTCTGGCTGTCTTATTGTAGCTAAGTATGACCATGTGACTAGCTTTGGTTAATGAGAGCTAAGTAGAAATATGGTGGGCAATGTCTAGGAAAGAACTTCAAAGAGAAAGGGTTAATTTTTTCATGTTGGCTGGAATGTTGATAAAATGGCTAGAGCTTAAGCAGCCATTTTGGACTATGAGGAAGTACACTAAGGTTCGCTACGCAGCAAGATAGAAGAAGTCTGGTCTTTGATGACTGTGTAGCTGCCACACCAGTTCTGAACTATCTGACTCCACTGGACTTTTTTTTCATATGAGAGAGAAATGTTTCTATCTTGTTTAACCCAGTTACTTTTTTTAACATCAAAAATATGCCATAAAATAGCTTGCTTTGCATGATAGACACTAGGGGGGCTGAGTGATAATTTGGAACCAGCCAGCTTTTGAAGTCATTGACAATCTTTCTTACCCTATCACAGAATGCAAGAGTTGTGTCCAATTATGAGCTCTACTGAAGCAGATGGCACAGTGACATTCATGGTTTCTTCTATGAGCATTTCTGCTTGTTCCCTGGAATGCAACTCAAAAGCAAGCTGTACTGGACTTACGAGCTACAGTGCTAAGCTAGGAGTGCTGATCTGCTTTCTGCCCATCTCAATGGCTCCATTTCACAGTGCTCCTTCCTGCTTTTTTTTAAACTCCAGAGACATTGACTTTTTGGTCTTTGAAGACACTAACTTCATTCCTGCCTCAGAGCCTGGGCATGAGTTGTTCCGTCAGCCCTGGAATGCTCTTCTTCACTTGAAGGTATCTGGATCATTTAAACTTCAGCTTAATTGTCCCTTCTTCCAAAGGGCCTTCTTGGAGCAGCCATTACAATCTTGTCCCTTATCATATCACCCTGTGTTCTTCCTATCACCTTGTGAAATCATCTGTAGTCATTCAACATTTAGCCATTTGTTAACTGATTTAGTGACTTTCCCCCTCTTACTCCCTGGTCCCCTCAACCTGAACACTCATGGGGATCTTGCCTAATTAATCCATTATGCAGACACCATGCTTAGAACCAACTACATACTTGGTGCATAATTATGGAATGAAGGAATGAAAGAATGAACTGACTCTAGAAAACAAACAGCCCAAGTTCTGCCATACTAAGAGCAGCTTTGTTCCGCTCTCCACGCCTTGCTCATGATCGTGGCACTTGGGGTGCGCTGCCTCACCCCTCACATTTATGACACCCTCACCCCGTCATTAAAAACAACACCCGCACCCCGTCATTAAAAGACACCCTAAGGGCCTTGACCAGTTCTGTTCGCCTCTGCGACCTCCACTGCTCAACACCGAGTAACACACACCCTGGTGCTCCATGCACGCGCGCTCCGCGTTGTGGGAGAAGGCGCTGCGCCTGCAAAGAGCAATGCCAGCTCTCACAGGGACTCGAGAGAGAACTCTGCCCATGTCCTGAGTTGCCATCAGTCACACGGACGTCTCCGCTTCTCAGCATTTCTTCAAGACTTCTCTTCACAAAATGGGCTTGGAAGTGGCCATGTGGCCAGCTTCTTTAAGATCTGTGACAGCCTGCCCGTCTCACTCACCGTCAGGGCTCCGAGGGCTGTGGCCGATGGCATGTTTTATTGGATGGGGCCCCAACCGCTGGCTGACTGAAGGCCATCTGACAGAGTTTACAGCAGCTTTCTCCCCGGGCTACTTGACTAAACCCAGCAATCTCGGATGAAACTCCTTCATATCAAAACACTGCCCCACCCTATCCACCCAGGGCAGTCTTATGACCTATAAATTATTACATGCGAGCTAGGTAATTAAAAGCCGAGAGATGAATAAGGACTATTTGAAACCAGGAAATTCCTCGTATGTAAAGTAATTCATTATGTTGGTAAAATGGGCAACAGCACTATTCAGGAAAATCATATCACTAATGTGGTTTATTAATACCTTTCCTACAGGGGTGACAGTAAAGTGTTCAACAAAGATTTGTATTGTTTTTCAGAGAGATTTTGCAAACCTCAATCAAGAGATCTGAAATTCTGTAAAACACATGCTCATTCCTTAACTTCAATTTCCTTCAGTAGTTTTATAGATCCCTCAGGCCAGGGAGAGCAGAACCAGATGGCGCTCGGAAGACTTCCCAGTGTGTGTCTGCGCGGCCGCGATGCACTGGAAAGTTCTGCCACTACTGACCTTCTGGTATTCATCGGGATATGAAATGATCCTTGATGGGACTTGCTTTTTATTTTGTAATCTGGTGTACTAATCAGAGTGCCTAAAACATTTCCTTCTGAAACTTCAAGAAATACTCAGTAACATCATTGAGACAAGTCAGAAAAAGCAGGCCAGCATATGTTTATATAACATAGCACTTCTCCCCAGGGTCTACCTTGCCCCATAAATTGTTGTACTGGTGTGAAAAAATACAAGTCAGGTCTGAAAAAAAAAAAGTCCTCCCCTTAAATCACAACCATATTTGTGAGAGGAGGGGAAGACAGTGACATATTTAAAGTCACAGTCAAGCCTGTCATGCTATTTTCTCTTTATTTTCCTTTTCTAAATAATTTCTTATTGTCTCATTCTCCACCTTTGCGGAATCCACTCTCCCCCTACTGTGATGTCGTAATTCCTTCTTAATAGCTAAATATTTCAATATTTGTGGTACTGGAATGCTTTTTAATCATTATCATTTGAATCTTATTGTGGGCAGAGATGTAGAATTACTGTAGTGGAAACAAAACTATGGGAAGGAATGTTTCCCAAACAGCAACACCCTGCCCACCAACTAAGAACAGTCCTCTCTGGCCCTGGCTGAGGTCTGCCCTACAGGCTCAGATATCTAGGGGATGGTTTCTGGTAATTTCAGGCGTGTAGAATGTGTTGAAGGAAGGAGGAAGGTAACGATGCCTGATTAGCGATACAGGCAGCTGAGCACAGCTGAAGATGGAAATACTATGTGCAGGTAATGGATGGCTTAGTTGCCCAACCAGATGGGAGTAAGTACTTTGATTGGGGACTGACATTAACAGGCATTTATACTAACAGCTGGGAGAAAAGTGCAGAGAAGTGAAAAGGCAAGAGGAAAAATGTAAAAGGGACAGAGAGCACAGTGCATAGTGGTGAAGGGGAAAGGCTGGCTGCGTTCCAAAGGCGGCTCAGAGATAGCTTACACGCTGTGTGACCTTGGGAGAATTATTTAACCACTTTCTGTCAATGAAATGTGTGATCGGAACTGCCTTACAGTGTTGTTAAATTGTCTCCATGTTAAGTCAGTGAAGATACTTACGACAATGACTGATCATCAGTAAGTGAGGTCCTACTATCATCCGAGCGGCAACTGTACATTCTCTGATGACATGGGTTGATAGGGTTTTCAATATATATTTAATGAGTTGGCATTAGACACGCTGATATTGCTAAGATGACATGAGAAGTTGGGATGCAAAGTGAGGCAGTGTCTCTATAAGTGTGTTGAGGGAGTTAGGTGGTGTTGAGAGGGGAGAATTAAAAATCTAGGCACTTTTAAAGAGAGATGGGAATGCTTTTATATCTGACAAACTAAGGGAAATTGATCAGGGCTCTGGGTATCCTGGGAAATAGCAGATACATCAGGAAATCAACAGAATGCAAGGAAAATGGTTGCAAGGAGAAAAGAAAGCATCCCTATCTGAGAGTAAGGAACAGGAATGGGCATTAAAGAGAAGGTATTTAGTTCCTCAGGATGTTAGAGCAACTGAAGGGATTTGAGGAAAACCTGGGATGAATTCTCTGGGTTGACTTGCTATTGCTCTGCTTACTTCCTAGATTTGTGATATGGATTGAAGTGAAACAACGAATGCCTGGGATCAAAACCGGTGCCTGGAGAATAAAATGGGTGAGCAGTGAATGTTAGTTCTCTTCCGTCCCCTTCTTCCTGAACAAGGATTTTCTTTCAACGTATTGAGAGAAACGGCTCTGTCTCCAGATGGCTGAAAAGACAAGTCAGGAACGCAGATTGGAAACAGCTACAAAGTCCTGGTCAGTGTGTGGGTGGGTGTCCAAGCGGAATGTAGGCGCCTGAGGCCCACACCTGTACACCGTCTGATCTGTGCGCCATTAGTTGCCTAACTTGCATGTAACTTGCACCCTGTGTTCCAGGTAACGCTAATTAGAGCAGAATCATCATGTGCCCAAACATGTAAGACGTTTGTCTGAAAACACTGGCGAGAGGTCCGCAGAGCGCCTGGCCCTTCGGGGCGGGGAGGAGCGTCACAGACGCGGATGGCGTGGCCTGCGGAGCGGGCTCGTGGCGGGGCCGCGGTTGGCTAAACGCGGCCAGCATCCTGGTCCGCGGCCGGAGGTCGCTCCCCGGCGGAGCTCTCAGGATGGCAGCGCCACGGTCTTACCTGAGCCGACCTCCGTCTCTCTGCCCCCTCTCCACCAGTTTCTCGTGGGTGTGTTCAAAACAAACGAGCATGGGGAAAAAGCAGTTTTACCTCGCGGTCATTACTGAACACTCACGGGGCTGCAGCATCATCGTGTCAGAGCAAACCCGTGCAGACACGCGGGGCAGTGGGCGCGCGAGCAGGGGCGCAGCGCAGCGGCTGGGATGCAGAGGGGGGACGGGGCAAGGCCGGGATGCGGGGCAAGGCCGGGATGCGGCGGGGGGACGGGGCAAGGCCGGGATGCGGGGGAAGGCCGGGATGCGGCGGGGGGGGGGGGGGGGGGGCGGGGCGGGGGAAGGCCGGGATGCGGCGGGGGGACGGGGCAAGGCCGGGACGCCGCCGTGCCCGCAGCGGAGGGAAGCATGTGGGGGGGCCACTGCCGTCAGGAAATCAGAGAGCAGAGACCTCCTTCTCTACACAGATCCTGGAAATAGCTGCAACGCGGGGAGTGCCCTCAGGCTCCCTCTGAATAAACGTGATCAGAGGAGCAGCCGGGGCAGTGGCTAAGACCACGGGCCGCACCGCCACGTCCGCCCTCTGTCACTTCAGACTGGGGGATCAGATGAGGTCCCTGCTTAGCTTCTCTAGGCCTCTGTTTTCTCGTGCGTAAAACGAGCGTGGTAAGTTTGCTGGGAGGATTTAGTGAGTTGAGGACAAGCCTGTTCTAATGGTCACGACCGACACGATGGTGTCCGCCTCGACTTCGTTTCCTTTCACTCCTCACGTCCAATCTGTCAGCAAATCCTACGGACTCTACTTTCAGATTAGCTTCAGACTCTGACCCCTTTCACCGCGACCGCCCTCCTGGCCCAAACCACCATTACTTTTGGCCTAGGTTCTTGCAGCAGTTTCCTAAGTGGTTCATCACACCGCGGTCACAGTCCTGGTGCTAAAGCACAAGTCAGATCACGACACCCCTCTCTCAAGCCCCTCAAGAGCCTGTGACTGGACCACAAGCGAAAGCCACAAGGTGTGGGGAACAATGGGACTCATGGCTCTGCTTCTCTTGCCTGCTGTGTTCTCTCTATAGCACTTATATCCATCTCTGTTTCACTTATTTTGTCTCCTTCCAGTAGAAACATTGAGAAGGGCATGGATTTTTATTTATTTTATTCACTAATGAATCCACAGTGCTTGACCCACAGTAGAATCTCAACAAATAGCTGCTGAATCGATAGAATAAATGCATATAAAATACTCAAAGCATTCAATATACCTTATGCATTTTTAGCATTATTCTTCCCAGATCTTAGTTGTCTTTTTGAAGAACTTCTCTATTGTGTCAATTCCTTTTAAACCCCACAGTACCTCATCCTCCAAAATACCACCTGAACCAGGATGGGGGGCCTGGGGCTGCTGTTTTTAGTCTGCCTAACCATCTCTATTAATGCTTGACTATGCCGGATGCCCGTGTCATGCCTTTAAGACAACTCAAACATACACACGTATTTAATTATTTACTTTAGGGAGGAACTGCCACCGAATCAGAACAGGAGAGATGTGGGGTCCTGGGGGTAGGTCCTTGGATGAGACACTCACGACCCTGCTGGTGGTGGCGACAGAAGGTTACCTTCATAGCACACCAGGAATCCTGTGGAACAGCGTTATTATATTCTGGAAAATGCCTGGGGTTGTGTTTCATTATATGGGTTACGTAAAACATGTCAAGTCAGGGAACGCTAACATTTGTACTTATCCCTGTGTTATTTATAACACTATATTGCTACTTGTAATATACAAATAAAATATATGTAATACACACTGTAATAGTATATTGCTGTGATAAAAGGATGAACAAGTAAGTTTTACTCAATGTAGTTGGCCAATGATATATGTGTGTGTGTGTGTGTGTGTGTGTGTGTGTGTGTATATATATATATATATACATACACACAAGTATAACTCCTGGCACATAAATGAATTTTTCACATATATGCATTTCACTACATTCTTGGTTGAAGTATAGAATTTTAAGATTAAAAATGCGAATCTAAGGGTAGTTATTTCTGTCTGAAATTAACTGGATTGTAATAGCATTAGTGACTATGCACAATAAAAATATTCAAAAGTAGAGTATTGCTATAACATTTTGGGTCCTAAAACCCTTGTGCCCAGGAAACCGTGAACGCAGACCTTCTCTCCCAGAGACTGTGGGTGGTGGTCTTGTCATCTTCCTTTTTTGGAGTCGCCGTGAAGCTCATTTACACATATAGGCACACCAAGACACTCTTCAAGCACCAAGTACTACATAATTTTAAAGTATCACTCTTTTCTTTAAATACATTAAACAAATTTACATCTTGGACAAGTTAGCCAAGCCAACAGCTGAATTAATCCATTCTTTCTATTTTCCATGGGGCATTAGCTATTTAAACATTATTTTCAAAGTATTAGTAGCAGTAAAACAAGAAAAAGAAGCCCTGTTAGCACTTCCCACTGTATATGAAGTGAACAGAAATGTGATGGGGTACTGACATTCATTTCACTTTGAATTAAACACAGCATCACCGCAAATCTCAAGAGAAGATATTAAGTTTTGTGTTTGGTAATACCAGGAATTCTACAGGCAAGGGCAGAATTATATTTGGTTGGCTAAAAGCCAGTCAAACTTCACACTTGTCCTAGAAGTAGGTGGTCAAAAACTCTGTTCTTGTCTTCAAAGCGATTGGCTACAGCTGCTCAAACTATCTCGATTTCAAAATCTTTTGTGTCATTCATTTTGAAAATAAAACATTCAGACATGAGGTAAAATGAGGTCTAATGAAAAAGGTATTAAGTTAGAATCGACCTTGGGGAAAAGCAGGCCCAATCAGACAGTGTACATCAAATAAAAACAGAGTAGGATTGGAATTTCCAGGTGGCATAAGTGGACACATGCAATCTGATTTTATTCCTTCAAGAAAAAGGAGGCAGATCAAGGGAAGGAGACATATTCACAGCTTTCTCTCTGTTCTCCTTAAAATACATGCTGTAAATTTTCTTGAGTTCACAGTGCATGTTTCAGAAGGAGTCTTCCCTTTGGTGGAAGGAAGTACATACTCCTCAATATGTCTGGCTTTGCTGTAATAGTATATAATGCCTCCTTCTAATAAATTTAGCCACAAATTTTTTTTAATGTGCCTGCATTCTACTAATTTATAAAAAGCAGGATGCTGTCAGATAAAATTTCATGAAAATGATCTATAAACCAGACTGTCAAAAGTGAAAGGTACTCAGGCAGTACTTAGGGAAACAAATAATGGAAACCCCTGGAAAGGTTTCCTGTGACTGCGGGAAAACAATGTGCTGTAACGGGGCTCACGTTACCTCGATTTGCAAGTTACTGTGAGGTCACAGGAAATCCTGAAATGTTTTCCACATTTTCTTTTATACATTTTATGTCAAATTTCCTGCAATTGAAATAATACACTCTCCTACTGCTGGAATCCCTTCTGCACGAAAGGAGATCTTATGACACTCCCCCACGAACACCTCATAACTCAGTTCCTACCAGTGTAACGAGAAAGTGACAGATGGAATTGAAAGTGGACCGTGATAAGGCTAAAATGTCAGATGGCCTAACTCTTTCAAAATGAAAACCAAACTGATGTCATTAAGACAACTCTAAAAGTGCATTTAATACCAGACAGTAGCCTTTTTCTTTAGAATGAAAGATAACAAAAGAAATGACAGACTGTCCCAAGACATAAACTCACCATTTCCCCAAATCTCTTATTCAAAAAGCATGTGTGGATTGATGGTCTAATTTTAAAATGGCATCTTCTGTATGGATGGTCTTAACAGGATTCAAGCTCCTGACAACCATATTTTATTATCCCAGCAATGCTTATGAAAGGGTAAGTCAGATTTAAGTAAAACGCCCAAGTTTAAAATATTCTCTCAACTTTTATCACTCACAACTGTGGAGTTTAAAAATAGCTTTTTAAATTGGTGAATACTGTTTTAATATAAACCCAAGCTAAGCAATTCAGGCTCATGAATGAATGCCCATTTTTATGGCTTGCCAGATTATCTGTTATAGGATACATTACCTCTCCTGACATATCAGGGGCCATCGGAACGGCAGGCCACAGAGATGAGTAGATTCCAAAAAACACCACCCAGAGAGCGATGCTGCCCCAGATGGCTATGTGGCTGAACTGTGGAGGGAGGGAATCTGTGTCAGAGACTCGCAGGTGGAAGGAGGATTCACACACCGATGAAGATGTCACACAGTCCCTGATTTACTTTTTTACTGTATCCATAAGTGTTATCTATGGCAATTATTAACTAAATATTTGCGCATTTTAACTGGCTCTTGCATGAAACACATCTCTTCTATGATGATATCATACCTGTGGTATGTTCCTTTCCCACCTCCTTTGGTGGGTCTCACCTTTCACTCTCACCAGTTTTCTCTGCTACCAGCTTTAAGTCTCCCTAGTTTTTGTCTGTAGGCTCTGACTGAAAGATGCTGAGACACTTGTGTGAATACTAATCTCTGTGCTAAGGACTGTCAAATCCAAATTTCTTGTGCCCACCTTTCCCTCGAACATCTAACTTTCCTTCTGCTTACTGTGTTTCTTTACCTGGACGTGAATATACTTCAACACTAATGTATCTAAAATGGAGCTTCTTTTATTCAGGCTGGAGATCTGCAAATGTCTGAGGACAAATAATATTAAGTGGTCTTCAGAATCATTTATAATGGGTTTTCTGCAGTCTTGTGACATACCCTACCATGAAAAGATTCCTAGTCAATAGGTTTGAAGGCCTCCCACTTTCAGGCATATTTACAATGTACAACCATATATTAAGGGCTCTGAGAATTCTTATGATACACACACTTATTTAAGTTTTTACTTAATGTTTCCAAACCAGAGTCCCCCGTTTTCCTCCCTCCAGTCCTGAACCCTTATAGAACCACCTGTGGAACTAGCGTAAAGGGACACTTAAAGTTATAACAAAAAACAACGAACATTAATGATAATGTGCAAATAAATGTGATATTCCTTGGTTGTAACTAAAGATCCTCTTACCCAGGTCCAATATGATGTCTCCAATCCAGCTTTCAAGCACACAGTTATCACCACAAACTAGAACAGAAGGGAAATGTTATTTTACTTCACAAATATGACAGTTCATAAAACAGGCTGGTAGATTACTCACAGCTGGACTTGTACGTCCAACCAGCAAAAGAAATGAGTGAGTGAGCTGATGGCTGAACATTACGACTGTGACCGGCTGGAACTGCCACGGAAAGCCTTACATTCCTGCCTCTCTCCCCTGCCTCCTCCTCCTCATTGCCTGACAGTCCAGCCGCAAGCCTTCCGCACATGGGCCTGCCTACTTCTCGTAAAATTCAGGAATAGTGATGGAGAATCATCTAAGGTCTACAGTCATCTTCGGTTCCTAAGATGGCTTTAAACTTATTTTACATCATCTGCAATAAAAGACTTCATTTTCTAAATTTTAAAGATGAGTTATAAAAGTAATACAACTGGCTATTTAGAAATCTGGACACTTATTCTGTAACTTGACTTATTAGAGACTCGGCAGAGTAGAATGTAGGAGCGTGTCACATCTCCATGCTGTATACGTGCGTTGTCACTGGTGCCCATGCTGCTGATTCTAAAGCAGGGGACCCAGATTTAATGGACTTCCCTGTGTTTTCCATAGGATAGCATCACGTTTAAATGGAGTCAGACTACACTGCCCTGGAGTCAGACCACGTGTGCTCAAGACGCCTCATTTATTAGCTGTTCCGATGAGGAACAAGGCAAGTTACATGACCTCTCTGTCTCATCTCCTTCATCTATAAACTGGGATCTGATAAAACTTAATGCTTTATAGGCAAAATACCAAGAATGGTGCTTAGCACTGCAGCATTATCTATGATTATCTATTTGTGATAAAAATAACACACTAAATCCTGCTAGTAGACGAAGGAAGTCGGGGCACTGCCAACAGTTTGCCAGGATGGAAGGGTGGTGCTTGCCTCGCACTGGTGACTGGTGGGTGCTTAAGTGCACAGTCCTACTTTTGCTTACTGTAGGGTTTATACACAGTATTAGACGCTGCCCACTGGGTCATAAAGTCAGGATAAAGCGAAGCACTTGGGCTTTCTCAGCAGGATAGCTAATAGCAATTCAGGATAAAGAGCTGTAGAAATAAGACCTTTACTAAAATTTAAATACTTAACTTAGACTACATAAAAAATTCCAAAATAAGAGAAAGATTTTGACACAAAATAAAGGAAAGACTCCCTATTAAGACTTGGATACTTTAAAATGTCTCTCAGAGACATCCAATGACATCTACCGGTTTATATCTAAACTTAGTCCGTCAAGTATTGTTTGGTTTGCACTTGTTGTATAAGAACAAACCACTAGGCTCCCAAATGTGTTTTTCCCTTTTTTTTTTCTTTCACTACTTGAGTGGGTTGATGTCAATGGAAAGGAGAGCCTGGATTTGCCAAAATCTTTATCTCTCTGTCACTTAGTAGTCTTAACTTCCTATTAATCAGTTATTTAAACATCACATTGTAGTTTTCCACCAACTGAATCAGCCGTATCAACGGTTGCTTAATATTCAGGACAGCACACAGTCCCCACCTGCGAAGCCTTGGAGGGGGCACAGAAGAGGGAAGGACACTGGCTGGAGAATTCAGAGGTGAAGGTTGGAGGGAGCGTCTTCTGGAGACTAACTGTGTGCCTTCGACATTAGTATCCCTGTGGAGCTTTTGACTTTAGATGAAAAAACGGTCGTAAAACATTTTTTTGGCTCTTGAATGGCAGGGTGGGGCTCACACTCATCTATGCGTCCCTCACAAGCATTTACACAAGGATTTCATACAGTGGAGTCCATGTCTTGCGTGGCTTAAATATCTCGAAAAAATGGAGGTTTTTAATTTTTTTGGCATTTTCTTTTTAATGTGACTCTAGAATAATTACTGGTTAAACACCCAAGTATAGTATGGTAGTATTTGCCATGAGTTTAGGAAAGCAAGGAAATATGAACAAGGGCAATAAAATAAACCCGAGGAAAAAGGGACACAAAAAGGGAAAGTGAGGCAATAAGAGTGAAGAAGGAATACTGAAAATAAGAACAACTAAAGACCCATACAGTCAGTGAACCTAAATGACATCTTTATAACCTAATATAAAATAATCTCTTAACAGTCAAACATCTCATCTCATTTTTAAAGGGATGTGCGAACAACCCTTAAATACAGAAATGCACACATTTAAGTTTGAAAATAAAATGAGCTCTACGAAGTAAGTCAATTTCATATGCAAACGAGGCAAACGTCCCCCACTCACTGTGTAAACAAAGTTTCCCAACAGCAGATAATCAGACGTCTTCCCATTTTCAAATACAGTGCCTACATGGAAAGAAGAGAGGTTTGCTGAAAGGAAATAAATTCAGAATCCACTCAAAGATTAATCAATCTAGGAGTGCTGAACAAAAGAGGGGAACCAGGGGCCATACAATGGAGCCAGAAATAAGGCAAATGGAGCAAAACACGGTATTAAGTCTCATAAAGCTTCCCAACTTGGGTCACAGACGAAAATCTAATTTCCAACAGCCAGTGTGAAGAAGGAAACTAGATTTGTTAACCAATTCTCAGGGTTCAAGAGACTGAAAAAAAATCATTACAAGTAGAGCTTAGTGCTATGGGCAGTGAGACAGGAGAAGGCATTCTGAACCCCTAATAAAGAACTTTGTTAACAATAGGAGAGGGTTTTAGGGAGATTTCTTATTATCTTTCAATAAACTTGTTGTCATTGGACCAAAAGGGATTGAAAAAAGCAACTGACAGAGGTCTGGGGAGCCCCAGTGTAATCCCAGGCATGTGGCTCTTTGAGGGGTATGTCTGGCTGAATTTAGGGGTACATCTAAAAGTATTTTGTTATTCCAGCAAGGACTAACAAACACGGCTTCAGATGAAGGGAGCCAGTACTGACCATCAAAAATCACTATTGCTGGTTACAAAAAGTCAAATGAAAATGAACAAACCACATATTTAATCATTTGGTAACACCGAAAAATTTAAAACCCAAGATATGTGTCACACGGTACTCTATTTATGCACATATTTGATAATGTGTATTCAAGGCCTAACATATAAGGACAAAATATGTTAGATAAATTATGAGAGGAGATGGGGAGTGTGGTGCTGGTATGAAGAAAAAGAGATGAGCCAGGTGAGCTCTGGAGATACAGACCTGGCGAGGTTCTGTGACCAGCTTTGTCATCTTGGGTTGTCTACAATCAATCTCCATGGAATTCAGTTTCTTCACTTAAAAGACTGAGTGAAACTACCTACCCTAGAGAGACTTTGAGGTTAAAATGAGCTAAGTGTATAAAGCACTCAGCCAAGTGTAACAGTGTGACCTACCGCTTCTCCACATTTTTCAGATCAAAGTAGCTAGAAAGACTGCTTAACGCACAGTCCAGAGACCTATGAGACTACCTTTCTCTATGGGGTATTCCACGATTGAGGACATAGGATCTGAAGTGCTAACATGTCTTGTGGGTTTGTTGTGGGCAAACCTAAATGCCTGCAACAAATCTGCAAACTTCTATAGAATCAAATTAAACTCAGGTCTACAAAATAACTGAAAGTATCTTCAGGTCAGTTCAGTTTAGTTGCTCCGTCCTGTCCTACTCTTTGAGACCCCATGAACCGCAGCACGCCAGGCCTCCCTGTCCATCACCAACTCCCAGAGTTTACTCAAACTCATGTCCATTGAGTCGGTGATGCCATCCTCTGTTGTCCCCTTCTCCTTCCGCCTTCAATCTTTCCCAGCGTCAGGGTCTTTTCCAACAAGTCAGCTCCTCACATCAGTGGCCAAAGTATTGGAGTTTCAGTTTCAGCATCAGTCCTTTCAATGAATATTTAGGACTGATTTCCTTTAGAATGGACTGGTTTGATCTCCCTGCAGTCCAGGGGACTCTCAAGGGTCTTCTCCAACACCACAGTTCAAAAGCATCAATTCTTTGGCGCTCAGCTTTCTTTATAGTCCAACTCTCACATCCATACATGACCACTGGAAAAACCATAGCCTTGACTAGATATCTTGGACTTCCATGCTTCTGCTATTGGTTAGGTTCCTTAATCAATACAAAAAAGCTATAAAAAATAATTGTCGTTGGGTCCAATAAATCTTATAGTCATCGCTGGTTTGTCGTAAGAAAGTTGCAGATAAATTTCAAAATTGAGTCAAGAAAAAAAGTTAAAAGCCTGTTGTTGGGTTTATCCAGTTTGGCATTTGGATGATTTATGTAGATTACTTGTGCTAATATTTTGTGTTAATATGCTCTGGACTAAAACTCTTAAAAATGATTAGGAATCTCCCAAAGCTTTAGCTTATGTGGCTTTATATCAATTAATACTTACCAAATTAAAAATTAAGACATACATTTTAGAAACATGTACTGATTTATCTAAACATAACTATAATAAACCCAATGTATATAATATAAGCAAATATTATATATATTTGATAACTATTCTCCCAAGAAAAATTAGTGAGAAAACTCATTGTTTTACATTTTTATAATTTCTTATTACATTTTTACAATTTCGGGCTTAGTAGAACTGGATTCTCATATTGTTTCGGTTGACATGAAAGTGAAAGTGAAGTCACTCAGTTGGGTCTGACTCTTTGAGACCCCATGGACTGTAGCCCACCAGGCTCCTCTGTCCACAGGATTTTCCAGGCAAGAGTACTGGAGTGGGGTGCCATTTCCTCCTCCAGGGGATCTTCCCAACCCAGGTCTCCTGCATTGCAGGCAGATGCTTTAAAGCCACCAGGAAGTCCTCACATATGAGGGAAATCCAATTGCACAGAGAGGTGGAGTTACAAGGGAGAGAAGTATTTGATAGCCTTTTCTAGTAACTGACTATTCCTTGATGCTACTTAAAACTCAAGTCATTTCTTAAAGACCTGGAGATAGTTTCCTAAAGGTTAGTTGCAGTGGACTCTGAAACTGTTCTGCTGGTGAACACGCTGAGCACACATAGAACTAGTAGAGATACACTGTTGCACACACAAAACTTACATAATGCTCTAAACCCACGTTACAATAAAAAATACTCCTAACATCCCCTGGAGGAGGGCATGGCAACCCAGGCCCATACTCTTGCCTGAAGAATCCCAAGGACAGAGAAGCCTGGTGGCCTACAGTCCATAGGGTCACAAAGAGTCAGACATGACTAAGGCGACTTAACACACAACCGTAAAAAAATTCATTGGAAAAATTCATCCTGAATGGATCTTTTACTTATGCACGATTCTGTGACCTCATGGATATAGTTGGTTCAGCTGATAACTCCAATAACTCCCCAGACACTCTAGTGGATAAAGCCGATGCTTGCTGACCTGCGGCTGAAATACTTTATGCATACTTCCCATTTTGTCAAGCAGAATATTAGTAAGATGTGTATCAAGTTTCAGGATGTAATAAAAGTATTAGGTTTACAGCGTCTTCAAGGGTATTCTTAAGGGAAACTTTTTTTTTTTTTAATGTGGGTGCGTGGTAGTGAAGAATATAATGATTTCTAGTATAGTTGTACCGGTGTTTATGTCAAGGTACCAGCAATTTTACCCACTGCTGGTTTTGCAGCAGCAATGAAAAAGACAAGTAATGTCTCGATAATATAAAAAATTTGAAACTATGAAATTTTGACCTCATTCATGGACCTCAAAAGGTCTTGAGTATTCTCAGGTGTCTATAGACCATACTTTTGAGAAACACTGAAGCAAGTGAATGAATGTTCAGCCATATATTATATAACTATTTCTATCTCTTTTGTATCTCATCCTTTCAAAAGCTAAAGAAAACAAAAACTTATTTAAAAACAAAAAAAGGGCAAAACAAAGTAGAATGTTAAAACACAATTTATGCTATATGTCATTTATCTCTTGAAAAGAGGAAGCACACGTTCTCTGGACTTGGCTAGATTTGGGGTCCCCAGGCAGCACCTCTTGTGAACTGCTTCTGCTGAGGCTGGAGGGCTTGGCAGGTCCTCAGACAAATGCAGAGGGAATCCTGGGCTGGAATTAGTTGGGAACTCCTTTCAAACCTCTCCTTCCTAAAGTGTTTTGAATTGGCAAGGTGTTTTGGATGCTGTCTGCTTTGTGCTACTTTAAAATTTTTTCTTTCTAATTTAGAGTACTAAAATAGCTTCAATGATGGACATTCCTAGTTTTTCATGCCTACACTGATTTTGCATTAGGAAAATAAACTACCTAGAAAACTTACTTAAGTCCTATATTGTACCCTGGATTTCAACACCCCATGGCTCCCCAAAGTGGAAGCAATCCAAATGTCCATCAGTGAGTGAATGAATAAACAAAATGTGGTCTATCCATACAGTGAAATATTATCCACCCATAAAAAGGAATGAAGTCCTGATTTATGCCACAATAAGGATCAGTTAAATTCTTGTGTCATGATTCTATTTTTATGAAATGCCCAGAACAGGCAAATCCACAGAGACAAAAATCAGTGGCTGCCAGGGGCTGGGGGAGAGGGATGGAAAAATGAGGAATGACTGCTCCTGCATAAGGGGTGATGAAAATGTTCTGGCATCAGAGAGTGGGGACATTGGCACAGTTCTATGATTACACTAGAAACCACTGAATTGTCTAGGATAAAAGAGTGAATTTTATGGTGTGTAAAATTTTATCTAAAAAATGCTATTATGATTCTCCTGGCCCAGTGGGTCAATATTTTATATTTAATTAGATCTTACCACAGCTATTTCCAGGGCCTGGTAATGAGAATCTATTCACTTTGTACTGGCGGAGCAATGAATGTAGGAAGGAGATGAAACTCTCCAACCAGCACACGAAGCTACTGTCTTCTCCATGATACGCACTCCCCTGCTCACACCACAGGTTCTCATGAAGGCATCTGTGATGCACTGGGGGCCTACAGAGAGCCAGGCTCTGTTCGGGGCATTAGGAAAACAACCGCGAACTTAACAGACAGTGCCCTGCCCTTCTGGAGCTTTGGTTCTAACAGAGGAGAATGGTAATTTAAAAAGCAGATATATCACACCCACCAGGCAAGCACCAAGAAGATCCAAGAGCGTGGGGAGAGAGGGTCGGGGTTGGAGGGTCTTGGACGCAGGGCGATCGGGAGTGGGGTGGGAGGACAGGGCAGCCGGGACCGCTGGTGAAGACGGGAAGAGCGGGTGGATGGCTGGGGCACAGTGAGAGTGGGAGCTGGCTGGGGTGGCAGCGGTGGGCGGGAGAGTCAGGCGGGGTTGGCCAAGCCTGGGGCCGTGGATTTGGTTCTAAACGTGATCACGTCGGCGGGGTTCTGGGGAGGGAGGCACCTGGCCTGACTGATGTTTTATGAGGATGCCCCTGGCAGCGTGGAGAGGAGGCTGTCGGTGGGATAGGAGAACTGGCCCTGCATCTTACGGGTCAGTGTTAACTCAGGCTGCAAGGACAGCTGGTACCTCTGACGGCCGTGCAGACCTCGGGTGGCATGTGAGTCACGTCCGAGGTACGTCTGTGAGCTGAATGCTCAGTGGCCTTCCTTGGGATCCCAGGTCAAGGTCTGCTCCGGACAGAGCCACAGCAGCCTAAGCATCCAGGGACCTCTTCTCCAGAGTGACTACTTAATCATTTTTATGTGTGCAGGAAATTCACCATGATCCCATCTCTCAAAACTGACACAGTAACATCGCCCCCTCAAAACAAGCAGAGATGAAAGCTTACACTCCAAGACGAACATAAAAACATACTGAAAATCTCATCTAAAGCTGCAGCTCAAGTACTTGAAAATACTAGCATGTCTGATTAGGTTCAGTATAAAGAGCTGATTCAAGTCTCACAGGTACAATAAATAGACTACATAAAATATCAGCACTATTGTCTTCTAACTACACATCAACAGAGGGAAAAAAAAAAAAGCCTAAAATTTCACTCCCTGCAAGTTTGAAAACCATGAGAAGTGGAGAAGAAAGGCTTTGCATATATTAAATCACTTTGCTCCCAAAGGAATAGTAAAAATCTTTAAAGTGTGCACAACTTTTAGATGCATGTATTTTACGCTAAGGAAAAAATATCATAAAATGAAACACCGCTATAATTTTTAACATATATTGACAATGAATTATTTTTCTAAAAAAGTAAAAGTCACCTCTTAGCATTCATATCCTTCCTACTTACCATATTGAAGGGCTTTTAGTGGAAACCAAAACAGAATAACTGAGTGGAAGAGGCCATTTAAACAATGAACCCAGAAAACCTGAGGGAGAACAAAAATCCATGAGAACCATTTGCGATAAACTAGCTCTGTGAACTCTGACCTTTCTTTTTATCTGTGAGCTAGATTCACAAAACGTGTTTCTGTCGGGCCACCACTGTGAATTAATAGAACTGACAGACACTTTCTGCCTCTTAGACCTTCATGGGTCATTTATTTATTTTTATGTTTCTCTAAATGTTTTTTCAGCTTCACTGAAATTTTTTCTACTTTCTAAAAACCAAGGATTAAAAGTTTAAATTTCTGCCTGAAGAAGAAAATAAAATTTAAAACTACTGTTAGATCATGAAATTCTTCAAGTGGGACTATTTTCATAATTCCAGATGAACAGAGTTTTGAAAATTTTAATTTAATTTTTGAAAATTGTAATTTGGTGAGATCCCTACTTTTTCTTTTCCATGTGCAATAAAAGTGCAAACTTTTAAATGGTAAGGATATACTGCATTCTCTTTTTCCACACACACCCACACATCCACACGAGCAACACTAAAAATAACAAGTGTAACATTTACATTGCATAGTTCCTCAAAGCAAAGCCTTTTTACCAGGACTGAAGTTATAAAAGACTTTCACAATTTTAAAACACCTGTCAACATCAACTATCATTAATAGTAATTGCTTTCTCATCTATTGTATTTTATTAACAAGAAAGCAAGCATCACTGGTCTTTTCTTTGTAACATGGATGTAAAAGATTAAGTTATAGAAAAACTGTTTAGAACTCTTAACGGCCCTTTGAAGGGTTGCAGTTTTGTCATTCAGAAGTGCTTCTTGCAAACAAAACGTATGCTAAATAAAACTGGCATGTATTAAAATAGTTTTAAGCTGTTCAAACAACAGAAATTAAGTTGCCTGCCTCCCAAAATTTTCCACTGTGATCTCAGCGTCTTTTGTTAGCTCACTCAGCCACACTGGATTGTATGATCCAATTTACGCTCCAATACATTACACATCTGAACTTATGTTACTCATTAACCTTTGTCTCTTCTCCTCACTATGTCATTACTGCAAGTTTTTATTTGACAGAAAGCACAGGTGGGTGCAAGAAAAATTAGTTCTACTTTTCCATTTTCCTGACCGATACTTATTGTCACATGTTAATCCTTTGACCCCTGTCAGGACCTCAGCACCTCCGACCCTTTTTACCATAACAAACGTAATGGTCGTCTTTCAGGGCAACAATGCGCCTACACTGGGGACCTGAAGCAACTGCTGTGTACACAACCGGGCATTCTGTAACCATTTGTTCCTGAATTTTAAAATGTTTATATGGGATTTATTCAAACAATTTTCACTGAAATCATTAGAAAACCCATAAACCCCATAAAAATTGCTGGCAGCTTGTGTATCTATAAATATTTAAATGAATACAGAAGTTGTATATTTGGATTGATATGGTGACTTTTCTAAACGCCAGGGCTTTGCAGACTATGAGATGCTTTGTATACAAGAACAGCAAAAAATACAAGGAAGGCTGTTCTCATGTTAAAACTATATATGACCAGTTACACTTTCTCACTGGCCACAAAACCTTCCAAGTTGCCATATACAAAGGGTACAAAAGGATGTGACTTTCTAGGAATGGTTTTGGGTAATCCTGTGAGGATCAGTTTATAAGCAACAGGAGTAAGGTCAAGGCAGTGGCTGGGAAGCTAACTCTCAAGAGACACCCTGGAGCCTCAGCAGTGGGAGATGGGGACATGTGGCTGAGCTTGATGTCACTCTGGGCTGGTGAGGGTTATTGTTAGCCTGCCAGAAAGCCTGGAACCTTCCTAGCTCTCAGATCACATTTTCAAGGAAACAAGAGCCCATGGTCCATTGTATCTGCCCCGATTGTGGCTTTCTGTCACTTGAAAATACTCACCATAGGTAATGAAAACCTTTTAGCAAGGCAGTGGAATTTAATACAAACTGGACATCAAAGGTAAATTTTTAAAAAAGCAAAAAATAAAACATTAAGAAATTAAAGCATAGACATTGCATATTATAAATAGCAACAGTTTTAAAAGACCACTAAAATACTTTATAGACCCAGTGGGTTCTATAAAAACCCACTTGTTCTCCACTCTACAAAAAACCTTGTAGTTAAGTTTTTTTTTTTTTTTAATTTAACCAAATTCAGTTATATCATCCCTCAAGTTGTATGCATCTGCACACCGGGACATGTATGCACAGTGCGTTCATGAATACCTTGTCTCAGAAGATGAATGGCATCCTGGCAATAAACTTAACACCATCATTTACTGTGTGAGGTTAGAGGCGCTGACACACCTGTCTCACTCTATTCCCCTGGTATACTGAGGACAAATGTCATTTGACAGTTTTATGAAATAATAAAATTCAAAATATTCTGCATTAATTTCCTAAATTCAAAACACCAAATTAAGGTTACATATAATTATTGGTAACATAACATGCATAACATAACCAACATGTACTATATTAAATGAGAAAAAATTCTGTTAAGGTGTATTTGATACTTTTATTATAGTTTCAAAATTACATCTACCTTGACTGTTACAAAACTTAAAAAAAACAAAAAAAACAACAACAAAATTCCTCAGTTACACTGGATAGAAACCTGACTTACTAACAAACAGTAGTGGAAACACTTCAGAATACATAATTGCAGGAAAGTGAACTACGCAGGAAATAGATATTTCTGTTCCTGCGATGAAGAAATACCATGGATCACAAAGATGACAAAAGCCCATGGCTTGCTATATAGGCTATAAACCTGGAATATGATTTTAGATAAAATGTTGGATATTTTATCTTATATTAAGTTTTATGGCTTAATAATGATTGTAAATAATGATTACTACTGGTAAATGGGTTATCTACCAGAGACAGTATTTTTAATGCTTAATACAATCTAGTATTCCAATGAAGACAAAGTTATTTCATAAAACAGAAAACGAGTGAAGACCGATCTGTCATCCCTCACCACTTTGTATGTGTAAAGACAGCCCGTGTCGGTCCTGGATGACTGACCTCTGAGGAGAGTGAGCATTTCCCCACAAAACTGCAAAAAAAAGTCAGAGGGCCACCCCCTCTGCCTGCCAACCTCCAGCGAAATGTGGTTACAGTTTAAATTCACAGCAAAACCAAACACCTTCCCAGGTCGCATCAGAGCTTTAAGCAAGCCTGGCCTGCCATGCTCAGGACCCCGGAGGTTCCCTGGCTTCAGAAGACCGATGCCCCAAGCAACTGAGCAGTGAAGCAAGTCCTGCCAGGCACTGGTTCCTACCTTGGTGTTGAAGTCCAGGGCATTCTGAGATGTTTTGTATAATTCAGGATACTTCAACATATTCTCCTTTCTGCATGATCTCTCAAATATTCCCAGAGTTAAGGGTGGCATTGCTGTAAACATCTAAAGTGCACAAACTAGTCATTATACCAGGTAGCCAAAAGCAGGGTGAACTTCTATCTCAAAGTATTCAATAGAACAGGAATAATTAAAAGGCCTAAACTTACCACATTATAAAGACCTATGCACCATCTCTCAAAGAGGATCTGTCCAGAAAAGCCATTCACGAAGGCAAACCAGATCTAGGAAGAAAACAGTCCAACCCCCCCAAATTAGAATGCTGAAACCATAAATTCAATGTTTAAAATCTGTTGTTACTCAACCAGTGCATAAGAGCTTCACTGACGTCGTATTTTCATGATTCTCTTGAAAACGGCGTTTCTCAGCTTTACTTTTTAATTTGAAGGGATTCTTTCATAAGGTCTTTGCTATTTAGGTCAGGATTGGTCCCACTTGTTGAATCAAAAAAGAACTATACCAATAGGCAATCATAGATTAAAAAAAAATTAGGTATAATCTTGTTTCCTAAAAGATATTTTAGATAATATATTTAATGCCATTAAAATTTTAGACCTTTAATTCCCCTTTAAAATATCTATCTTCTGGTATTTATTTAAAGATTTTTCTATCATAATTAAAAATTTTGTTTATTTAGAAAATAAAATAATTTCTTATACTAATACTATCACCATTTATTGTCTTCTGCTGTGGTTATATTCATGTAGCTCATTTATATACATTAAAAGATTTATCTTACTGGAAACCTATAGGCAGCATCATGTCCTGTTCCTTTTCTTAATATTATATAATACATATTTTCTTAACTTGTTACATACCCTTTAAAATGATGCTAATGGAAATGGATATATATCCCCTACTATTTTGGATATTTAGCTTGCTTCTGTTTTTTTGCTACTACACATAATTCAGAACTGAATATTCTTTCAGAAATCCTAAATATTTCAATTTCTTAGGATGAATTACTTTGAATAAAATATAGTTTAACTGAGGTAAAATTGACATACAAAAATGACACATTTAATGTACACAATTTGGTGAATTTGGACATATGCATGAAACCATCACCTAACCAAGGTAACAGACATATCCCATCATCTCCCAAAATTTCCTCCTGTTCTTTTTTCTTTTTCCTTTTAGAATGAATTCTTAGATGAAGAATTAATGTGTCAGAGTATTTAACCTTTTTAAAAAACAGTTCTTGATAATTATAGCCATCAGAATGCAAAATTTGAATTTATAATATTAAAAATATTTTGTAACTTAAATTTATACTTTGATTAAAAACAAATCTTTAACTAATAGAGTGACATGTTCTTATATATTTTGCAGTTTCTTAAAAGCAGAAAACTGAACTTTGCCTACAAAATTAAAGGACAATAAAAAGAAACTTTCTCCAGCATATTTAAGACAAATGGAAAATTTAAGTGAATGTTAGTAAATCAATAAACCCAATGTTATTTTTAAAAAAGCAGGACTAAAATGTAATTAAAAATCACATTGATCTGGAAGAGAAAAATGTCTGACCCAACATGACATAAACGCAAACACAAAGCCAAACTATCACAACAACAACCAAAAACCTGTTAGGGAACAGCAGTCTGGACGTGCTGGTTAAGTGAATTTTTGAACTGGAGTTGCATGGACTTTGCTACACTTCACGTTTCATTTAACCTCATTATGGAAGCATGAATTGCTACAAATTCACCGTTTATCAATATGTACCCAGGCTGGCCTCCCTATCAACAGTTTCTGTACCCACATTGATCTTTTTCCTTTTCATAGTGGAAAGGAAGGACTGAGCATATATAAAAACCAATGTCGGCTTCATGAGATGGAAAAGAGAACAAGCCGCAATAGCACATGAAAATAAGTCCAGATTGTGTTAGGGTTGTAACATGCATTAACGACAACAAGAACAAAAGCGTGGATATGGGAGGCAAATCTGAAGCTCTCACTTGCTTGCCACATATATTTACGGAAAAGATGTGAACTTGTGCTCTCACCTAGAAGCCAGATCATTCATTGCTACATGCAAAAGTACTTAGCATCTTCAAGGGAAGTTAAATTTATTCCTGGGAGACTTGGGGTGGTGCTGCAGACTTAAAACTTTTTTTTTTGGAAGGCGTTAAGTAGACATAAATTGACAGGACAGACTTCAACGTGATCTATTGTGTTTTCACATTTGGCCTTTTTGAGATGTGGATTATGTAAATACATATTTGTGGTACTCTGGGTGACGGTAATGTTTTCCCTGTAGGTGACTGTGAAGCTCATTCAGATTTCTTATGCTATGATGGTAATATAAGGAATTTTTAAACACAAACTTTCAGTTGTGGCCTGAATAGTCTATGAAGATGCAGCCTAATCTTCGCTGGTCTGAAGAAAGCTGCAGCTGCAAACATACCAAATTCCTTTAATGGACATGATTTGGCTCAAAGGTTAGTTATAAATGCATTTGCAAACATCAATACTGTATAGTAGGAGACATTTATGTTAATAAATTTGTGTGTGAATAAACATTTGTAAATGTGAATGGTCTCCTGGCTTCTTTGTATGTAAATTTGGTGATTAAAACACCACTAGGAGCTTGAAATTGAGGAATCTAAATTTGAAATTTAGGAATCTAAGTCAATGGATATTTATATTCAGCTTCCAATTCAAAATAACTTGCAAATAAGCTAACACACTCACAGTCCAAGTTTATT
This sequence comes from Odocoileus virginianus, assembly GCF_023699985.2. Lineage (NCBI taxonomy): Eukaryota > Metazoa > Chordata > Mammalia > Artiodactyla > Cervidae > Odocoileus > Odocoileus virginianus. The sequence goes on along the minus strand of NC_069694.1, from coordinate 4,975,738 downwards.
TTAAAATTCACTACGTATCTAACTGCTTTATGAGAACAATGTAGACATTTTTAAGTTGAAAACTATCAAATCATTTTTGCCTTTTTATTTTTCCTACTGAAAGGTATGTGAACATGTTTCTAAAAATTCTCTTCCTGTGCTTTAAAAAGTTAATATTTTAATTTTTTTTTCCATTTATTTTTACTAGTTGGAGGCTAATTACTTTACATCATTGCAGTGGTTTTTGTCATACATTGTATTTTAATTTTTTTTAAAGGAGAAATGACTATAGTACCCACATTTTCATATAAATATTTTGGCACTGAAGTTTACATATTTTAAAGGAAAGAGAGATTTTTAACAGTGAAGACGTCTACCAGAAGGCTGATTTCAAGTTAGTCTGAGATTTGCAGTTTAAAGATACATTAGAAATGCATCCCATACTAAATAAAACAACATCTAAATTACTATAAACACATAAAAGTCCCTCCCTTGACTCAACAAAACCATGGATGCAGAAAGAAAACATAAGTCCCTCTGGGGAGGTATCTAAATTATTTAAATTCACAGGAAATCCATATCTCAGCACAACTGGTGGGAAAGTATCACCTCATTGACTTTAATCAAAGCTTCTGGAAATCAGAAACACTACACTGCCTTGGGATCTTACCGGAAAACCTGGATGTGACCAATTGTTTGAGAGAAAAGGTCTTATTTTAAGGAGTCAGAGAAACTAAAATCTCTTTAGCGAGTGCCAGTCATTCCAATGAACACCTAGAGTCCCTGTTGAGTGGCCAGCACAAGCAAGCGCTTTGTACCGCCACCTGCCAAATCTGTTTTTATTTGTTTGGCCATAATTTATGGCCGTGCAGTAGCTAGACGGTGACATTCCTGGCAGTTCAGCAACAGGAAAAGCAGTTTTTACAGATAATCTATAAATCCCATAGTGTTCCATCCTATTTCTTTCTTAGCAAAGAAACTTCAGACCTGCCTGTCCTGGTATTATTTTCTGACTTTCACGTCCCAGTAGAGGCGTGGCAGTTAAAGCTTCACAGGCATTTCCCCGATGGAGCATTTCTGCATGTTAAACAGCAGCTTACAAACAGTCAGTGAGTCCTCTGCTCCCACGCCCCATCAGCACAAAATCTGAAAGGGGAGATTCGAGACTGGCAGTTGTCCTCACTAGAGACATTCAGTGATGTGCATTCTGTCTATTCACTCACAGTATTGACATGAGCCATTAACATCTGCAGAACTTGTTTTAGCTGGCAAAAGTTGGGTATCTGGGAATTGATTTAAAAGGTCAATTCATTTCCAAGATAGTTGAATTATATTCAAAATACATTTCCATAAACTGCTAAAAGAAAAATAACTTAAGAATGAGATTTCCAGTAAAGTTTAGGACTGACTTCCTTTCCAATGTGTAAAGAATTTGATCAGTATTAGTTATCTTTCAAAGAGGCTTCAAATTCAAAGCCAAGTGAAGTTTAGGGCTAATCAACCGCAAATTGCATAACTCTGGATTTGAAACAGAGCATGCTGATTTAGTTTTTCATGTGAGTTTGATATATTTTATGTCTCCCATTAGTACATAATTTTGACCACTTCATTGTTGATTGTCAAATAATCTAGATTTAAAAAGTGGCAAGTTGAGTACCCATTTCATTTTACACAATGATATTTTTGCAAGCAGATTTATTACTGCCAGTGGCATTAAACACCCAGATACTTCAAGAATATATGTAAATAAACTGTCTAAATTGGTATTCTTTCTAATGTTGATAAATGTTGAGGGATAAGAAAAAAATCTAACTAGAAAAGTTAGGACTATAGAGGGGACTGAGAATTGTAAATAATTTTATTAGAAAAGAATAAAAAATTTATATAAACAAAATATTTTGTACGATCTTATAAGCTATTTTGGAAGTGCATTTTGTTTCAAAACAGACTATTTCAGACCAAATTCAGCAGTAATGAACAATAACTAAATTCATAGATTATTCTATGTTTCCAAGTATTTAATTATAGTATTTCATTATTTTACCTAATGGGTTGCAATCTAATTACAGATTTTTAGTGACCAATAAATAAAACTGCCTGCACACTTTGAAACTGAAAACCCAGGGATCGAACCTGGGTCTCCTGGATTGCAGGCGGATTCCTTACCGTCTGAACCACGAGGGAAGCCCTTAATTTTACTAATCTGACTCATAATAAGAACTATGCTCAGTCAACATTTTGATAAGAAGATAACCATTCTGACAGGCATAAAGAACAGCTGAGGCAAACAAACAGCAGTTTCCAACTAACATCTCAGCAGGGGAAATGTAAAGTCTACTGACTGCTTTGTTTACAGTGTTACTTTTGTGGCATAAAGTATGAGATATGATTTTCAAATGGCACATGGGAAGGTTCTGCCTCTGCTGATGGATGTGGAGAAGCAGTCAGCTGAGCAGAAGGCAAGCTGGCATGAACAAAGACGTGTAAGGGAGCCCAGGGCAGATTTATGAAGGCGTCGGCAGGTCCTCGGACAGGGTGGAAGACGGAGGCTTTCTTAACAAGCTATGGAGCGCTCCTTGTCATGCTCCGTGGAGCTCCAAGAGGAGCACGGAACTGGTAACGCCTAGAGTTCAAGGATTACGAATACAGCTTCTGATGATAAGATGGTCCTATTTTTTAAAAAAAATATAAAGGACTTACTTATCGCATCCTGAGTGTTGAGTTTACTTATTCACCTACTGGTGCTATGCTACCCAGAGGAACAGCCACTGGCCATGTGGTTCTTGAATACTTGAAATGTGATTAGTCCAAACTAAGATACGCTGTATGTGTAAAATACACACTAGACTGTGAACACTTAGTTATGAAGAAAAGAATGTGAAATATTGCTTTAATAATTTTTTATAGAGATTCCAAGCTGAAATAATAATATTGAATATATAGAGTTAAATGAAATATAATTTAAAATTAATTTGGGCTTTAATTTTTACTCGTTGTTGATGTGGGTCCCAGAAAATGTAAAATTACACATGTGGTTTGCTTTATATTTCTACTGGCAAGTTTTTGGAGGGTAGAAACCTCGTGCGATTTAGTTCCTGAACTAACCCTGGTGCCTGGCAGCCTGTAGACTGCAAAACATGTCTGCAGGATAAAATGCACCCTTTCCGAAATGATATTCCTAATCCACAGTAAGTTTACAGGCCAAAAGTGATATTATATTTGCCACATGAAAAGGAATATAGAGATTTCTTGTGATCCAGACACAGTAACCAAACTATTCTGATAATTTTTAGACAAATTCCTCATTATCTGGACTCTTTGTTTCCTACCGAATTCAGACACCAAAAACCGATCTGAAGAGCAAGGCATACTTCTGTCCAATTACGTAGGCCTGAAACATAAGAAGAACTACAGGATGACCAATACTAGCAAAACTACCTGTGTGTTTTTATTGATTAGATCCCTTAGTAGAACAGACATCCTCAGTTTTATATCCACTGTTCCCTTCCTTTTTTTAAAAAAATTGATTTTTATTGTATAGTTGCTTCACAATGTTGTGTTATTTTCTACAGTACAGTAAAGTGAATCAGCTCTATGTATATCCCCTCTTTTTCTTAGACTTCCATTTTCCCTTCCTTTTCTCTTTAAACACAGTTTTCCTCATGTGCATCCCTAAACAATTTACTGTTTTCTCTCGCGTGCTTTTGAACTTTATAAAAAATGCTATGTAGTTTGTAGTTTTTTAAAAAACTGAACACATCACTTTATTAGCAACTATAATCCAACATTTCTTACCAAAGCAACAGAATGTGTTTAGCCAGAATTTCAACATTATTCTCCACAGCTGACAAGCTTTTTAACATATTCACAAGTTAAAAAAGTGGGCTGATGAAGGATTAATTAAAATTATGAAGAAATGTCTTTTACAAAACGTTTCAAATATATGTGCGAATGACAAGGATTTTTACACTTAACTTGCCATTACCTCGATAATATAGAGGACTATATTCTTGTAGAAGCAATACAGGATACACTTGGAGACTCTGTTATAGTTCCAGGCACCATGCACCATCAACAAATTCTTCAAATATTTGAACTAAAATAAGAATGGAAAAAAGTTAACATCTTCCTCTTCATAGTGGCAGTTGACACAGATGAACGGTGTCTTTGGCAGAAATGCTGCTTACCTGAGCTATAGAGTAGTCAGAAGAATTAGCTGCCTGAAGGCCTTCATTGCCACTGATTCCTACTCCGACATGGGCTGTCTGTATCATACTGACGTCATTTGCTCCATCACCAATGGCCAATGTTATGACTTTAACTTGTTTCTTAACCATCTCAACAACTTCAGATTTTTGAAGAGGAGAAACCCTTAAATAACAACAAATTATCACTTTTTTTTTCCCCTGAAAAAAGGAATTTTAAGATGTCACTGTCTTGAAGGATAAAAGCAGCAGAAGAGCTTAATGAAAAGGTCTCTGAAGAAACACCATGGAAAAGTCTTTCGTTTAAGTGTTTAAATCTCTGTTAGCCTGGTTTGCCACTTTAAGGGAAAAATAAGGTCACAGAAGCAAAACTCTAGGTGACAGATCGAAGCTACAATGCCTTGTTAAATATTAGTTTCCCAGAATGTGAGCATACACTTATTAAAAGATGATGTTTGTGTTCAGAAATCACATTATTTCCCAACAGATAATATCAGGATTTCTGATTCTTCACTTTTGAATGAGAAAGAAAGCCAGAAAGGCTGTTGAATGATAGTTCAAATACCAACTGTTCTACTATACCTTGAAAATAAAAGTTTTGAACCTCCATAAGCTGATCTTAGATGATTCTTATACATGTAAACAATTTAAATAAACAATAACGAACTGGGTAACTTCCCTACCTGTTCTCAGACACCCAGGAGAGTCAACTAAAGTAAATACCAAGTGCTTGATTACATAGTTCATCTGCCTGTTTCTTTTCTAAAGCTACTGACAACGGCCAAGTAGAATCAAGCAACCTTTTACATAAAGGTGGGTCAGGAATAGAAAACTCCAGCATCCATACTAAAATTGTATAGTATTAACATTAACTTTGGAGCAACTTATCATAGACTTAAAATCCCACAACAATTACAGTTCAGTGACAAAATATTTATTTGCATGATTAACTTAATCTAGTATCCATGCTATCTCGGTGATTAGACAGAAAGAAAGGAAAACTGAATAGTGATCTGGCTCAGTAAACTATTAAGAGAGTAATGAACTATTGAGAAACAACTAATATAGACATTGGTAGTGAGCAAAAGAAATAACCCAGAGCTAAATTCTTTATCAAGGTTAAGTGCAGTAAATACCTGCTGGAACATCTGGTAAATCATTTATTAGCCTGCTTAGAAATGAAGATCATGACTATGGGACTCCATACATCTTTGCACATTTTCCTGATTTTTTTCCTTAGGAAAAATTCCTAGCAGTGGGTATTTTGCACAAATAAGTGCCTTCAGGAGGCCCAGATGTCCCTTCTTAAATGCTTCGGCCAAGAACAGATTCAGTCTTTATTTCAAGTTTGAGAATCATTGTGTTGGAGCGTGAGTTGCTTGCAGAGTGAACCGGTCCCTTCATCTTTGTATTACTTGTGCTGATCCAAGAGAGGTACTCAATAAATGCTTGCTATATGAAAGAATTATTTTTAATTCTTTCTTTGAATTTCCTTTCTGAGTCTGGCAACAGTACAAAATGACACAACTGTGAATACCGTAAAGGAATGGATGAGTATCACGTCATTAACGGGCTTTTCCACTGTTAGCCCTCATTTTTCTTTGAAGCAATTTTCATTTCATTTTCACATATTATTTAATTTTTCTTAACAGGCTATTATAAATTGGTCAGCCCACTGGCTCTAGGCCAATGTTTCAAATATGAACTATAGCTGACATTTAGTAAATGTCAAAAAAGAATGCTCACCAAGAAGTGATCTAAAAAGCAAATGGGAAATGGGCATGAAAAGAGAGAAGCATTTGAAAACATTTGTCAAATTCCCTTTACAACTTAACAGGCTCACAATGCAAATACATTGTGAGGTCACACCATGGGATCAATGGAGCTGAGAAACACAGGTATTTATTTTTTTCCCATAAGCTGAATGTAAAATAAAGGATAAATCTCTGCATGGTGAGCTAATAGTAATGATTTAGAGAATCATCAGAAAAAAGCTGGACTAAACTTTGTTTTCTTTTCTTCATGACTGTTACAACTAACCACTGCTTTCTCTGCTTGGCATTACAATTTTTAATACCCCCAAATTAAAACTGGCTGAGGATTTTTACCAACACAGTGGATGGAATTCCAGCCAAGCTATTTAAAATCCTAAAAGATGATGCTGTGAAAGTGCTGCACTCAATATGCCAGCAAATTTGGAAAACTCAGCAGTGGCCACAGGATTGGAAAAGATCAGTTTTCATTCCAATCCCAAAGAAAGGCAATACCAAAGAATGTTCAAACTACTGCACAATTGCACTCATTTCACATGCTAGCAAGGTAATGCTCAAAATTCTTCAAGCTAGACTTCAACAGTATGTGAACCGAGAACTTCCAGATGTCAAGCTGGATTTAGAAATGGAAGAAGAACCAGAGATCAAATTGCCAATATACATTAGATCATAAACAAAGCAAGGGAATTTCAGAAAAACATCTACTTTTGCTTCATTGACTATGCTAGAGCCTTTGATTGTGTGGATCACCACAAACTGTGGAAAATTCTTAAAGAGATGGGAGTATCGGGCCACCTTACCTGTCTCCTGAGAAACCTGTATGCAGGTCAAGAAGCAACAGTTAGAATGGCCATGGAACAACAGACTGGTTCAAAATTGGGAAAGGAGCATATCAAGACTGTATATTGACACCTTGCTTATTTAACTTCTATGCAGAGTACATCAAGGGAAATATTGGGGTGGATGAACACAAGCTGGAATCAAGATTGCTGGGAGAAATATCAACAAACTCAGATATGCAGGCGATACCACTCTCATGGCAGAAAGTGAAGAGGAACTAAAGAACCTCTTAATGAGGGTGAAAGAGGAGAGCGAAAAAGCTGGCTTAAAACTCAACTTCTAAAAAACTAAGATCATGACATCTGGCCCCATCACTTCATGGCAAATAGAAGGGGAAAAATGGAAACAGTGACAGATTTTATTTTCTTGGCCTCCAAAATCACTGCGGATGGTGACTGCAGCCATGAAATTAAAAGACTCTTACTTCCTGGAAGGAAAGCTATGACAAACCTGGACACATATTAAAAAGTAGAGACATCACTTTGCTGACAAAGGTCTGCATTGGGTTTTCCAGTAGTTATATATGGATGTGAGAGTTAGACCATTAAGAAGGTTGTCAAAAAATTGATACTTCCAAGTTTTGGTGTTGGAGAAGACTCTTGAGAATCCCTTTACAACAAGGAGATCAAACTAGTCAATCCAAAAGGAAATCAATCCTGAATATTCATTGGAAGGACTGATGCCGAATCTCCAATACTTTGGCCATCTGATGTGAAGAGCTGACTCATTGGAAAAGACCCTGATGCTGGGAAAGACTGATGGTGAGAGGAGGGGGTGATATAGGATGAGATGCTTGCACAGCACCAATGACTCAATGGACATGAGTCAAAGCAAAATCTGGGATATAGTGAAGGACAGGGAAGCCTGGTGTGCTGCAGTCCGTGGGACTGCAAAGAGTTGGACATGGCTTAGAGACTGAACAAACAAATAAACAAGCATGGATATGACTAACTCAGGTCTTAAAACAGAGTATGAGTTCCCGAGGCAAGAACAATATCTGTTTTTCTTTAAGAAAAGGCAATGATGTAATGAGAGACAACCCAAATTTCACTGCAAGTAGCACAAGTAAGGATATCTGCTTCCATTATCAAGATGAAAGAGGGCAACTGGAAGGACCATCCTTGGAAGAAGATTCAACAAACAGCAGAAGCTCTGGTACCCGATGGGTTTGAAACAGTAGTTGGTTGCTAAAGAAAGATGTCACGTTTAAGTAGAATTCAGAAAACAAAATATGCATACCTTATAACATTTAACTCAGAATATAAACGTACAAGCTTGTGATGTAAGGCAAAGAACTATACTCTGCAAAGGAGTTTGTGTTTGAAATTCTGCATATTTTTCTTCCAGAAACCTGACTTTGGGGAACAATCCATGGCTTGCTTCATTAAGTGGAAACTACAATGTCATGATGCCATCCACCCCAGTTTATTGTTATCTCGTCCTCAGCAATGTTTTCCTGGCAACTCAAAAAGTCTTTCTAGAACATTATATTTGGTTTTCCTACCAACAATTTTGGCTAGACTGTTTTTTGGTGGCTTATGAAACACCTAAGTGATGATTACTTTGAGAAGTACAATAAGAACAAATAGATTAAAGAATGAACACCCACAGATTCCCAGTAAGCACCAAGTCGACTCATGGAAGCAAAAAGTGTAGGCACGTACTAAAGACTGTCCTTCCAGCCCTGGGTGTGCTATGCCGGGGGCATCCTTCAGCATGTCTTAGGGAGGGAATGTTTTTTACCGGGGCCCAGGTTAGTCAAGCCGAGATCAGTTAAACGATCTTCTACTATTTGTGCAGCACTCATTTAAAAAATTATTTCTTGCTACAAGAGGTATTCAGTCAGATCAGTCGCTCAGTCATGTCCAATTCTTTGCGGTCCCATGGACTGCAGCACGCCAGGCTTCTCTGTCCATCACCAACTCTTGGAGCCTACTCAAACTCATGTCTATCACGTCAGTGATGCCATCCAACATTCTCATCCTCTGTCCTTCTCCTCCTGCCTTTACAAGACAGCAAAACCAAATTAGAAGACACTAAAAACAAGTGTTGCAGAAAGCATTTTGATATACTTGCCAGTACTTAATAATTTCCAAGGATGTAGAAGTTAGCATGGGTTGCAAGAGCCTCCCTTGATGAGTTAGAATTTGAGAAGGAGAGGAGAGTTCATGTCAGGTAAAAGTAGTGTACATTAAATTTCACATTAAAAATTCTCCAGAATACATTCCTTTCCTCTGTGTGTTTCCACCATATAAAAAGTCCTCTCCTTCACTCATCAGTTTACTTTCTTAACTTTTATATACTTGTATGATTCTCTTTTTATTTGTATGATTTTCTGAATAGTCTGGAACAACCTTACCACATAAGTCAATCTTCCCAGTATCTATTAGAAACCACGACTTCATGGTTGAGAATACATGAAACCTAAACTTGACAAATACCAACAGTGATCCAATGCATAACTCACAGACACCATAAAAGCGCTGTTTTCTCCCCTAGGTGTATCTTTACCACCCAAGGGTCTGCGTCAGTGCTTACATCACCCACGGTTCTCTTCCATCCGCTGTTGCTCTTCCGCTCTCGGAAGAGGTCGGGGCCTCGGCGGGAGGACCGCACATGGCGCGTGCGCTCTAAGGCCCAGGTCCCTCCCCTGCGGCTCCACCAGCAGAGGGGGGCCTTGGAGACACAGCCGAGCGGCACACCGAGCGCGGGATGCTTTCCAGAATCTCTCTTGGCTGCGGTTCCTGCACATGTTATTCCTTGTTTTTCTTACTTGCTAGGTAGTGACTCTTCCTGCCCCATGAACACTAGTCTGGAGCACTGGGGATTTCTACCATTTAAGCTGGAAAGTATATACGGCGGCCCACCTTCCATGAGCCTCATTTTGCACCTTTTAACGGGATTAGCTACATGAATCACCTTTTTGAATGGAATATGGATAAGGATTATATGTGCATATATATATATATAGTCACATAATAAAGAATATTTAAAGGACTTTTTATAGGTAGCTAAAAGTACAATAATTTATCTTACTATACTATGTATTTAGGTTAATAACCTAGAAAAATCTAATATATACACTAAAAATTAGGCCAATAATACATTAACTTAAAAACTCATATTGTAAACTTAAAAACTACTATAAAGTTGCTTTCAGAAAGTAAATTTAGAAAACACATTGAGAACATGGAGGAATACAGTATTTCTTCATTATCCTGAAGTGTTTTGTATAATGCCCTTGTATTTGTAGAGCCTTTGCATTTAGGAAGCTAGAGAGCTGCTCCTGGTGACTATTTAGAGGTCAGGATCATTAGTGGGGAATCTGCTGTACTTTCCTTTGCAACAAACTTCCTAAGTTTTCTCTTTGAGAATATCAGTCTATTCCCCATTGAGTCATATTCTGCTGACTAACAAAGAAATTACAAAAAGAGAAATGCCTAAGAGAAAAATTTATGAGACTGAACTTAACTCTTCTTCGAACTAAAATTTGTAGGCTCATTTATAAAGTTTTGAATTGAGGAGGAGTTAAAACATGGCAAAAATAATTTGGGCTACACATACTAAAATTATATAACCACTACAGTGCTTCCAGAAACTTGCCATCAACTTATGACTGGAATGAAAACAGCCATTTATATAGCAAATCCTAAAAATGATTCTGAGCATAGGGTACGTAATGAAACATTCACCCATTACTAGGTAAGAAAGTTGTGTTATTCAAATGACTGATGAGTGAGTGCTTTCCTAGTCTCCAAAAGCAACATTTGTTGATACACTATGAACTCAGAGCCATCACGGGCAACTTGTAACTCAAGGATTCAGTCAACAGAAGCAAAATACAGACAGCCCGGCCACAGGACGCAAAAGGAAAGTATCTTTAAAAAAAGATTTCCTTTTGTAAAGCATTTTAGATGTATAAAACTTCTCTTTTGTGGAATTTTGTTGTTACAAGTAAACTTCAGTTTCAGTGGTTCAGATATTTTAAATAATGACTGATCATATTGACAGTAGTATATGTTTGCATATGCATGTATGTATGTGTGTATAGGCATACTGAACTATTAACTGGCAAATAAACCTTATAAAAGGCACTAAAAAGAAGATACTTCCTAGTAGAAATATTTATTATAGTATTCACACCATAGAGCAGTTTGTCCACAGTGGTACTGCTCATTAAAAAAAAAAGAAATACATCCATCCATCCATCTATCCAGTTATCTGGGACCTAACATTGTACTTAGCATATGGCAGACTGCTCTAAGCAACAGGAATCAAAAAATAATACAGTAGCTCTGCCTTAAAATATTAATTTGGATCACTCAAAAGATATATACATATACACATGCCTTAATTAAAAATACTTTTCTTGCTAAAAAATGATAACCACTATTGGACAACATAGGGTAGTCACAAACCTTCAATTTGAGAAAGCTTGAAGAATCCAGTATTCTTTACCTAGTTCCTCTATTCTCTAAATATACAATAGGCTGCCTCCTAACTGTGAACTGTCAAATATGAACAGGAGTTGCAATCTTAGCATCACAGATGAGATTATTTTCCCTTTTTTGGCAAAATGTCCATTTACTCAGTTCCTGTAGTACATGGTGAAATTTCTATGGAAGAATACAAGGAGAAGAAAGGAAAAGAGAGTAGATCTCAGAACCCTCCTTCTGCCCCGAGAGGTATTAACTTAAGGGCTTTTACTGAGCTACTGACCCAGGAGTTAAATGTTAAGAGTCTATAGACAGCGGTTTCTCTATGCACCCTTGCTATAAGGAGACAGAAGTTTCTCCAACAAGGGACAGGCCCAGCCACCTCTGTCTCGGAGCCTCATTGATAGCATTGGTGGGCTACTCAAGAAGGATGAGTGCCCTCCCCCTTCAAGCTCTGCCTCTCAAGAGTGGTAAGACCAATGGCCCCACCTCCCATTCACTGTATCTGTTTGGAGAACACGTGGGCGCTGATTCTCTTCCCTTTTCCCATGACTTTGGGTAGGTAAGGAAAAGCTGAAGCTTCCAAGTTGTTCTTGTTGAGTCATTAAGTCGTGTCCAACTCTTGCGACCCCATGGACTGTAGCCCACCAGGCTCCTCTGTCCATGGGATTCTCCAGGCAAGAATACTAGGGTGGGTTGCCATTTCCTTCTCCAGGGGGTCTTCCTGACCCAGGGACTGAACCTGCGTCTCCTATGTTGCAGGCAGATTCTTCACCACTGAGCCACCTCGGAAGCTAGAGCTTCTTTCAGCTCACCCATCTTTCTTTCCTTCCTCCATCTCCCCTCTCCCTTGTTTTTGAATTTTCTCCTATGTAGATGGGTTTCTCCAAGGAACCCTCTCTCAGAAAGACCTAGTGGAGGATGGAGCATGTGGTAGCAGAAGCTACAGACAGACACGGGAATCAAACCCTGAAGATGCCATGAACTGAAAAAGGAATTCCCTCGATTTCAGAGTCACAATTACCTGTGAACACAAAACCCGTGGGAGTGCTTTGGGGAAACAGGAAATGCTGGATGAGTTTCAGAAGATGAACGGCATGCAGAGAAAGAGTGCTGTGCCAGAGAACACAGAGGGACGATCAGGTGGGGAAAGCTGCCCCTCTCTATGGCGCCCGGTGTGACGGGGCCGAGACGGGGCTGCAGAGAGCTAAGGGTTCCTCTCTCGGTGCAGCTGTGACCTCTGCTTAGGCTTAGAATCTCGGGAAACTCAAAGTCCACAAAATAATGGGAAAAACGAAACAGGCCACTTTCAGGATCACCTCCAAGGTTTTAAAGCTAGAACCTCAGGACAATTCTAAACTCCTGCCTAGCAAGAAGAAAGTCAGACCTTCCTGGCCAACCTCAGGGCATGAGGTCAGGCATGGACAGGCGCCCATACTATGGATGTGCTGAGAAGCCTTGCATGCTACCTCATCAGGGCAATTCCGTCGGAATGTGGCTGCCTCTAGCAAGAGCAGAGCTTGGGTAAAGACACTGGGGAAAAATAGGGATTCCCTAAGCTCAGACTGAACCCTATCTCCAGATTTGCCTCAAGTTAGGACCCAGCTTTCATCTTTCCTCCGAAAGGAGTATTACTGCCCCATAGGACAAATGGGGAAAAATAGTCTCATAGGAATATTTATAAGACAGGAGAAGCTCATGAACACAAAGAGACACAGTAACTCATAAGAAAACAGAATTTGTAAAAACAGACCTAACAAGAAGTTAAAAGAAGGACAAGGGGGGAAAAAAACCCCTGGAAAGATATGGGAAGATATTGGACATGTGAGACCGAAATAAGCAGTTATAAAGAAGAATCAACTAAAAATATGTTACATAAAAATGTAACTGCTAAAATAAAAAAAGTAGGAAACGGATATAACCTGAAAGTGCAAATTAAAAATTTTCCCAAAAGATACCAGGAAATTAAAGGACAGATTGTGAGAAAAATGAAATGAAGGAAAAAAGGTGACTACACATATATAATGGGAATCTAAGAAGAGAACAAAAAAGGATAAATGTGAAGAATGATGAGTAACTTTCCAGAATTAAAGATATATATCTCCTTAGACTGAAACGACTATATTAATATAGCACCAAAATGTAAGAAAAAGGTTCCCATCGCTAGACATATTATGGTTAAACTAAGATTAAGAACTATTTCTATGGCTTCTAGAGAGAAAAAGTAGATCACTTACAAAATAAGTAACCTGACTACTCCTGGATGCATGCACAAAATTAGTATCTTCAGTTTCTGTCTCTATGAGGGAGGGGAAGGAGAGGAAGGACCTGTTAACACATACAGACAATAAGCACGGGTATGGTTATCAGAACACTAGGATAATCGGACACCGCACAGATACAGATTGTGACGCTTCAAACCAGCTGAAGGAAATTTCACTTAGCTTGTATGCAGAGTACATCATGTGAAATGCCAGGCTGGAAGACTCACAAGCTGGAATCAAAACAACCGCAGATATGCAGATATCACTCTAATGGCAGAAAGCAAAGGGGCAGTCAAGAGCCTCTTGATGAGAGTGAAAGAGGAGAGTGAAAAAACTGGGTTAAAACGGAACATTTAAAAAACTGACATCATGGCATCTGGTTGCATCACTTCACGGAAAATGGATGGGGAAAAAGTGAAAACAGTGACAGATTTTATTTTCTTGGGCTCCAGAATCACTGCAGACAGTGATTGCAGCCATGAAATTAAAAGAAACTTGTTCCTTGAAAGAAAAGCTATGACAAACCTAGACAAGAGTATTAAAAAGCAGAGACATCACTTTGCTGATAAAGCTCCAAATAGTCAAAGCTGTGGTTTTGCCAGCAGTCATGTACGGATGTGAGAACTGGACCATAAAGAAGGCTGAGCACCAAAGAACTGATGCTTTTGAACTGTGGTGTTGGAGAAGACTTGAGAGTCCCTGGGACTGCAAGGAGATCCAACCAGTCCATCCTAAAGGAGATCAGTCCTGGGTGTTCATTGGAAGGACTGATGCTGAAGCTGAAACTCCAATACTTTGGCCACCTGATGTGAAGAGCTGACTCATTGGAAAAGACCCTGATGCTGGGAGGGATTGGGGGCAGGAGGAGAAGGGGAAGACAGAGGATGAGATGGCTGGATGGCTAGATGGACATGATTTTGAGTAAACTCCGGGAGTTGGTGATGGACAGGGAGGCCTGATGTGCTGCGGTTCATGGGGTCGCAAAGAGTTGGACACGACTGAGCAACTGAACTGAGCTGAACTGATTCACTGGAAGGACTGATGCTGTAGCTGAAGCTCTGATACGCTGGCTACCTGAAGCAAAGAGCTGACTCATTGGAAAGGGCGCTGCCAGTGGGAAAGACCGAAGGCAGGAGGAGACGAGGACAGCAGAGGGTGAGAGGGCGGGACGGCATCACTGACTCCACAGACATGAGTCTGAGCAAATTCTGGAAGACAGTGAAGGACAGGGAAGCCTGGCGTGCTGCAGTCCATGGGATCACGAAGAGTCAGAAACAACTTAGTGACTGAACAACAACAGCAATGAAAACCTGTTTCACACAGTGGAAGTTATGGGGAGAATAAAGAAATAAAAAGCACAATAAATGGAAAACACAAGACTAAAGAAATAAGGCTGAATGTGGCAATAAATATCATAAGTATAAATGGGTTAAATTCACTGATTGACAACTTATTGACTAGAGATGCATCAATATATCTTATTTTCTTGTTGTTGATTCCTTTAAGATTCAGGGATGATGTCCTTTAAGCTTGACTGGTTGGATCTCCTTGCTGCCCAAGGGACTCTCAGGCGTCTTCTCCAGCTCCACAGTTCAAAGGCATCAATCCTTTGGCGCTCTGCCTTCTTTATGGTCCGGCTCTCACAACTGCTCATGACCACTGGGAAGATCATAGACTTGGCTTTATGGACCTTTGTTGGCAGAGTGATGTCTCTGCTTTTCAACACACTGTCTAGGTTTGTCATCGCTTTCCTGCCAAGAAGCAGTCATCTTCTGATGCCATGGCCGAAGCCACCATCCGCAGTGGTTTTAGAGCCCAAGAAGAGGAAATCGGTCACCACCTTTACCACTTTTATTTGCCATGGCAGTGAATACGTCTTTTGTTACCCAAATGTTATGGACTGGAGAGCTTTCAGTATTCACTTACATAACAAATTGCTGGCCACAGGTTTAGTTTCCTCAAAAATCCCCCAGTCAACAATATGTTAAAAGACAGAGACTCTCCCATTATTAAAACAAAAAGACTCAGCACTATGGTGTCTAAAAGAGATACACTTCACCATAACAGCTAACATAAGCAACGTTTATTTGCTCACTATGTTTTGAACTGTTTGCTTGTTTTAATTTTTTCAATTCTCAGAAGAACACTATATAAGATAGGTTACTGGTATTGCCGGTTTACAAATGAGGGTACTCAGGCACAGCGAGATTACATAGCTTAAGATAAAAGAGCAAGTAAGTGGTAAAGCTAGAGTTCAACATGCAGCAGGTAAATTTAGACAGGACTGCATGCTTAGCCACTGCATCATACAGAAAGACAGAGGGTTTAGAGGGAAAAAGAGACGAGGCCTACATGAAACAAAAGAAGGCCAGGTTAGCAATTTTCATATCAGTATAGAATTTAGGGCACAGAAGAGTCCATACTACTCAGAGAGAAATCTTTATATTCTTCTTATCAGAAATGATATAAAAGTAAATTTGAAAGGATTTCTAAGAGAAATAATTTTAATAATAGATACCAAAGCACTGAGTGTATATATATACTAACCCATTTATTCCTCACAAATCTATAAGAACAATTATTTCATCTCTATTTCTTTTTTCTTATTTATTTTATTGCAGTTTGACTGCTTTACAAAGTTGTGTTAGTTCCTGCTGTGTGACAAAGTGAATCAGCTGTATGTATACACATATCCTCTCCCTCTTTATCTCTATTTCAAAGATACAGAAAACTGAACCGGAGAAGGTAAGCAGTGTGTTGTTTAGCTAATAAGAGGTGGAGCCTGGACTTGAACCCTGGAAAGTTTGGCTCCAGAGCTTGAGTTCCAGATCATATGGCATTATAAACAGAAGGAAAAGGATGGACTGTTCAGTAGTGGGACTGAACCCAAGACTGTTCAGTACTGGGTATTGGAAGAATTTGCTTACAATGTAGAAATGAATAATATTGGATCCCTTCTCCTTCATACCACAAATGCACATTAAAAATAAGCTTAAAGACCTATCCAAAAAACATAAATGTGTCAAGGTAACAATGAAATGTAGGAGACTATCTTTGTAATTGGGAAGTTCTTACCATCCCAAAACACAAGTTACAAAGGGAAAAGCTAATGGAATTTGACTGTCCCAGGGTCAAGTATTCATGCTCAAGGAACAGTACCACAGACAGAAGTAAGAGGAGCCAGATTAGAAGATATCTGCCATACCTAGACTCAGCAAAGGATCAATACCCAGAACACACAAAGAATTCTTATATGAAAGCAGAAAGAAATATAGGAAACACAATAAAAAAACCTTCTTCAACTGGAGAAGGAAATAGCAACCCACTTCAGTATTCTTGCCTGGAGATTTCCATGGACAGAGGGACCTGGCGGGCTACAGTCCACAGGGTCACAAAGAGTCGGATATGACTGAGCGACTGATACATACACACAATCTTTTTCAATGTGCTACTTTTCTTCACAGCAAGTAGAATCACTGACTTTACGTCTAATATATAATGAATCATTACCATTCACAGAAACACTTGTAGCTACTGCCTTTTGAATATGCATGTGTGTATTTATTTTATTGAGTAACAGCTATAATGTGAAGGCCGGGAGCATTTTTTTCCTTCTGTTGTTCACTGCTCTGTTTATAGCACATATAAAGGTGTCTGGCACATAAGGGGTTCTTTGAAAACATTCCTTGAATGAATGAAAGAAAGAAAGAACGAATGCACTTCAAAAGCAGAAATCCAGAGAGGTAAATAGTTAAATAAAGAGCTACGCAATTTCCCTAGCAATCACAGAAACAAAAATTGAGACAAAGTGCTACTTTTCAAACATCAGATTGGCAAAGTTTATAAAATAAGGAAGCCAGGAGCTGGTGTTAAGGTAGGGAAGTAGCAGCTCCGAGTACACACTAGTACGGCTGTTTTGGATCAATGAGACAATGCCGACTGAACCAATATCAGAGCCAAACATTCCCACTGCTAGGCATTAAGATAATCCTACCGGGTGGGTTCATACACTGGGTGTTCATTTCAGCACGTTCCCTGTTAGCAAAGATTTCGGGGCAACCCATGTGGTGATCACTACGGAACAATAAAATGGTGTATATACATCAGAGCAATAGCTAGCAGTGGTGTGAAAAAATAAACTTGTTCCACATGTGGTAAATGAAAAGGTCTTGGAAACACGTAGAAAAATAAAAAAGGTAAGTTTATGCTGGGATGTCATCATAAGTGTCTATTCTTGAAGATGGCGGAGGAATAGGACGGGGAGACCACTTTCTCTCCTACAAATTCATCAAAAGAACATTTGAACGCTGAGCAAATTTCACAAAACAACTTCTGATCGCTAGCAGAGGACATCGGGCGCCCAGAAAAGCAGCCCATTGTCTTCGAAGGGAGGTAGGACAAAATATAAAAGAGAAAAAGGGAGACAAAAGAGCTACGGACGGAGACCCGTTCAGGGAAGGGAGTCTTAATAGAGGAAGTTTCCAATCACCAGGAAACCCTTGCACTGGCGGGACTGGGGCAAGTTTTCGGCACTGTAACTGGGAGGAAAAATTAAATAAGGCCCACAGATTACGTGCCTAAAAGCAACTCCCAGCAGAAAAGTACCCCAGACGCCCGCACGTGCCAGCAACAAGCGGGGGCGGAACGGAGAGGAGCGGGCGGCATTGCTTAGGGTAAGGACCAGCCTGGAGACCCTGAGAGCAATCGGAGGGAGCTTTTTTTAAACAGTGGGACAAAATTAACCGGCCGGAACACACTGCCTGCGGTTCGCAAAACAAAGGGACTGAGAAAGTCCAGAGAAGAGCCGGCCCATCCCCGTTGGAGGTAGGAGGCAGGGGGAGGGGAAAAGGGCAAACTCAGCCCCTGAGAAGCCACCCCCTCCCACACTGCAAACAGGCCCCGGTTCCTATCTAAAGACTTCCTGAGACCCGACTGGCGGCGCGCGCTGGGGCCGCGGAGGGAAAAGCGCGCCGTACCCGGAGAGAGGGCGTGCAAGCCTCTGGATGCCTGGGCCGCTGGCCGCGGAGGGAAAAGGCGCGCCGCACCCGGCAGAGTGCGCCCAAGCCTCTGGCTGCCTGGGCCGCTCGACGCGGAGGGAAAAGGCACGCTGTACCCGGGGAGATTGCGCCCAAGCCTGTGGCTGCCTGAACCGCTCAGGCCGGGGAAGGCACAAAACGCAGGAGCAACCGAATCCGCGCTTTTGTGGAGTACCCGAAAACTGGAACCTCACTCAACGCAGGGCCCGCTCCACATAGAGCAGCCGGGAGCCTGAGCAGTGTAGACGGGGAAAGCACAGACACCCGTGAGCAGGGCAAACCCAGTGTGGCCGGAACACGGTGAGCGCTATCCACACAGAGCGGTGTCTGTCTGCAGCGCCCCGCCCTCCCCGTAGCAGGACTGAACTGAACTAGAGAACCTAAATAAGAGATCACCTCCGCCCGCCTGTGTCAGGGCGGAAATTAGACACCGAAGAGACGGCAAACAGAAGCCAAATAAACAAAGGGAACCGCTTCAGAAAGGACCGGTGCAACAGATTAAAATCCCTGAAGGTAACACCGGCTACAAGGGAAGGGACCTACAGATATCGAGAAGTGTAAGCTGGAAAGAGGAGCTATCTGAAATTGAACTGAACCTACACTGACTGCAACAACTCCAGAGAAATTCCTAGATATATATGTATATATTTTTTTAATTAAAAAAAATTTTTTTTTCTTTCCTTTTTTTTTTCTTCTATTTTCTTTTAAAATTCCCTATTACTCCATTACTCCTCAACTTTCATTTTCATATATTTTTACGATTTTTTTAATTAGGGAAAAAAATTTTTTTTTCTTGTTTTTCCTCTCCTATTTCCTTTTAAAGTCCTCTAATACTCCTCTATTATTCCTTAATTTTCATTTCACTATAACCTTGCCAAAAAAAAAAAAAGGGAGAAAGAGAGAGAGAAACCCTATTTTTAAACCGAACTTCATATACATTTCTAAATTTTTTGTGTTTTTTTGTTTTTGTTTTTAAATATTGTATTTCAAAGAGTCTAACCTCTACACTAGATTTTTAATCTTTGTTTTTCAGTATGTGATATAAATTTTGGACATTTAAGAATCCAATATTCAGTTCCCATTTCTATTCAGGAGTGTGGTGATTACTCTCCCACTTTTGAATCAGAACACCTCTATTTCCTCCTTTCCCCTTCTCTTCCCAATTCAACTCTGTGAATCTTTGTGGGTGTCTGGGCTATGGAGAACACTTTGGGAACAGATAACTGTGTAGATCTGTCTCTCTCCTCTTGAGTCCCCTTTTTCTCCTCCTGCTGACCTCTATCTCCTTCCTTCCTCTCCTATTCATCATGTAACTCTGTGAACCTCTCTGGTTGTCTCTCACAGTGGAGAATCTTTTCACCATTAACCTAGAAGTTTTATTATCAGTGCTGTATAGTTGGAGAAGTCTTGAGACTATTGGAAGAATAAAACTGAAATCCAGAGGCAGGAGACTTAAGCCCAAATCCTGAGAAAACCAGAAAACTCCTGACTACACGGAACATTAAGGAATAAGAGACCATCCAAAAGCCTCCATACCTACACCAAAACCAACCACCACCCGAGCCAATAAGCTCCAGTACAAGACATACCACGCAAGTTCTTTAGCAACGCAGGAACATAGACCTGAGTGTCAACATACAGGCTCTCCAAAGTCACACCTAACACAGAGACCCATCGCAAAACTCATTACTGGACACTCCATTGCACTCCAGAGAGAAGAAATCCAATTCCACGCACCAGAACGCTGACACAAGCTTCCCTAACCAGGAAACCTTGACAAACCAATCGTCCAACCCCACCTACTGGGTGAAACCTCCACAATAAAAAGGAACCACAGACCACAAGAATATAGAAAGCCCACTCCAGACACAGCAGTCTAAACAAGATGAAAAGGCAGAGAAATACCCAACAGGTAAAGGAACATGAAAAAAGCCCACCAAGTCAAACAAAAGAGGAGGAAATAGGGAATCTACCTGAAAAGGAATTTAGAATAATGATAATAAAAATGATCCAAAATCTTGAAAACAAAATGGAGTTACAAATAAGTAGCCTGGAGACAAAGATTGAGAAGATGCAAGAAATGTTTAACAAGGACCTAGAAGAAATAAAAAAAGTCAATTAAAAATTAATAATGAAACAAATGAGATCAAAAACACTCTGGAGGGAACCATGAGTAGAATAACAGAGGCAGAAGATAGGATAAGTGAGTTAGAAGATAAAATGGTGGAAATAAATGAAGCAGAGAGAAAAAAGAAAAAAGAATCAAAAGAAATGAGGACAACCTCAGGGACCTCTGGGACAATGTGAAACGCCCCAACATTCGAATCATAGGAGTCCCAGAAGAAGAAGACAAAAAGAAAGGCCATGAGAAGTTACTCGAGGAGATAATAGCTGAAAACTTCCCTAAAATGGGGAAGGAAATAGCCACCCAAGTCCAAGAAACCCAGAGAGTCCCAAACAGGATAAACCCAAGGCGAAACACCCCAAGACACATATTAATCAAATTAACGAAGATCAAACACAAAGAACAAATATTAAAAGCAGCAAGGGAGAAACAACAAATAACACACAAAGGGATTCCCATAAGGATAACAGCTGATCCATCAATAGAAACCCTTCAGGCCAGAAGGGAATGGCAGAACATACTTAAAGCAATGAAAGAGAATAACCTACAACCTAGATTACTCTACCCAGCAAGGATCTCATTCAGATATGAAGGAGAACTCAAAAGCTTTACAGACAAGCAAAAGCTGAGAGAATTCAGCACCACCAAACCAGCTCTTCAACAAATACTAAAGGATCTTCTCTAGACAGGAAACACAGAAAGGTGGTATAAACGTGAACCCCAAACAACAAAATAAATGGCAACGGGACCATACCTATCAATAATTACCTTAAATGTAAATGGGTTGAATGCCCCAACCAAAAGACAAAGGCTGGCTGAATGGATACAAAAGCAAGACCCCTATATATGCTGTCTACAAGAGACCCACCTCAAAACAAGGGACACATACAGACTAAAAGTGAAGGGCTGGAAAAAAATATTTCACGCAAACAGAGACCAAAAGAAAGCAGGAGTCACAATCCTCATATCAGATAAAATAGACTTTCAAATAAAGGCTGTGAAAAGAGACAAAGAAGGACACTACATAATGATCAAAGGATCAATCCAAGAAGAAGATATAACAATTAAAAATATATATGCACCCAACATAGGAGCACCGCAATATGTAAGGCAAACGCTAATGAGTATGAAAGAGGAAATTCATAGTAACACAATAATAGTAGGAGACTTTAATACCCCACTCACAACTATGGATAGATCCACTAAACAGAAAATGAAGAAGGAAACACAAACTTTAAAGGACACAATGGAACAGCTAGACCTAATTGACATCTATAGGACGTTTCACCCCAAAACAATCAACTTCACCTTTTTCTCAAGTGCACACGGAACCTTCTCCAGAATAGATCACATCCTGGGCCATAAATCTAGTCTTGGTAAATTCAAAAAAATTGAAATCATTCCAGTCATCTTTTCTGACCACAGTGCAGTAAGAGTAGATCTCAATTACAGGAAGAAAATTCTTAAAAATTCAAACATATGGAGGCTAAACAACACGCTTCTGAATAACCAACAAATCATAGAAGAAATGAAAAAAGAAATAAAAATATGCATAGAAATGAATGAAAATGAAAACACAACAACCCAAAACCTATGGGACACTGTAAAAACAGTGCTAAGGGGAAGATTCATAGCATTACAGGCCTACCTCAAGAAACAAGAAAAAAGTCAAATAAATAACCTAACTCTACACCTAAAGCAACTAGAGAAGGAAGAAATGAAGAACCTCAGGGTTAGTAGAAGGAAAGAAATCTTAAAAATTAGGGCAGAAATAAATGCAAAAGAAACTAAAGAAACCATAGCAAAAATCAACAAAGCTAAAAGCTGGTTTTTTGAAAAAATAAACAAAATTGACAAACCATTAGCAAGACTCATTAAGAAACAAAGGGAGAAGAACCAAATTAACAAAATTAGAAATGAAAATGGAGAGATCACAACAGACAACACTGAAATACAAAGGATCATAAGAGACTACTACCAGCAGCTCTACGCCAATAAAATGGACAACTTGGAAGAAATGGACAAGTTCTTAGAGAAGTAGAACTTTCTAAAACTGAACCAGGAAGAAATAGAAGATCTTAACAAACCCATCACAAGCAAGGAAATCGAAACTGTAATCAGAAATCTTCCAGCAAACAAAAGCCCAGGACCAGATGGCTTCACAGCTGAATTCTATCAAAAATTTAGAGAAGAGCTAACACCTATCTTACTCAAACTATTCCAGAAAATTGCAGAAGAAGGTAAACTTCCAAACTCATTCTATGAGGCCATCACCCTAATTCCAAAACCAGACAAAGATGCCACAAAAAAAGAAAACTACAGGCCAATATCACTGATGAACATAGATGCAAAAATCCTTAACAAAATTCTAGCAAACAGAATCCAACAACACATTAAAAAAATCATACATCATGACCAAGTGGGCTTTATCCCAGGAATGCAAGGATTCTTTAATATATGCAAATCAATCAATGTAATACACCACATTAACAAATTGAAAGATAAAAACCATATGATTATCTCAATAGATGCAGAAAAAGCATTTGACAAAATTCAACATCCATTTATGATTAAAACTCTCCAGAAAGCAGGAATAGAAGGAACATACCTCAACATAATAAAAGCTATATATGACAAACCCACAGCAAGCATCACCCTCAATGGTGAAAAATTGAAAGCATTTCCCCTAAAATCAGGAACAAGACAAGGGTGCCCACTCTCACCACTACTATTCAACATAGTTTTGGAAGTGTTGGCCACAGCAATCAGGGCAGAAAAAGAAGTAAAAGGAATCCAGATAGGAAAAGAAGAAGTGAAACTCTCTCTGTTTGCAGATGACATGATCCTCTACATAGAAAACCCTAAAGACTACCAGAAAATTACTAGAGCTAATCAACGAATACAGTAAAGTTGCAGGATATAAAATTAACACACAGAAATCTCTTGCATTCCTATACACTAACAATGAGAAAACAGAGAAATTAAGGAAACGATACCATTCACCATTGCAACAAAAAGAATAAAATACTTAGGAGTATATCTACCTAAAGAAACAAAAGACCTATACATAGAAAACTATAAAACACTGATGAAAGAAATCAAAGAGGACACAAACAGATGGAGAAATATACCATGTTCATGGATTGGAAGAATCAATATTGTCAAAATGGCTATAGTATCCAAAGCAATCTATAGATTCACTGCAATCCCTATCAAGCTACCAACGGTATTTTTCACAGAACTAGAAGAAATAATTTCACAATTTGTATGGAAATACCAAAAACCTCGAATAGCCAAAGTAACATTGAGAAAGAAGAATGGAACTGGAGGAATCAACCTGCCTGACTTCAGACTATACTACAAAGCTACAGTCATCAAGACAGTATGGTACTGGCACAAAGACAGAAATATAGATCAATGGAACAGAATAGAAAGCCCAGAGATAAATCCACGAACCTATGGTCACCTTATCTTCGACAAAGGAGGCAAGGATATACAATGGAAAAAAGACAACCTCTTTAACAAGTGGTGCTGGGAAAACTGGTCAACCATCTGTAAAAGAATGAAACTAGAACACTTTCTAACACCATACACAAAAATAAACTCAAAATGGATTAAAGATCTAAACGTAAGACCAGAAACTATAAAACTCCTAGAGGAGAACATAGGCAAAATACTCTCTGACATAAATCACAGCAGGATCCTCTATGACCCACATCCCAGAATTTTAGAAATAAAAGCAAAAATAAACAAATGGGACCTAATGAAACTTAAAAGCTTTTGCACAACAAAGGAAACTATAAGCAAGGTGAAAAGACAGCCCTTATATTGGGAGAAAATAAGAGCAAACGAAGCAACAGACAAAGGATTAATCTCAAAAATATACAAGCAACTCCTCCAGCTCAACTCCAGAAAAATAAATGACCCAATCAAAAAATGGGCCAAAGAACTAAACAGACATTTCTCCAAGGAAGACATACAGATGGCTAACAAAGACATTAAAAGATGCTCAACATCACTCATTATCAGAGAAATGCAAATCAAAACCACAATGAGGTACCATTACATGCCAGTCAGGATGGCTGCTATCCAAAAGTCTACAAGCAATAAATGCTGGAGAGGGTGTGGAGAAAAGGGAACCCTCTTACACTGTTGGTGGGAATGCAAATTAGTACAGCCACTATGGAAAACAGTGTGGAGATTTCTTAAAAAGCTGGAAATAGAACTGCCATATGACCCAGCAATCCCACTTCTGGGCATACACACCGAGGAAACCAGATCTGAAAGAGACACGTGCACCCCAATGTTCATCACAGCACTGTTTATAATAGCCAGGACATGGAAGCAACCTAGATGCCCATCAGCAGACGAATGGATGAGGAAGCTGTGGTACATATACACCATGGAATATTACTCAGCCATTAAAAAGAATTCATTTGAATCAGTTTTAATGAGATGGATGAATCTGGAGCCCATTATACAGAGCGAAGTAAGCCAGAAAGATAAAGACCATTACAGTATACTAACACATATATATGGGATTTAGAAAGATGGTAATGATAACCCTATATGCAAAACAGAAAAAGAGACACAGATGTATAGAACAGACTTGTGGACTCTGGGAGAAGGCCAGGGTGGGATTTTTCAAGAGAACAGCATTGAAACTTGTATATTATCTAGGGTGAAAGAGATCACCAGCCTAGGTTGGATGCATGAGACAAGTGCTCAGGCCTGGTGCACTGGGAAGACCCAGAGGGATCGGGTGGAGAGGGAGGTGGGAGGGGGGACCGGGATGGGGAATACATGTAAATCCATGGCTAATTCATTTCAATGTATGAGAAAAACCACTGCAATGTTGTAAAGTAATTAGCCTCCGACTAATAAAAATAAACGGGAAAAAAAAGTGTCTATTCTTCAAATCACATATCACAATATTATATATTTTTCATAGCTACACAGATACACAAATAAAGTATCACAGATAGATAGGCAGATACTAAATGAGAATGCTTGTGTAAAGAGGAGTGAAAAGTGACTGGGAATGTAGGGCAAACTCTAAAGTAATATATAAAGATCCAAGAAGAATTTCCTTTAGTTTTAAGACTCTATGATGTGTCTAGCTTAGGGAGAAGGTGGGAAGGAATTCAGCCTGATTCCTTTGTGGCTCTTTTCTTTCAGCACCTTGCTGGCAGTTTTCCCTGAAACAGGGAAGGCGCTGAAGGGGACAGAGCAGGATCCATGCCTGTGGTCCTGGGTTCTTTCATTTCTTTCTTCATGTTTTTAGCTGTGCTGTGTCTTCCTTGCCATGTGTGTCTTTTTTCCAGTTGCAGGGAGTATGGACTGCTCTCTAGTCGCCGCACACGGGCTGCAGGGCGTGCAGGCTTCAGCCGTCACCACGCACGGGCTTACTTGCTTACACGGGCTTACTTGCTTACACGGGCTTACTTGCTCTGTGGCAAGTGAGATCTCCCGGGGCCAGGACTGAACCTGGGTCCGCAGCGTTGGCGGGCAGATTCTTAACCAGTGTACCACCCGGGGAGGCCCATTCCTGGGCCCCTCACATATCTCTTGTCATTTACACTTCATTTTGAAACAGACTGACGTCAGGACATACCCAGTTTTTAAGGGGTTCACTTGAATCCACGCGAGTGGAAAGACTGAATGGAGATGCCAGGCTGCGCAGTGGTCACCACAGAAAGAACACCAGTCATTTCTGAGGAATCAGGGAGGAAGGGAAACGAGCCAGGTGAGGAGAGATGGGCAACGTCTCAGTTTTCAAGAAACGAAAGCGTCTATAAATTACACACTAGGGCGTCTGGGGGTGAATTCCATCAAAATTACGGGAAAATTTCTGTCAGAATCAACTCCTTCTGCTGTTCATTTATGAGCCATAGACAGCCCCTAAAGAGCTGGCTGACTATGGTTCCGGGGTCAAATCCAGGCAGCATCCTATTTTTACTTAAATTCTTGAGAGAACATAGTCACACCCGTTCATTTACATGTTATTTAGAGCTCCTCCCAAGCTACAACGTCAGAGTTAAGTCGTTGTGACAAAGACTGCATGGCCAGCAAAGCCTAAAATACTATCTGGCTCTTTACAGAAAATGTTTGCCCACTTTTGCTCCATAAAATATTCCCTTCTGGAAAATGCTACCTGGAACCATCTCGTCTTTCATGCTTCAGTAAAAAGTTCGCTGTTGTACTTCCACTTCTTTCTCCTCTCACTGTTCTCTTGGCAACGTGCCTTTTGTTTTCCAGCAGGATGCTGTTTCTCTTTTATCCTCACTCCATGCCCCACAGCTTCTAGACTGCCATGACCTACTTACTATTCTACCTGATCTTGGCTCCTGGAACCCTCGTCTGACTTGAAACACCAAACCTTTAATTTGCCCTAAGTGGGGATCACTCAAACAGGCTTATCACCAAGAAGGTAATCACTAGAATCCATCAAGGGTTCAAGGAGAACCAGTTAAAATCAAACTAACTCTGCCCCACATGGTGCGATCACTAGTTTGACAGAACAGAGAAATGCCGAAGGTTCCATGTATCATGTCCTTTGTAAACTGGAAAATGAAGTCCTTTGATTCTCTCATGGTAGAACTGACAGAGAACTGCAAGTCATCTCTTTGGTGGATCTGTATTTGACTGAAGAACACGTTGGAGTACTGATTTACTGACTGATACAAAGCTTCAGGTAGGCCTTTAGTGGAAGGCCTCAGAGCTCTGTACTTAAAACTGCTCAACAGAAAAAAGAATTTGAACATAGGCACGGAAGACATACATTTATTCCAAGTAAGCAAGATACAAAACAGAGAGACTGAAATGAGTAAGATATAACTTAAGAGGGATGGTGACAAAAATCAAGATAGCAGTTATCCTTGGGAGGGTAATAAAATAAAGGGAGCATGAAGGGTCATCTTGGGTGTGGGTTATGTTTGGGTTATTGACACAGGAGTATGTTCACTTTGTAAAAATTCACTGAACTTTACACTTACGCTTGATGTACCTTCCAAGACACTCTAACTCTGTTTTATCAGAATTACACAACCTGTGGTTTTAACATTGTGCGTTTATGAATGTATATTGGTGCTGGTGGTTTGTGTAAATTGAGTCACATCTAAAACTATAAAATGCTGTATTACAGTGGGATGCTACAGCATTTAGATTTCTCATAAATTTTTAGATATTTTACCATCTAATATGGACTTCTCTGATGACGTACAATATAACTGGCTACCAGGCTGTAATATGGCCATGTAGTTCCTTTAACATTACTCTGTAGAGGTAGAAAAGCAAATGAGATGATAACATTATGATAATATTACTATATTAAAGCAAAATACGTGCAGTTATGAAGTTATAAAATTTATTCAGTGCGTCCTCTCTTAGCCATGTATGAAAGAAATATTCTCTCAACATTTCCAACATTTATTCATACTTCCTTGGAAGCAAATATAGGGTTGACATTCATTAAGAATGTGTAAGTCTTCTCAAAGCCAGACATCTGCTTGGCATTCGACGTGTTCACAAACTTCTTTCTTTAAAGGAACGTCTGTTGAGCATTTAGTAGCTTCATTTGTGCTTTGTGGCTACCCTTTAAGTAGAACATTTATTTAGAGAAATCCTTAAAGTTTAAGACAATCCCCAAAGACTGGAGAGGCAGATCTGTCTTGACCCTTTACTTAACATACTCAAGCCATGACAAAAAGTATTCAAGGTGGCCCTTTGGACCTCTTCTTGGAGGGCCCCTCGATCAGACCAAGGTGAAAGGTTTTGCCTGGAACGCCACTCCCGAGGGACGACACTCACTGAAGTCCAGTGTTTTTTTTATGCACTATGGGGAAAATGGCCTAAAAGGGGGTTAAACTTTGATTAGAGATGTTGCAAGTAGGGAAAAATGCTTACTTCAATTTAACTTCTGCTTCTCAGAGGACATGAGTACATAAATTATGTAGGAGAACGGTGATTACTAGACAGTCTAAAAGCTTGGAGGCTCTAGGCCAATTTTCAACCAACTGTCACAGAACATAAGTTTCAAAATATGTTTAAACTAAACTGACAACTACAGAAAAAATGCAAGATTCTTTGAAAGACTGCCTTATGTGAACTGACGAGGATCTCAGAAACCACATGCCATTTAACACAGAGCAATAACTTCACTGCAACGTTCCCACTCTTTTCTGGAGGGGATATTAAAAGAGGTTGACCAGATGCTTCCCCGAATTAAGCAGATCCAGGCAGGAGACAGATTCTTCCTAGCATAGAAGTGGCCAACAGAGGCAGGGTTCATCCAAAGTCTGACAGGGCAAGAAGCCACCTGGCTCTGTGGCTTTCACATTGGAGGGAGCTGATCCAGGAAGGGCGCGGTGTGCGGGGGTTTCACACCTTTCTATGCAGGGAAGCTCCAACCGTAACTGCTGCAGACATCGAGACTGGAAGGCTTCACTGCTATATGGCAAGCTGTCCATTTCACAAGTTACAAAACCAGAGAGAGGTTCCGTCAGGTATCCACAGTGCCAGAGAGGTAAAGTGGGAACAAGTATTTCATGAATCCCCAACTATACAAGCTGCAAGACCTGAGGGCATAAAATACTGGTCACTAAGATGAGAAATGATTACCTGGTACAGTTAGTTTGCAGACTAGCTCTTGCTTTTAGCTGTGTATACACATCTCCATGAGTCTTGGAGCAGGCTTTTCCCCTCTACCTGTCCAAGGAGTTCAAGGGAGCCTGTGAAATCTCTAACATATCAAATTCAATTTTACATGTTTGTGCAAAATTGGTACAGACCTTTCATTTGTTCTTCAAAAGTATCTGTGATCACACTGAACGGAAAAAAAAAAAAAAATCAGTGTACTTCAAGAAGGGAACAGAAGAGAAGGACCACAAGAGGAGTAGTTTATAACCAGGATAACTTACCTTAGCATAAGATGCACATTTCCTATTGAACTACTCAGGTTATGCGGGTAAATTTGCACAGAAGTAAAAGCAAAAACTGCATGTGGCATCTACGAAAATACAGTACTTGGTAGACTGATAAAAACAGATTTTATTGTACTTCTTGGGTTTTCCATAATTGAAAAAAGTATATGATGTAGGACATGCAACTTCACTCTGTAAACCAAAACCCGGACTCCAAAGCCCTGAATAATTTGGGGGCCAGGGGATTAGTCCTGTCTCTGAGTATTCCCTTTAGAAAATGATGGTGAGTAAGAGATGTAATGACAGCTGACAGAGAGCAACTGTTTCTTTCAATTCAGCTGTAGACTCTTCAGGGAAAACACTCATCTTTATAACTGTGTCAATTAGGCAAACACTAAAAACTGCCTCCTGCCCTTCATGCTGATAATGTCAGGGAAGAAAGTGGCTGATGTAATCCTGAAGATGGAACTAATGGCCAGAGCCTCATTATCCATTAAGGGAGGCTTTCCCCCTCTTCCACTCTAGCAAAGAGAAGATGGCAGAGGAAGAGCAGATTCTGAATTATCTTCACTTGTGGACTGACAAGAAATAAATTGTAAAGTAGTTTAAGGGGAAAACCCAGAAAGCCATCATGAACATAAACGAATTTGGGAAACAGTGGCCCACTGTATTTTGAAATAATATTCGGTATTTATGTGGAGGGTTTCTTATAATGGAGTGAAATAGAGAATTTCCTGAGGCATGGAGATTACAATCATCTGAGAAACCAGGAGCCAGAATGCATGCATTCAATTGTAAAGAAGGATCTACAGAACTGCCCACCTACTACTCACAGCGAGGAATCGTCATAGAAATGATGCTTCAAGGTCAATAGGCTAAATAAGAAGATGGTTTGTGCCCATAGTTTAAATGCCAAGAGGCACCGGGCCAGGAAGGTGCACAGACATAAATCAGGCAGTGGCACCGATGTATTGATAATTATGGGCTTAGACGAATTCCCAAAGCCAGACGGGAAGCTGAACCGCAGTCCTTATGGGAAAAGACAGAATATGATGGTAACGAGAAGAAAACAGCAGAGGAAAGCTATTTTACTTTTAAAAGTCCCCTAAAACTCTAAGTGAAACTCTTAGTGTCTGCATAGGGACCCTCAGTCCTCCAACATGCATAAAAGGATGGAGGGAGGAAGGGGCCACACATATCTTTATCAGCTCAGGGTTCAGTGCAGAGTGCGAATCCCTCCTAGGGGCCTGGGACCCTGGGACAAGTCCCTGCGACTTGTGAGCTTTCAGAACAAGGAGTTCAGGAGGGAATTTCACAAGCACAGAACATATTTTTTTTTTCTCCCTTGATTCTACTTTCTAGTTTTTCTCTCCCTCTGCTATTGTTTAATTTTGTGGTTCGACTTTTTGAAGAATGGTGGGAGGTGCCGAGTTAAGCAATACTCTAGGAATGAGGCTCAGCTGCGATGAAACTGGCCTCCCACATCTTTCAAGCTGATTGTGAGTCTGTTTAAAACAAAAGGCAGACCCCAGCATGAAGGAGAGCAGGCAAGATGCCTGATTCACCCTTGTATGTGTAGCATCCCTGCCCGGCACACAGTAGGCACAGAATGAATGCCGGCTCAAGGGAGCTGGTCCTCTTATCTAAACAGCGCTGGGTTCTGTTTCTGAACAGGAGCCAACAGCCACATCACTTAATGTGTTTTTGAGCAATCTTTTGTTGATCCTTGTGATCCTGTTTATGAAAGTGATTAAACAACCAAGTCTGGAACAAAATTATCCTGATGGGAGAGTGTCAGAGTTGAACATTACTGAGACTTGGTCAAGAGATCGGCAAGGAACCAAGAAAAGTCACTGGAAAAGCAGATTTAAGAAATCATGAGTATCCTCATGCTTTTAAAATGAGACAGGCAAGATAAAATAATTTCTATATTTCTTCTTCACGGTTAAGCTGAATCTGATTATTACTAATATTAAATATCTAATACAGTATTGCCTAAAAGCTTTAGAGTAATAAATAGTATTTATTAATATATGCCATAGACAAAAAAATTAAATGACTGATATAATTAGATTCCTAGGAATAATAAGGGCTTCCCAGGTGGCTCAGTGGTAAAGAATCCGCCTGTCAATGCAGGAGACTAGGGAGACTCGGGTTTGACCCCTTGGCTGGGAAGATCCCCTGGAGGAGGAAATGGCAACTTGCTCCAGTATTCTCGACTGGAGAATTCCATGGACAGAGAAGCCTGGAGCGCCATGGGGTCGCAGAGTTGGACATGACTGAGCAACCAAACACGGCAATAGGAGTAATAAGCAACTCTTACTGCTCTGAGTTTAATTTTATAGGCTGAAATGATATGTATCAGGAAAACTTATTAAGTATGAGTTAAACTATGTTTCACACACAAAAAAACCCACTGAAATTTAGGAAATATCTATAAGGCGTGGCTTGTAAGTTTGGTGACAATATCATATATAGGATATTTAAATAAATAAACAAGTTAAAGCCTGGACCAAAAAGAAAAGTTCAAAAGCAGAAGATTCTTTTATTAATAAATATATTTGAAAAGAAAAATAAAGGCCAATCGTACAGTTTTCAAGATAATGTTAAAAGCACAGATTCTGAGAAATTCTTGCTAACATTTCACCTTCCATTAAGAGAAGGCAATTTGAGAAACTGCTACCCCAGACCTAGTCTGACCAGCTGGTTAGATTCAGCAAGTGGGTCACAAAGAGGAAAATCCTCGCATTTCACGGTAGCCAGACGCGAAGAGGCCGGGCGCAGGCATAAATTTACTTTACGTTTTACGAAGACACGGGAAAGACTCTTTGACGAGAAGTCCAGGAAGCATGGGCGCTAAACAGCTCACAGAAGTACAATTCTACGGAGCAGGCCTTGATAACTCAAAACAGACTTCAACTTAGGATATGCGCAATATTACAAATTAGAGGGCAGAAGACTGTACGGTCAATAAATAGCCTTCAGAAAAATGCTTGGCTATTTGGAAAATGATTCAGTCAGTGCCTCCCACCATGATTTCCCCACAAATAAGTCCAACTCACAGAATCAAAGATATAAGTGTAGAAAATAGAACCTTTAGAGAGACAACCCCAGACAGAAATGCAGATATATAGTCTTAAACATAGAATGGCAAGAAACCTGCTAATTCAAATTATGAACAATTATCATTAATGATGGGCTTCCAATCAGGACTCACTTTCAAAACAGCACCTCAGCTAAATCCATTCTCTCCCAGCTCCAAGTCAATGAATGAGCCTCACCATTTCTGCTCGATGAGGGACTCCTGCCAGACCATCCTGCGAGTAGACCTGTCCATTGGCTTGGTCACAATGTTCCCAAAGCTATCCCAGTTTGTGAACCCTGAGTCTTGAATGAATGAATTAACAAATAACTAACATTGACAAGTTCAAGATAATATATCTCCAAGGAACATAAAAATCAAGAGCTCAGGATCTAGTTGCTCTTTACTGAAATCTGACAAATCCCAGAGAACTTACCTGCAGCAAATTACAGCTTTGCATGATAAAGCTAAGTCCAGGAAATACTGCCTCACTCCAAAAGTTAAGGCATATTTGAGGGTTTTCCCATCAATTATAAGAGCAAAGTCATTCTCCTTCCGAAGGGCATCACCCAGGGTAGTGCAGTGACGGCTGAGAGTTTCCCGTGTTCCCTGTAAAATTAAACAAGAAACGCCCTCAACACTTATTCCCATTTGCTCTGTCAAGATGTCTTAAAGTTGTTCAGCAACTACACTTAGTTATTTTTAGTGGTTTTTATGTTTCAAATTGCTTTTACATACCTCCATTCATTAGATTCTCACAAAAGCCCCATCAGAGAATATTGGACAAACATTATCAGAAAAAGTAAGTGACTTCTTTAAAGTCATACCCTGTTCCTCCCAGGGTTGGGATCAGATTACACGTCATCCATTCCTGTGCCATCTTTGTTCATTATTCCAACCACACAGTCAAAATCTTGTGAAAATATTTTCAGTACATTATCTTCTTAAAGCACAACAACACTGAACTAGTCAAAAGTGTTTGGCTATGAATCAAGGACTGATGCTGAAGTTGAAACGCCAATACTTTGGCCACCTGATGAGAAGAGCGAACTCATTAGAAAAGACCCTGATGCTGGGAAAGATTGAGGGCAGGAGGAGAAGGGGACAATAGCAGATGAGATGGTTGGATGGCATCACTGACTCAATGGACATGAGTTTGAGCAAGCTCCGGGAGTTGGTGATGGACAGGGAGGCCTGGAGAGCTGCAGTCCGTGGGGTCACAAAGAGTCGGACACAACTGAGTGACTGAACCACAACAAATCAATCAAGTGGAAAAGCTGGAGAATATAATTTAAATAATTACTGGGTTTTCTTTCAGAAGTATTCAATGCGATTGAAATTAATTCCCAGTAACCCAGAAGAGGAAGGGCAGTATCTATAATCTCTTGCCACTTCATGAATTGGCATCTGTAATTTCAATCATGATTTCATGATGCTGTATTTCAGTTGGGGAGGGTGACGTGTGGCCCTAGTAATCTTGACAGATCCAATAAAAGAACCCATTCCATCAGTGAAGAGTTCACTTTCAGGCAAAATAAAAACTTTAGTGTCAAGGAAGGCTTTGTTCACCTCAACTGTACAGAGGGTTTGTATCCATCTCCCTCCGTTAAGAATCACTGCTGTCCCAGCTCTTCAAAGGGAAAAAGTCTTAAGACACTTGGTATTTCTTTCCAAATCCTGTACTCTTCCTATAACCTAATAGGGACAGTTTATTTCAATAGAGCCCTAAGTACGATTATTATTATTATTTAAAAATTATTTATTTATTTGTTTATCACCCTGTTGCATGTGGATCTTAATTCCCTGGTTAGGGTTCAAACCCATGTCCCCTGCATTGGAAGCGTGGAGTCTTAACCACTGGATCACCAGGGAAGTCCCAAGCCCAGGCTCTGCACAAGGAAGTGTAAGAAACAATTGCTCTCCTATTAGAGTTTTGTTCTGAATGCTACAGTAACTAAGTCTGTAGTTATTTATATGATAAATTTAACAAACCCATATTTATAGAATAAAATATACCTACAGTAAAAACAATACTTACAGAATAATTTTTCTTATATTCATGGGAGATATAATTATTGTTCCAATTTAAGACTGTGGTAGAGTTATCTGAGTTATCTTCACAAAGACGGAAGCAAGGGCAGAAGTTATTAAAATTTTATATTGGGGATTTTTGAAGGGGGTTTTGCATTGGTATTTCAAATGTGGTTCACACTCTGTTCTGGAATTTCAGAATCTGTTTATGAAAATGAGAGAACCGTGCTGTCCTGTAAAGTAAGGCTGCCCAATCCCCCCAGCACTGGGACTTTGTTTAATACTTCCCTGTTCCCTGTTACACACGGCGACATAAAGGACCACCGAATAGCAACATTCTTTGCAAAATTCTCTGTTCACACTTCACATCAGAGGGGAAAGGGCTGTTTTAATTTACAGACTTCACCCTCCTATTTCCTGCTGGAAATTTTTGGCCCAAGAGAATTTAAGAAAATGAGGCAAAAAAAAAAAAAAAGAAAAAGTCAGTAAAATTCTGCAAGCAAAATTTACCAATGACTATCCATAGTTGATTACTCTGGATTGTCTTAAAAGCAAACTCCCAAAGAAGTGAACAACCAAGCAAATTAATGCACTGATAAAAAAATGAAAATAAAACAATATTTAGCATGTACCACACACCAGTCATGATTCCAAGGGCACACACATAGATACAACACTTCAGTTAACACTTGTCACAGCCCTATGCAGGAGGTATAACTATTGCCCCATTCTGCAGATGATAAGCATGAGACTTTAAAGTTCCTTGCCCCCAAACACATGGCTACTAAATGGTGAATCCCAACTGAGAGTTAAATTTCTGTGCTAGCTTGCCTTTCTCTACATTATCCAGCAAAAACAAAACCAACAGTACCAGGCATAGCAAATTATAAATGGAATCCCCAGACCATTGCCTCCGTCATCTCCCCTGAGCCCTCATCATCTGTCTCTCATCTTGCTTCTACCGCCAACAGAGACTTCTCTTCACAAAACAAGCTCGAAATCATGGCTCACGAATCATGCCTATTTCTGCTCTCAAATTTTTCACTGGCTTGCTACTACTTACATGATGAAGTCCAAACCCTAAGCCCAACTACCTTTCGTTGGCTTTTCTCTTCACAATCTCGACTCCTTCATCCCCTCTCTGCACCGCTCTTTCCTCCTGAGGATACCCCACTACCTCTTAAACCAAGCTTACCTTCTCAAACCCTCCCAGATGCGCTCCATGCTACCAAGTTTAAGTCCTTCTATGCTACCAGGACCTTCAGATCCTTGAGGGAACAGACCAGGTCTAATCTCGGTCCCAGCCAGAAACACAGCTCCTACAACTACAGGTGCTCGGGAAGAGTCCTGTTTATGGAATCAGAGCACTGATAAATTCTGATTTCACCCTACAGGCAGCAGTCCGTTTCCCCTCTGTTACCACTTCTGATTTGAGAGAGAGACAGACCGACAGAGAGAGAGGTCAGACTTCTCTTCCATGCTCTTTAATTTTCTAGAGAATAATCCCTATTACTTTAACCATCTTTCAAACCAAGGCACTGCCCACTAGAATGCAGGTGTGAGTATTTGTGAATCTATTTGTCTGTCTGCCGATCTACCGACTTAGCCATCCATCCATCCGCCACTGTGCATGGTTTTTTAAGCTTTTGCCCGTGTCACTCCTGATCTGAAAAGGCAAATGAAACCTGAGAGACACCTAAGGAGAACTTCCAATTTCCTTACAGATCAGCTGCAAAGTGAGGCTGCAAGGCAAGCGAACCCGAGCTGTGCAAGCTCCCTCATGCCCAGCCTGAGGGCCACGGTCCTGCGCGCCCAGCCTTCCCTGCGCCAGGGTCTTCTCTAACACCGTACGATGTGTTGAGAACTTATCTGTGGCGTCAGGACCCCTGGGTTTGCTGGGTGATGATCACAGGTCTTCAGCAAAATCGAAAAGTGTCAGGAGATGTGACAGAGGTCACAATTCAGAAGGTGAGTCAAAATCTTCACACAGTGAATTCTTTAGTCAGCCCACCTCGGGTGCAAGGTAACAACCACAGAAAAGCTGCAAACATTTTCTTATTTTAGTTTACAGTTTCCTTTTGTAAGCAGATCTGTCGCTGGCTGTGTGCTGCCGGCTACACGTTGCATTTGACCTTTATTTATACTGCCAGGAGTATTTTAAAATTCCTTTATTTATGAAAGTTTATTGCTTCTCCCTTAAGCGTAGGAGCCATACTTTATGGCCATATTGCATTGGAGCTTATCTCCTGTAGCTAGAAATAAATTTATTACTACATTAGCTGTTGCTTTGTTTTCTTTTTGGCTACTGAAGGGGGAAATGTTTAAGCATTTAAACTTAGTGACATGTGAAAGTGAAAATATATAAATGAAAAGCTAACTCAGAAAAAGGATAAAAGACCACAGAGTACAACAGAATAAGAGCTCTGTCTCCCTCATGCTACAAAGTCTTATTTGTGGGCTGGAAGAAAAGGAGCATCTGTTGCCGTCATCAGGGAGAATCAGAAGCACAGGCCGTCTGGGGAGACAGGCAGGGGTCCAGGCGTCTCACCAGATGGGGCTCCAGGTACGGGAGGGAGCCGCAGGGAAGGCGGGATCTGCCCGCACCCCACGTGGACACGCATTGGAGCACTCAGCTATCTGCTCCCCGCTCACGGCCTGCCAACAGCCAACTGCTCATCAAGAGCCCTCAGGCGCTCCCTCCACGCCTTCCAGCTTTGCCAAGTCACAATCCAGTCCACCACCCACGCTCTCTGTTCTTAGTTCGGACGCCACAGAAAGAAAGAAAATCACCTCTCCCAGAGGACGGGCTCTAGCAGCTCTCCTCTTTTCCACGGGTGCTCATTGCTGCCGACCGCTCCTTTCTCCAGGTCTAGCCAATTCCACTCCTTCCAGAGGCTACCCCAGACTCCACATTTGCCCCCCTGATACTACAGCTAAGAACATTCACAGTTAACAAAGAATTCTCTTAACTTTCCCCTCAACTTCAAAACCTTCCCTTTGCCTAATCCTTGCTGACTCCTGAGCCAGAGGTGGTGGGGTGGTGGGGGAGACCTGACGTGGCTCATCTCTTCCTCCCTCGTCTCCCCTGCATCTTTATTCTCCCCCACTGGCACTCTCTAAGACTACGTACTGACAACAATGAACAAATAATCAAACTGAGACAAGTCCCTCTGACTCTGTTCTTTGAGTCCTCCAGGTGAGATGAATTCCTCCACCTTTCAGACTCTCTAAATACTTGTTTATACTTACATAATATGGCGTGATGTATAACTGCTTATCTGTCTATATCTCTCTGTCTCTTTGGGACTGAGGCCCTTGACAAAGAGATGAAATACAATTAATATGAGCTTGGTGAAAAAGGAATAACCAAATCATTAACGACTGGAGAATCCCATGTGGGACGTTACAATCCTTTGTGTGATTATTTTAAGGATTGTTTTTTGCTGCCTGTAAAACTCCTGTGTAATCTTGGTTACTCTTAATTAGAGCAGTAAATAAAATGTTAGTGTGTTTATTTTATGACAGAGGAAATGGAGAACAAAGAGATGGTTATGATCGAGCATCTCCTTCTATCTTATATAACATAAATTATCTAGTGAATATAATGGAATCAACACCTAGACTAGCTACTTAGTGATCAAGCCAGGTTATATAACAGTAGATTGATGAGAAGAAAACAACCTGTATTTGGTTTATAAGAAACATACTTGAAAAAAAAAAAAAAAAAAAGAATGACACTTGGCAGATAACTAGATCAAGCAGAATTTTTCACAAAAGATAACTGACCAAAGGGCCCTAATAAATTTCTATGTGAATCTTCAGGGTATTGCCTGGTCCAACATATGACATGTTCACATAATACCTAACACGGTGGGGGAAATTTCCCACCCTCTCTTTCTTGAGTTCTTTTGGCTGGTCTAATAATTAAATTGGCACAAGAGAGATTAACGTGGGGAAAAAACCCTCAAATTTAATTAGTATATATGGAGGTCTCTAGAAATGGGACCTAATAAGTGGCCAAAGCATGCAGCTTTTATGCTTTTTAGAAAAAGAAACAATAAATTTATAAAGACTTGAAAAGATAGAGAAGTTTTAACTTTGGTAGTAAATTAGTGAGGAAGTAACAAGTTTTGTTTAAACAGCCTTCTTGGCCCTAAATTTCTATCTCTGGTGATAAGGATGTCTCTACCTCCTGGAGCAGGGAGGCTACCTTCCAAATGGGAGATTTATTTCTTGCTTTCTAAAGACACAGGAGGGTCAGAATGTTTTTCTTGGATTGCTTGGTTTTTCTAGAGTAACTTTAATTCAAAATATTTGACATGCCAGTCTGGAATATTTTGAGAGGGTCTACCCTGAGCCACAACATTCCCTCCAATGAAATAAAATAATTTTTTAAGAAATCAGAGACTGGCAACTTTTTGATAATTTTTTTTTTTACATTACTTTTACACGACCTTTGCCAAGGAAATCCTTGATAAAAATCACAGCGGGCACCCTAGACAAAGAATACAATTTTACAGTGAAATAAACGGAAAGCCCTGCCTTGTCTGGAAAGTATCCTAGCATGCAAGATGTCGTTTTCATTCTGGCAAAAACTCTGCTTGGAACAGCCTAAAGAACCCAGAGGCCAGATGTGCAAAGAACATGTTAGGCCACCTAAGAACTATGTTTTTGATGGCCCCAAATGTAATGCTGCAGAAAGCACCTGCATAAAAATGGCCCTTTTCAGCTTCTGGCTTTTGGATTTTCTCTCTGATTCCTTTCAGGGGTTTATAGGGGTTTATAGGACAGTTAGTCTTACTTAGGAACATATCCAGGGAACACCCTAGTAGAGAATGTGGCAACATCCCTAAGCAGGGGAAAATGAAAGCCTCTTGTCTTTGACTAGAAGACTACTCTATTCCAGTCTAACCAGCAGAAATGAGGTGAAGATTACACACAGTCTAAGATGTAACACCTAAATGTCATGGCTCCCACACCCTGCTCCAAGCTGCAGTTACTTACAGCGACAGAAGGAAACGTGTGATCACTCATCTTATCCCAGAGGGTGTCATCAGCATGGCTAAGCCAAACAGCAAAAGTTAAAAGAAAAAAGTATACATATATACTTATTTAGTTCAAACTATACGTTGGTGTGTGGGTCTGAGTACAAATAAGAACTCAGCACCTGTATTTTTCCTGGGAAACTGTTAAATGTGCGCAGGTCAAATGGTAAACTTATGCTTACCATCATTTTATCAGAAATTCACCACCAGGTAAATGAAATAAGCATAGAATTTTGGCTGATGTTGAATCACTTTTGGAGGACACACAATCCTGACCCCTGTCAGAATGGTTGGGTTTATGAAGCCTGTGCTTTTCACCTCAGTATCAGCAACTCTGGTTTCGAGTTCAGTTTTCACTTACTTTCCACCAAAAGGGCAAAAGTCAATATACGATTACAGGAAAGTATCTTTTTGAGCAAGACGGGGACTCTGATGAAATAAGACAATTTGCCAGAGGTTGAGTCCCTGTAAAATAACTTTTTAGAACTTGTCAGCTGATGTGCACAACTCCCCAATCAGCGTAGAGAAGGCAGCCATCAACGTGTGACAAGTGAAGTGAAGGAGTCGCTCAGTTGCATCTGACTCTTTGTGACCCCACGGACTGTGGCCTGCTAGGCTCCTCTGTCTGCGGAATTTTCCAGGCAAGAGTACTGGAGTGGGTTGCCATTTCCTTCCCCAGGGGACCTTCCCGAGCCAGCAACAAATGTGTAACCATAAAAAATGGAGTTTCTTTAGTTAGAAAGTCAAGAAGGGCCATGAAGGTTCGGATGGTGCTTCTGGGCACTGATAACATTGATGCAAACAATGGAACCACATTGCAAAGAACTTAAGTTTCAGGAGATGAAACATGCGCCGTGGCTAAGAATTCAAGGTGCTTCTCAACTTCTGGTAGTTGCAGCGTATAAGGTGCAACAAGGTAATCAAACATTTTTCATCTTCCTTGGAAAGGAAATATTTATTTTGAAAAAAAGTTCCTTAATGATGTGAAAGGAAGAAAACTAAATGAAAAATAAGGAATAGTTTCAACCACTAACTTAAGTAAAAATACCAAGAACTCCAAAGTACTTTTAGATCAGGTGGCTACATAGGCTCGCTGTTCTGGAAAGTATTATATCCCACAGCACCATGTCACAGGCAAGTTCATTTCATGGTGTATCAGTAAACTTTTTGCCAGGGGTACATGTATATTCCAATCTACCTCCTTATTTATTTCTTCATTTGACTAACTCTAGAAGGCAATCGGGGCTTCCCAGGGGGCGCCAGTGGTAAACAGCCCAGCTGCCAATGCAGGAGACGTTAAGAGACATATGTTTGATCCCTGGGTTGGGAAGAGATCCTGGAGGAGGGCATGGAAACCCACTCCAGTATTCTTGCCTGGAGAATCGCATGGATGGAGGGGCCTAGAGGGCTACGCTCCATAGGGACGCAGAGACATGCCTGAGAAGACCCAGCATGCAGGCATGCAGAAGGCAATGGTACGGTATCAGAATGGCTCAGGTTGAATAAGACCCAGCATGCAGGCAGGCAGAAGGCAATGGTACGGTATCAGAATGGCTCGGGTTGAATAAGACCCAGCATGCAGGCACGCAGAAGGCAATGGTACGGTACCAGAATGGCTCGGGTTGAATAAGACCCAGCATGCAGGCAGGCAGAAGGCAATGGTACGGTACCAGAATGGCTCGGGTTGAATAAGACCCAGCATGCAGGCATGCAGAAGGCAATGGTACGGTACCAGAATGGCTCGGGTTGAATAAGACCCAGCATGCAGGCAGGCAGAAGGCAATGGTACGGTACCAGAATGGCTCGGGTTGAATAAGACCCAGCATGCAGGCATGCAGAAGGCAATGGTACGGTACCAGAATGGCTCGGGTTGAATAAGACCCAGCATGCAGGCATGCAGAAGGCAATGGTACGGTACCAGAATGGCTCGGGTTGAATAAGACCCACCATGCAGGCACGCAGAAGGCAATGGTACGGTACCAGAATGGCTCGGGTTGAATAAGACCCAGCATGCAGGCATGCAGAAGGCAATGGTACGGTACCAGAATGGCTCGGGTTGAATAAGACCCAGCATGCAGGCATGCAGAAGGCAATGGTACGGTACCAGAATGGCTCGGGTTGAATAAGACCCACCATGCAGGCACGCAGAAGGCAATGGTACGGTACCAGAATGGCTCGGGTTGAATAAGACCCAGCATGCAGGCACGCAGAAGGCAATGGTACGGTACCAGAATGGCTCGGGTTCAATAAGACCCAGCATGCAGGCACGCAGAAGGCAATGGTACGGTACCAGAATGGCTCGGGTTGAATAAGACCCAGCATGCAGGCACGCAGAAGGCAATGGTACGGTACCAGAATGGCTCGGGTTGAATAAGACCCAGCATGCAGGCACGCAGAAGGCAATGGTACGGTACCAGAATGGCTCGGGTTGAATAAGACCCAGCATGCAGGCACGCAGAAGGCAATGGTACGGTATCAGAATGGCTCGGGTTGAATAAGACCCAGCACGCAGGCACGCAGAAGGCAATGGTACGGTATCAGAATGGCTCGGGTTGAATAAGACCCAGCACGCAGGCACGCAGAAGGCAATGGTACGGTACCAGAATGGCTCGGGTTGAATAAGACCCAGCACGCAGGCACGCAGAAGGCAATGGTACGGTACCAGAATGGCTCGGGTTGAATAAGACCCAGCATGCAGGCACGCAGAAGGCAATGGTACGGTATCAGAATGGCTCGGGTTGAATAAGACCCAGCATGCAGGCACGCAGAAGGCAATGGTACGGTACCAGAATGGCTCGGGTTGAATAAGACCCAGCATGCAGGCACGCAGAAGGCAATGGTACGGTACCAGAATGGCTCGGGTTGAATAAGACCCAGCATGCAGGCACGCAGAAGGCAATGGTACGGTACCAGAATGGCTCGGGTTGAATAAGACCCAGCATGCAGGCACGCAGAAGGCAATGGTACGGTATCAGAATGGCTCGGGTTGAATAAGACCCAGCATGCAGGCACGCAGAAGGCAATGGTACGGTATCAGAATGGCTCGGGTTGAATAAGACCCAGCATGCAGGCACGCAGAAGGCAATGGTACGGTATCAGAATGGCTCGGGTTGAATAAGACCCAGCATGCAGGCACGCAGAAGGCAATGGTA
This sequence comes from Odocoileus virginianus, assembly GCF_023699985.2. Taxonomy (NCBI): domain Eukaryota; kingdom Metazoa; phylum Chordata; class Mammalia; order Artiodactyla; family Cervidae; genus Odocoileus; species Odocoileus virginianus. Next base: position 4,932,850 of record NC_069694.1, on the reverse strand, counting down.
CGGTATCAGAATGGCTTGGGTTGAATAAGACCCAGCATGCAGGCACGCAGAAGGCAATGGTACGGTACCAGAATGGCTCGGGTTGAATAAGACCCAGCATGCAGGCATGCAGAAGGCAATGGTACGGTACCAGAATGGCTCGGGTTGAATCGTTGCTCTCCCACTGTAGGCAGGCTATTTCTCTGAGTCTTTTTTTTATTAAAAATGTCTCTTCCATAGGGTTATTGTTGTGACAAGATGTGCTAACTCAGGAGTCCTGTCCTGTGCTTGGCTCAGAGGTGACATCTGAGAAAGACTAGCTCTTTTCCTTCCTCTGACATCAGATCTAACAGGGTTATCAACACATGATGAAGAATGAATACTCTGCACCTCGTCAATCACCGTATAACCTCAGTGCAATCCAAGTGGTATATTACTGAGATGATCTTCAGTTTCCTCTTGAAATCTCCTAACAGCAATTTTATTTCAATTTACTTTTTGATTACTAACACTCAACTCTACTAGCTACTACTTCTTTTATGTAAAAACTATCTGGAAATCTGTCTTCCTTCACTCATAGAAAAGATAGCATTATCCCTTCCCATATGATACGTGGCTCTCAGCAGAGAGTAGGAGGACAAATATTTATAAAGTTACTTAGACTGTTTCCTTTATCTCTCAATTTCTGTCTCTAACCTGATATAACTCTTGAGCAGAAAATAAATTGAAAGTTACAAACTGATTGGCATTTCTCTCTTACTATCTATGTTTTTTGCAGATGACCACATAAATATATGTTAGACTTTAAGCTCCCCTAAAGAACATAAAGTCATATATATATATATATGCAGAGTAAATAGCATTATGTGTAAATGGGACCCTCAGAAATAGTAGGTTGAAAACAATGATAAAGAAAACAGTGAGGACTCACTTTGATGGCATATTTTTCAGAATAACACCATCACCTTAGCTTCTTAGGTACTGATTATTTTTTAAACCAGATTTATAAATATTCATTGGCAGGGGGAAACCTTAGTTAACCTACTTAGTTTTAAAATCTACGATCAATTAACATAAGATGTCAAATAAGAGGATCTAAGAATCGTAAACTGACATATTTCATTAGCTGTTTTGGTGGTTTGTGGCCCTATCTCATCACCATTTAAGACATGGGGTGTTTATAAATTTATGGCCAAATAATGTTTCATTCTTTCTCTATTTTTACATCCTCAGTATTCACAACCTAAAATTACAAATTAACAGAGTATTCCAAGGACATTGGTAATAATACATTATGACCATAACAAGCATGGACAAGGTTAGCACGTTCTTAAAGAGTAAGTTACGACTCCCATAAGAACAATGCAGATAAATCACTGGGTATTATTTTTGACAATGTGTTATTGATTCAGAGAACCACAGGACGTTCCATATACCCCCATGAAACACATATATCAACTACTCCTTGACCGCAGAATGTACTGCAGGCTGTACGCTGTACTGATCTGTACGTCGTAAAGATCATATACCTGAGAGTAAAGAGAAAGTATTTTTATATACAACTGGTCCATTTAGTATTTATCCCAGTCAGGATCACTAGCTCTCTTGGACAGTTTTTGACCAAAACATCTGGTGTTTCTAAACTCCTAGGCTATGTTAGAACATAACCTTCAAAAAACCTATTCATATAGAATCAAACCAACATAAAGTAATTTTTCCAAAGTGGGTAAAGGCAGACAGAAGGTGAAATCATGGAGTATGTGGGAGAAGGGGAGGGTGGGATGCTTTGAGAGAACAGCACAGAAACATGTATATTATCGTATGTAAAATAGGTAATCAGTGCCAGTTTGATGCATGAAGCAGGGCTCGCAAAGCTGGTGCTCTGGGACAACCCAGAGGGGTGGGGTGGGGAGGGAGGTGGGGGGTGCTCAGGATGGGGGGACACATGGGTACACGTGGCTGATTCATGTTGATGTATGACAAAAACCACCACAATAGTGTAAAGTAATTAGCCTCCAATTAAAACAAATAAATTAAAAAAACATATGGTCAAAGAGGTCTTCCAAAACAGCTTGGTGGAAAACAGTCAAGTGAATGAATTTAATCAATACATATTGCTAAACATAATGGAAAGGGAAACAAAAAAATCTTGCTCATGCCTTGCTGATAGGCAGATAGGAGCTTTCCAGGGCAGGTGTAGATATAAAACACTGTAATTGAGGAAATGGTCCAATCTCCCAATAGGGTCATGCCATGTGAGAAAAGGTCAAAGGTTAAAGGATGGAAGAAGGTAGGAAGAGGAAGTTGTTGAGTTGGGTAAATTGCTCTTGGCCCCTGGGCAGAGGTTTGGGATTTGGGGTTATGATAGGTTCCATGAGGCAAATAATTCCTTGTGAGGCATCCACTCTCGTTTGGGGTGCCCTAGAGAGAAAGGCTGAGAAGTGTCTAATCTGGGTCCAAGTCTGTCTTGCAGTGTAGGAAGGAGGCATCGAGCAAAGAAAGACAAACCCCGGGAAAGGAAGGAAGGGTGAGGCAGGGGGTATAATTATATAATTTAAATAGTTCTGTGGATAAAGGCTTTTACCAAAGCCCTCACAGTAATTATTTGAAACCACCACTGAAAGCCTCCTAAACACTTATTTTGAGTTTGGTATTAAATATTCTCCAGCAGCGGCAGTAACTCAAGTGCATGAGGAAGCGTCCTGGAGGAACTGGGTGGGCAGACATCCAGTCTCTCGTATGGCCCTCAGTTCAGCCAGAAAAGACTGCTTAGAATAGACAACCATCTTTTTGGAAAATAAGCAAATTACCAAATCAACGGTTTGGAGAAAGTAACAACTGGTGTCTGTGAGAAATTCTTACCAAGAACCACAAAGAAAGCTAAGGTTGGGCCCATTTCCTTAATGATTTGGATTAATTCACGCAGGAATACAGAGGAATCATTACCTACTGTGTTTCCTCACTGCAAATTCCAAAGGCACACCATTTCCATTATTTTCAACATCCATTAGAAAAAAATTCTACATTCAACTGTCAGAGTAAAATGGAATATAGGGTCTTTTGCAAATTTCATAAATACAAGATACCCAACACCACCAGTTCCCAGAGGAGCACTCCTTTCCCAGTCGCTCTGGAGCCTTGGTGGTGAGTAGGAAGGGAGGCAGAGGCAAGTTGGAAAATCGGGGGGGGCGGGGGGGGGCGTTCCCAGAAGGCTTTTTTCTGAGACTAAGGCCCTGTTATTTCTGGAGAAGGAAGGGTTGTTTAAAAACAAAAGGAAAAACAATTTTGGGATTAAAGTCATCTAGGTCAAAATTCAGGATCCCACATTTGCTAATCCTGTGAACTCATAGTCTCCATCTGTAGTTGAGACAAACATCATCATTCATGTAGGAATGGAGGCAAAAAGCAACTATATGCCAATAAAAAAGTAAAAATGAACAAAAGAACAGAAGCGAATGCATACAGACACACCTGGGACACAGCTTCCTGCAAACTGTCAATTTCATAACTCATCAAAAGATATGGGTGGCAGAGATGCAAAAAAGTCCCAAGGCACAGCAGTCTGCTCCCCTCAAAACTGCCCACAAGCTGTGAGAAGATGGCCAGAGGGTAGACTGGTTAGAAAGGATTTATCGGTAATTCTAGGTCTCAGAGAGCTCCTGAAAGAGCTCAGATGTTTAGCCAAAAATAAATTTAAAAAAAAGAGAGAAAAAGAGTATTCAAGCTTGTGGGAGGAGGAATTTTTCAAAACAGAAATACTATGAATTTGTGAACAACTTCACTTTGGGTTCTGCACAGAAGCCAAGATTACTGAATTTTGTTTAAGAAAAGGGGACACATTTAGTTTTTCTGAGACCAAACAATGGACTTGATGGAACTTTTTCAACCACGAACTTTGGTTTGTGGCAGACACTATCTTAAATCAGAGGAAAAGAGAACAGATTATTTGTTCATATGTTATTTTCATTTTTTGTAATGTTTATATACATATTTTTTTACTAAACCATTTCTCTCAAATGTAACAAAGTTCACTTTCTTCACTGAGCACTACTTGAAGCAAGCTGTGTGCCAGACAGCATCTGAACAATCATCCTGCAATGGGACGTTACAAAAACATATCTTTGCTTCTGATAGGGACACATTAACACCTTAAAAGTTAAACTGAGCTCTTAAACACTTTCAGGCCAAAAAGCTGAAACAACTTTACTAATGGGAACAGAGAATTCACAATTCTAAAGGTCCAAAGCTGGCAGTGGAAGAAAATTCACTGTGGTTTAAAACCTGCCTGAACTATTTTTCACAGCAATACAAAATGTATTGTATTAGACTCATGGGACATTTCAAGACAAAACCTGAAGTAGCCTCAATTCTCCTTTTTCCCCTTCTTTTTCTGGAGCCAAGTCAATAACTTGCTTATTCTGGATTTCTTTCAGAAGCCATTCAACAGTGATTGGTTTCCCAAACAGTAAGGTTTGTCTGCATAATACATGTAAGATGAGCTTAAAAGGGTACAGATGACAACTTTACCATTTATGTTATGAATGCTTGTAAGTTATATTTGAAGCTTACATGGTGTTATAAAACCAAATTTAGCTAGAAAAAAATGTGCAATCCTATAAAGGGCTTTCTTTTACCATGGTGTTGAAAAATATATATTCTTATGCTTGTTAATATCAAATGTGGTTAACAATTCATTTTCTGCAAAATATATGGGTGAGAGAAAACACTGGTATCCATAATCAAACGTAGGCTGGCTTAAGTTCATATTTGCAAATTAAGCAGAGAAATTTAAGTAGTGAGGAGGACGGCTATTTAAAATCACCTCTCATAGCACTTGGCAAACCGAAACTCCCCCTACCCTCAGCAATAAAGATGTTAAAAGAAATAATAATGATGATCACGAGAATGGTTCATAGTTCTTATGTGCTTACTAAATGCTAGGCATCGTATTTAAAAGGTATTGTTTTGTTTAACCCCCACAACACCCTAGAGATGGGTATTATTATTACTCTTGTTTTACAAGTGTCACTGGAAACTGAGGTTCCAGAAAATTCTGTTTGCTTAGACTCCAGAATCCAATGACTTACATACATCCTCCAGAGTTTGCTTAGCACCAGAGGTCAAGTTTACTTTCAAGATTGCGCATAATGGTGAAGTTAAAGCTGCTCAGTCATGTCCAACTCTTTGTGACCCCATGGACTACACAGTCCATGGAATTCTCCAGGCTAGAATACTGGAGTGGGTAGCCTTTCCCTTCTCCAGGGGATCTTCCCAACCCAGGGATTGAACCTGGGTCTCCCGGTCTCTTTAACAGCTGAACCATAAGGGAAGCCCGGCCATAATGGTATCTACCTACTAACGTTTTCAGGTGCAAATGTGATTGACCCTGTAAAATGTTTAGTCCAAACATAAGCCAGTGTTTTCTGATGACGCTCTCAGCCTTGCACAGAGCCCTGCAGCGGCGGCAGAACTTCCTTTTCACGTAGTCGCAACCTGCGTTTTCCTTTGGGATCCATATCTGCTTCCGGTATATCGGGTGCTGACCCCTCAGCAGGCTAAATATGAATGTCATCAGAAGCGGACTCTGAGAAACAACTGAGCCCAGACGGTCAGCAGGAGAGGCAGGCAGGGCTTCTCAGGAGTTAAATTTGGGAAGACTGGACGCCTTTGGACTCCAAGTAGAGGAAATTTATTTCTCCAAATTCCTCACATTCATATTTAACCATCATTCCTGTTGATTCCATAAATATAGAGCAATTTTCCTCTCTGCCCCTTTTTATTTCCCAGGGAATCCCGACAGTAGAAAAGAGGAGAAGAAACAGTAAGAACAAATTTAAGGTCCAGCGCTGCCTCCCAGGACAGATCCCGCAACCGTCCTAGGAGGCGCTAGAAGGAGGAGGGGTCAAGGTTACCAGTATACCACGTGAGACTCAAGAAGGGCCATTTGGGTGCCTACAGAGCTAACGGCTTGAGAAATCATGGCTCCTTCCACCCGCCCAGGCTTGCCAGATGAGGGTGGTGAAATCCTGAGCCATCCCAATGAAACAGTCTTCACTTTCTCTCCACCTTTTACAGAAAGCTAGATAATATCCATTAAAAAAAATATTCTGGGTCACCTGAAGTATTTTCAGAGATTCACAGAGTTAGAATGCTATGGGGGATTTGAACACTATAATCATCACACTCCTTAATATAACATAAACTCATTATACTACATTTTAAAAGATGTTAATTAGACAATGGGAGATTCCCGAGTTCTTAGCTCACATTTCTAGATATTTCCAGTTTTAACAGATATATTTTGAACAAGTTACTTCATGGTAAGCCAAAAGTATAAAAGAGATGCTGGGGGATAAATTGGGAAATTGGAGTTGACATATATACATTGCTATATATAAAACACGTAACTAAGAAGGACCTACCACACAGCATAGGGAACACTGCTCACTACTCTCTGGTGGTCTTTATGGGAAAGAATCAGAAAAGGGTGGATATATGTGTATGAATAACTGATTCTCTTTGCTGCAACAACTAACACACATTGTAAAAAAAAATGTTCTCCAATAGAAATTAAAAAAAGAGAGAGACGCTAGAAGAACCTGGATCTAGGTCATCAAGCCAAAGGGGTTTCTGAGAATTTAATGGGGTCATTTCTGGGCATTTCTGTAGACTTAGGGAAGAAGTACAAAATATTCTTCAAGCCAGTAATTTAAAATTCTTGCTTTAGCAGACCCTTAAGAAAACGTCTCATATGAATATCATAATCAGAACCCTTAATAAAATGGCTCAAAGTTACATGATAAAAAGTTACATGTTACCTAAATTACCTGCTTATTATAAACATCTAACAGATTTTGATCAACTTTACATGATAATTAAAGAGGCTTATCCATAAAATTCTGACTTTCTAAATTAAAAGCGTATGATCAAGCTTCCTAAGACCCTCTTTTGCTGACACTGCAACATCCGGCAACAGTTGGGTAGGTACCTGGGTGAGAAGCCCCAGCCCTGCACCCAGGCATCATGCTTGTGGGGAGAGCTGCTCTTCTGGGAAAGAAGCTGGGAGTGTACAGAGGCAGAAAAGTCAGATTTCCATATTAGGTCTGCGGAGCAGGATTTTAACATGGACTATTTTTCTACAAAGTTTTGTAACATTCACTTCATACGTGCTGTGCCCTGTGCTAACCATACCAGTCCTGTGCCAAGGGTAACATTATCATTACCTCAGAGGCAGCACAAGTGGCTTAGAGAAGTTCTCTAATTCCAGTTTGTCCAGAGCCCGCCACTCAGGTGGGGCAGAGCTGGGCCCTGACCCACCGTGCTACTGTACAGAGTGATGTGACTACATTCATCAGAATTGTGATCTGACAAAACTTTGCACACCTACAATTTATTTCCTATTATGTTATTTCCTAAGGTAGTGTGTTTCTAAGTTCATTACCTGAATGTTAATCATTCTTTGTGCTGATGGAATGATAACCCTTTTATTATTATCAGTACAAACGTGAACACAGAGGATGCTTTTCTTTTCCATGGCAATGAAAAATGGTGATTTGCCTAGACTCATTCTGATGATTTGCCTGAAATCTCAGCCGTGGGTTGCATGACACAAGACCTGGAGGAGCTATGATGCAAAGTGGGGTTTCCTTTCCTGCTGAGAAGCAAATGAGCTCACCGCAGCAGGTCTGACCCCAGACAGCCAGATCCGTTTAAAGTCACCACTTAACTGCCTGGGAGAAAAAGCCTCCTCCAGACACCAGTGCGAGAACCAGAGGCAGTCCGATGCTGGGCGAATCAGTGTCAGTCTGCTCAGCCGTCGCGTGTGCCTGTGACTTTTCACACCCAACGGACACAAATTGCTAAGGACGTTTCCAATCACTTTGCTCTTTAAATAAGACATATGATTGACTACTACCACATCTAAAACTGATATACAAATTTTTTAAAAAGGGAGCCCTTAATTAAACATTATTCAGTAACCCATTTCTCAAATATTTATGGCTCAGTGGTAAAGAATCCACCTGCCAATGTAGGAGATGTGGGTTCGATTCCTAGGTCAGGAAGATCCCCTGGAGAAGGGAATGGCAACCCAAGCCAGTATTCTTGCCTGGAGAATTCCATGGACAGAGGAGCCTGGTGGGCTACAGTCCATGGGGTCACAAAGAGCCAGACATAACTGAGCACGCACACAACAGTGTGCTAGACAACTTGCTGGAGACAGAGATCGAAAACCAAAATAGACAGACGGGGTCCTTGCTCTCCTTGAAAACGATCATTCCCCGGAGGCTATTTATGTTTGCTCCTGTAGCAACAGGAAGTGCAAAAACCTTTGAAGTGTCTCTTAGTTTTGAGTTACCATCTTGGAAACTTCAGAATGAAAATAAATGCCTCCGTCTTAACAATATAAGATTCAGTGCACAGAATATTTTCGGCATTTCAGTTTTCTCTTTTTGTTTTTTTCCTCAAGGCTACTGTTTACATCATTTGACACTAAAAACACTTCAAGAACATTTGGATGTGTTTATCCAAGAGTTGGAGAAAAATAATGAAACAGATGAAAACAAAAGGAGCAATGCCAGCACACTCTATGTAAGGTGAAAGCCTAAATCCAGACAAAAGGGAAAGTATGTCAAATCCAGCATGTGGTCAACCATGTTTCACTTCCGTCTCACAGGTCCCACTTCTGATTTCCTTCAAGTGTCAGGAAGTCTGTGCATCACGTTTAACCTATGATGCTGACAAAGGCCTAAAAGTCTATAGGGATTATGGAAACGTTTACACTGAAGTTTTTGCAAGGTTGTGAACAACTGCAACCCAGTTCTGGAACCACCTTGGATGGCTCGTCTTCCAGGGACCCCCATGGGGATAAGCGTCCCTGAACTTTGCATCCCATCGCTGGCTCTGTGCTCCATTTCCTCTTCCCTGAATCCTATGCTGGTCCCTCGTCTGTACCCTTCCAACTTGCCAACTGCTTCTACACATTACACCTCTTTTAAGAGGTTGATGAAGTCACACCCCTTGCCTATGAAGGCAAACTCAAACCTGGCCTAGCTTTCCACAGTTGGCCTGAGACTACCTCTCCAGGTTTAACTCCCTCTATCACTTTTTAATGGGTGCCTTATAAACACTGTGCCCACTGTTAAAACGAATTGGGCGGCTTCATACAGATCATTATAAAACAACTTCTAAGATATATTAAGTGAGAAAAGCAAAGTGCAATATCAAGGAGTGTGGACAGGATGCTGTAATATGTGTTTAACAACAAAGGATGTGTCGACTGGCATGCACATAAATCCCTTAGATATGGCAGAACCGCTCTGCATGAACACACAAGACTGGAACTAGTGGCCATCCCCAGGAAGGTAAACTAGTAGCTTGGGTATAAAGGTGGGATATTCATAAACAACAAGATCCTGCTATACAGCACAGGGAACTATATTCAATATTCCATGATAAACCAAAATGGAAAAGAATATGAAACAGTATACACACACACACACACACACACACGTATACATATGTATATAGAACTGAGTCATTTTGCTGCACAGTGGAAATTAACACAACATTATAATCAACTATACTTCAATAAAAGAAAAAAAGGTGAGAGATTCACTTTTTACCATCTATATTTTCTCTTTTCATAACTTGGAAAAGCTTTACATTCTGTGTTTATGTTTATTCAAACAAAACATACTTAAAAAATTATAATCTTGTGTGCAAGTTTAATGCTCCTCATTCAGGCACCCAAAGAGGAACTTGACTTGCACTAACTTTCTGCTTCTGCTCCTCCAACTCAGTTACTCACGTGTTACTCACCTTTATGTAACTAAATGCCACTTATTTTGCAAATAGTTACTAAAACTTCATGATATTTTCACAGCAAGTTATCTACCTTACCTATTTGTTTTGCATTATTACTTGTATGCAATGTACTTCTCTTAATATTTGTAAGCTTTTGGAGGGCTAGCTTTGTTTGTTTGTTTGTGTTTTTGGGATTAAAGCCTGGTTCACAAAAAGCACTTCTCCAATAATTAAAGGCGTAAGCAGGTCCCATGCTTGCAAAATCATATGTTATTACTCAGGCTACAAGGGGCTCAAAGATTTCACAAGAAAGGGACGTGCATCACAAGGCTTGTTTTAAGCACAATAATAAAGAAGAGATCATGATTCCAGCTAAAAATCACAAACAAAGTACTTCTTACATGTAGTTTCCTGTCTATACCCAACTTCTAAATATCTACTTCTTCACCATCCCTTCCACAGAGCCGGCCTCTCAGCTTCTCCAACATCCCTACTTATCAGGTTTCCTCTTCTGCTCTTTGCGTCACAATGGGTATTTCAAGCAGCTGTATATCACCTTTCCCGTTCTGTCTTCCACCTTAATTGCAAATAGTCATCTTTCCCTTAAAATATTTACAGGTCATGACCTACATTTTGGGGGGTTAACTTTTATCTATTATACTCCTAAAATAATCTTTGCCCTCCTTTCCAACCATAACTTCATGCGATCATAGTCATGAAAACAGACATCCGAGGAATTTCTATTTCAGCTCTGAACTTCAGACGTTAAAAAAAAAGTTGACTGTTGGCTATTTGGTGTTGCTCAATAGCTTTTACATTTTTTAAAAAAAGAAGCAAAATATTCATACTGAAATATTACATATATAGTATGTAATAATACTGAAATATACAAAATACTCAGGCAGATACAAAGAAGCTGTAGTTACTCAGCAATCTCTTGACAGAATACTTTTGTAAAGCAGCTTTTTTTTGGTCTCACAACGTTTAGCAATTTCTTTTAGCTGTTAAAGACACAAAACTAGCATCTGTTTACATCAGTGGTTCAAAACAGTGTACGTTTGTTCCAGCAGAACGATAGTAATAAGGCACCTTTTAACCCAGGAAAACAAAATACCTCAACAGTTAGCCAAATATAAAACGCAAAGTAAGTTACTAAAAGTCTTTCAAAAAGATAATCTTACTTACATCAAGAGAGCCTTCATTTATAACAATCATTCCCATGTTCTTCCTCAGAAGTTTGCAGGAGTGTCCTATGTCCAAACAGAGTAAATTGGTTGATATAATTAATTTCTCTAGAGAAAGAAGGTGAAGATGATAAAATGCTACAACTACAAAAATTCTGAATTTTATCTATATTATTTGGTAAAATTAAAATGCTATTTTAACAGGAAAGATGGCAGTCAACTGTCTTCTAGATCTGCAGAAGTTTGAAAAAGAAATACTCTTGCTTGCTATAAAAGAGGGATAAGATACAAGGACATCACCTGACAGGTTAAAGCTGCCTTGATAAATGAATGTGGAAAGAGAATATAGTGTTCTGAAAACTGATAAACGCATGTGGCACAGCCGTCATGAGGACCCACATGGAGAGCAGAAGATGGGCCAGGGCTTGTTTCGGGAGAAGGATGCAGGAGGTTGCCTGGGCTTCTCTCGGACCGCTGATCCCACCGCGACCTCCCTGCCCTTGCACTGTGGCCACAGTCTCTTCTCTCTAGCTTCGCTGTACTTGGGGCGGGGCAAACGCACCTGCTGATCAAACCAGCTCTGCCCACGCGCACTCATGCGCCTACAGCTGAAGGTGGCTAGACAAAAACAGGCAGCCTTTTTGGCCCAGCTCACATTTAAAACAGTACCATCTACACTCAGTCCTCTTGTGATCTCATCCCTCAGTTTTCATTCCAATCCCAAAGAAAGGCAATCCCAGAGAATGCTCAAACTACCGCACAATTGCATTCATCTCACACGCTAGCAAAGTAATGCTCAAAATTCTCGAAGCCAGGCTTCAGCAATACGTGAACCGTGAACTTCCAGATGTTCAAGCTGGTTTTAGAAAAGGCAGAGGAACCAGAGATCAAATTGCCAACATCTGCTGGATCATCGAAAAAGCAAGAGAGTTCCAGAAAAACATCTATTTCTGCTTTATTGACTATGCCAAAGCCTTTGACTGTGTGGATCACAATAAACTGTGGAAAATTCTGAAAGAGATGGGAATACCAGACCATCTGACCTGCCTCTTGAGAAATCTGTATGCAGGTCAGGAAAAAATAGAACTGGACATGGAACAACAGACTGATTCCAAATCAGGAAAGGAGTACATCAAAGCTGTATATTGTCACCCTGCTTATATAACTTATATGCAGAGTACATCATGAGAAATGCTGGACTGGATGAAGCACAAGCTGGAATCAAGATTGCTGGGAGAAATATCAATAACCTCAGACATGCAGATGACATCACCCTTATGGCAGAAAGTGAAGAGGAACTAAAAAGCCTCCTGATGAAAGTGAAGGAGGAGAGTGACAAAGTTGGCTAAAAGCTCAACATTCAGAAAACTAAGATCAGGGCATCTGGTCCCACCATTTCATGGCAAATAGATAGGGAAACAGTGGAAACAGTGACAGACATTAATTTTTTTGGCTCCAAAATTACTGCAGATGGTGACGGCAGCCATGAAAGTAAAAGACGTTGCTCCTTGGAAGGAAAGTTATGACCAACCTAGACAGCATATTAAAAAGCAGAGACATTACTTTGCCAACAAAGGTCCGTCTCATCAAGGCTATGGTTTTTCCAGTAGTCATATATGGATGTGAGAGTTGGACTATAAAGAAAGCTGAAAGCTGAAGAATTGATGCTTTTGAACTGTGGTGTTGGAGAAGACTCTTGAGAGTCCCTTGGACTGCAAGGAGATCCAACCACTCCATCTAAAGGAAATCAGTCCTGAATATTCATTGGAGGGACTGATGCTGAAGCTGAAACTCCACTACTTTGGCCACCTGATGGAAAGAGCTGACTCATTTGAAAAGACCCTGATGCTGGGAAAGACTGAAGGCAGGAGGAGGAGAAGGGGACAACAGAGACTGAGATGGTTGGATGGTATCACTGATTCGATGGACATGAGTTTGAGCAAGCTCTGAGAGTTGGTGATGGACAGGGAGGCCTGGCGTGCTGCAATTCATGGGGTCACAAAGAGTCAGACACAACTGAGCGACTGAACTGAACTGAAATGCTGACCATTCTAGAACTCATAAATCCCATTCAGACCTCTTTCCTGAACTCTAGACTCTCACATGGCGGTGCCTACTTAATAGCAGATATTTAGGTATAAAATAAACATCTCCAACTTGACATATCTAAAATCAGGCTCTTAACCTCCATCCAGAAAACTCACTCCTCCTTTAGTCTTCCTCGTTTGGTTAATGGCAACTCCATCCTTCAACTGCTAAGGCTAAAGCCCCGTGAAGTTACCTGGGATTCCTTCCTTTCTCCCATACCCTATGTCTGATCTATCAATCCATCCTGTTGGCTGTACCTTCAAAAACACATCCAGAATCCAACCATTCCTCACCACCTCTACTTGACCACCCAGGTTCAAGCATCACCAGGTCCTACTTGGGTTAATTCAACAGCCTCTGGCCTTCCTGCTTCAAAACTTGCTTCCCTACCGAGGAAATGCCAACACTGGACAGCCGTGTAGGCGGCTCTGTCCAAACTGAACTCCGACGCACTGCTCCCCTCTCCTCCTCCTCTAGCCCTGGGCATCTCTGCGCTTTCTGCAGGACAGGACGGCTCTCCCAAACCATTCCAGGGACAAGCTCCCTTTCTTCTCATAGGCTGTTTCTGGGCTTTCGCTTTTTCAATACTTCTTCCTGACTTCGTGATTTAAAATTGAACCCCTCTGGGTAATGCCCCATTCTCCCGCCCCTGCTTTATTTTTCTTTAGAACAATTATTGCCATCGAATATGCTATGTGTTTTTCTCATTTACTTTACGTCTGTTTCCCTGACCAGAATCTGAGTTCCGATGGCAGAGGCTCTGATGCGTTTTGCTCTGTGTTCTTCACTGACGCCTGGCACCACAGGCTCCGTAATCATTTGCTGAATGAATGAATCTTACTTTCCTTTTTCTAGGGACAACTTTTAGGATTCTAGAAGTTAAGGGCAGCTAGAAACCACCACCCTTCTCTCCCTTTCATAGGTATTTTCACACTGGCTACATACCCAGGACCATCCTGAGGACTGTACGTCTTCCCCACAGGCCACTCTTAACCCCCACACATTCCCTCTCTATCTGTCGTCACAGTGCTTTATCATATTTGCATTTTCCAGGTCTCCTGATTCTAAAGAATTCTGCTTTCTCATACATCTTTTCATGTTGCTTCTAACACCAGTGGAAATTTTTAAAATCAAAATTAACAACTTGCTTGGCTTGTAGGTTTAAATTTTATGTTCTGGGTTTCTTTTCTTTTTTCCCTCTTTTTGGCTGTAACCTGTGCCTGCAGGATCCTAGTTCCCTGGCTAGGGATCAAATCTATACTCCCACAGTGGAAGTGTGGAGTCTTAACCACTGGACGACCAGGGAATTCATAGTTTCCTTTTAAAAATTAATTTTCCCCTATGAACATCAACTTATTATGAATTTATAGTATTTATACTGTTTAATATAAATACTATATAAGTATAGTATTTATCACAGAACATACCCTTGATTACTCACATTTCTAAAAGGAATATTAGCTAAAATCTTTTTTTTTTTTTTTACATAGATGATACTTAGTGACTTTCAAAAAATGTGGTTTCAGTTTGTGAACACTCCTGAAATGGTTTCTTTAATTTTGGGAGAGTTTTGTGTATAATTTGTATCATCAGTATCATCCAGAGGTTGATGTCAGGGTTCACAGTGCTCAGGCCACATACTACTGCTGAATTTGGGGGGAAAAAATGACTATTTTTCTTGCACATTATTGGTACTACAGGCCTCTACCAGCAAACATTACCTTTCTCCTCTGTTACAGACTGAGTTGTGTCCCCACCTTCCAGTTCATACGTTGAAGCCCCAACCACCAGTGTGACAGCATTTGGAGACAGGGTCTTCAAAGAGTTAGAGTTACATGAGATCGTAAGGTGACCCCTCATCCAACAGGACCAGTGTCCTCACAGGAAGAGGACAGAACACCAGACGCTCTGTGAGCGTCCAGAGGAGACGTCGGGCGAGGATACACAGAGATGTGGCCATCTGCAAGCCGAGAGGGCCGGCCTCGGGAGAAACCAACTTGCTGACAGCTTGATTTGGGACTCCAGCTCCTAGGGCTGTGAAGGGATAACTGTCTGATGCTTAAGTCACCTAATATGCCATTTTCTATTATGGCAGCCTGAGCTGACTAATATAACCTCTTTCTGTAGAATCAGAATTAATTGTTAGATCAATGAAAACTGGCAAAACCTTACTTCCTATCTCAGAAATGACCTTTGGCCACATAAACAAGTGTCAGGATACAAGCTCGCCATAATCCGAGTCTCCAGACCCCGGCAGACAACTGCAGAGAGTACATCCGTGTGTGTCAATTATGGAGGTGAGTTAGGGGCAGGCAGGGTTCAAAGGTCAGAGAGGGAACTCTTGGCTGCAAGAGCTAAAGTGTGGCTGTATCCATAGTCACTGCATCTTTAAAGGGGGCGCTGGGGCCATAAGCAAGGAGATAAGCTGGGTGAAACTACAAATAAGGAAATCTCGAAATACTGACTCTTTCAAATCTTGAAATATCTCATCCTCTAAAATGTATCAAAACATGTTAAAAAGCACCATGACATAACGTTTACACTAGGTGAATTACCAATGTTAATGGCAGTTTCCTGCTTGTCTCCTGTAAGGATCCAGATTTTGATGTCTGCTTTCATTAGAGTTTCGATGGTTTCAGGCACTTGATCTTGTAATTTATCCTCGATAGCTGTAGCTCCCAGTAGCTGAAGATTCTGAAGAAAAAGAGCAGCATTTTTAAGATTAACAAAATGGTTTTGAGTCTTTAAGAACAAAACATTAAGGTGTTTTAAAATCAGAGACTAAATGATAATCCATGAATTCAGTGTGAATTCCAACTATCCCACTGAGTTTTTTCTCTCCAGGATCCCTACATTTCATCCAGCACTTCTGACAGAAGAGTGGAGCTACCTGACGCCTCCCTAAGGTAAGGAACTGATTCTAAACACACACACACACACACACACACACACACACACAAGGAAGGAGGGAAACAAAACCAGCTAAACAGGGGCAGGCGGCTACTGCGCAAAAATAAAAACAGAAGCTATGCAAGGTCACCGCAGTGGGGAATAATCCAACTGAGCTGGTTGAAAAAGAGTAAAGTTACATGCTGGCGTTACTAAGTTACAGCGGGATACGGTGTCAGGAAATGCAGACGCATAATACAATCAGGATGAACACAGGAGCAATAAGCCAAGTGACGGCATCGGTCTCCGAGAGAAAGAGCGGGCTGAGTGCCGTTCGCGCTCTTCCCGTTCGTGCAGGGGAAGCTCAGAGTCCATCAAAGGTCTCTCGCTTATCAGATGCTATCTTTCACGTAAGACGGAGCACAACCAGACCACGCTGTGGAAAGCTGTTCCGGTCTCGGACAAAGAAGAATGCCTTTCTTCTCTCATCTTCCTAAGTGGAGGGAGAGGGAGAGCAATCTCCTGGCTGTTAGGGAACTCTGGCTTGACAAATGGAAACAGACAATGCTGTTCTTGGTCCTAAATACACAGGTACGTGCAACGATGGACTATGATTTAGACCTGTCTATCATGTGACCAGGCATTGACACCAGTTGAGTACCCTTCCCAACGGTGTTCTGCAAGCCACACCAACTACTTCTCAGTCTTAGGCATGTTCCCCACAACCTAACCTCCAGAATGAACTGCTTCAGCATGTATCTTTCTTCTCAACCATTCCCTTCCTGCTTGCCTTCGTGTTTCATTCACACTATCAGACAAGGACAGAACAGATCCAAGGGGAATTATTGCAAAGGATAGTGTCTGGGTTGGTAAAAACGAAGAAGGCATTCCACTTTCTATTTTTTCTCTAACATTAAGTCCTATTTACTTTTCATCAAAATCCAAGGCTAAAAATAGCCCCAAGCCTTGGTAAGTATGGAAAATAAAGTTAAATATATATACAAACATGTAAAATCGAGAGTGTGTGTGTGTGGGTACAGTTGCTGAGTCTATTACTTAGGAATGTTTTTGGCTAGAAATAATAGGAAAATCTGACTAAAAGTAGCTTAAGTAAAGTTCCATATTTCTTACATCATTAGTACTGAAGTGGGTATTTTGGGTAAAAGATGGTTGGCTTGACTGTATTTCCACTCATTCTCTAGATCTCTCTCAATGTCTCAATGTGACTGTCACAGCTACAACAACCACTCTGAAGACAAGAATAAGGAGGTGAAACCAAATGTATCCATCTCTTATTTGAAGAGCAAAAGGGTTTATAAAATTCCTCAACATATTTCTAAATATAGCAACAGGCCAGATGGTGCTACATGGCCATCCGTAACTATCAACATTTAACTCTTCTAGACTCAGTGGAGGTGGCAAGGCAGAATGGGGATGGGAGTAGGTGGTCAGTTAGCCGGTTCACAGTCTCTGCCACAGTGCTTAAACACAGACGTGTGCACACACATTCAGTTCAGTTCAGTCGCTCAGTTGAGTCCAGCTCTTTTCGACTGCGTGGACTGCAGCACACCAGGCCCCCCGACCATCACCAACTCCTGGAGCTTACACAAACTCATGTCCATCGAGTCGGTGATGCGATCCAACCATCTCATCCTCTGTCGTCCCCTTCTCCTCCCGCCTTCAATCTTTCCCAGCATCAGGGTCTTTTCCAATGAGTCAGTTCTTCCCATCAGGTGACCAGAGTATTGGAGTTTCAGTTTTACCATCAGTCCTTCCAATAAATGTTCAGGACTGATTTCCTTTAGGATTGACTGGTTGGACTCTTTGCAGTCCAAGGGACTCTCAAGAGTCTTCTCCAACACCACATGAATTAGTGTTTGTATACATGCATGCAGGTACTTACATGTATATGTACGGACAATAGGTACACACATATCCCCCACTGCCCTGCTCTGGCTCACCCTGTAAGTCCGGATTCAAAAGCTACTCCTTTTTTGAAGTTTCCATTTACTTCTTAATTCAAGTTTTCCCCTCTGCTGTGCTCTGATAGAACTCTGCCTTTTTTCACACATCTTGACAGTGGAAGTGTTTGTCGTTGACTCGTATCCGACTTTTTGCAACCTCATGGGCTGTAGCCTGCCAGTCTCCTTTGTCCATGGAATTCTCTGAGCAAGAATACTGGAGTGGCTTGCTATTCCCTTCTCCAGGGGATCCTCCCAACCAGGGGTTGAACCCAGGTCTCCTGCATTGCAGATTCTTAACCGTCTGAGCTACCAGGGAAGCCCTTACTTTATCACATTAAGGTTAACTGCTTAAATGTATGACTCTGGTAGTTTTGTTCAAAAGTAGGGACCATGTCTCCAAACTCCTTGTTTTATAAATGAGGTGATGGAAGCCTAGAGAGGGGCAATGATAAACGACAGTGACATCCGGGTAAGATTACAGAAGGGTAGGGCTTGAGCCAAGATGTCCTGCATCGCCCATCCCCTCCTTGTCCCTTGCTGTAAACGATGGCGCCCAGAACAACAGTCAGCTCTCATCCATGTCGGCTGTAGTAAATTAAATGGGCATCGGTGCATCAAGGGCTAGTACTGACTTCTTTATTCAAGTACTTCTCTACTTAACACCAAGGAGAGGGACAGATGGCGCTCTCCCTCTGCTTGCGGGCTGATGTTCCAATTTGGCAGCAGGGAGGGCAGGGCCCTGACGTGGGCATATTCCTTGTAACAGCACTGGCCTGGGCAGGAAGTGCTGACTCAAGGAGACCCTGCAAGCCCAGATGCTGAGGTGGTGCTGAGGAAGGGCTCTGGGGAGTCTTTTATAAAGAAAGGGAAGTTTTAAATGGAAAAAAAAAGCATGGGCCATGTCTTATTTATCTTTATACTGTATCCCCAGAACACTGATAGTCAGAGTTTGATATATGTGCAGAGAGTGAGTGACAAAGAAAGAAAAAAAAAAAAAAAAAAAACCCAAAACACCCAAATCCAAATGTTCTAAAGTACTGTTGCAATCTAGACCATTTTCCCTCCAATATACTCCAAATAACTTATGCAGCTATTAGATGCACTTGATGGATGACTTCTTAGTATATAATATATATGATAGGAAGGCAAATTTCCTTCTTTAAAAACATGGCATTACTTTATTATCTTTAATGGGAAGCAGATTTGAAATCTATCAAAACCTGATGAATAATCATCATCAAGAAGTTCAAGAATGAAAAGGAAGACCAGTCCAGCATTAACTATGCTAGCCTCACAATTGCAGAATTTCAACACTGAGACAATGATTTCATCAATTCTTTCAGCTACTCTTAGGATGTTAGTAGCTAAATCATTCTGGCCCACATCCCAGCAAAGACCAGGATAGAGCTGTATTCAAATGTTAGATATTCTACAGAAGGCATGATAAGATTTTTAAAGGATCTCATGACGACAGTTGAGTAATATATGCTCTCAAAACTTTTAAACCAAAAAATCAAATTTTTTTGGTAATATTTCACAAGACCCAGGGGTAGATAATATGAAAGCCAAGATGTGAATACATTAATCAGAAATAAATAAACAAACATATTTGTATATTTTCTAGTTCTACTCTAAGGGGATAAACGAGCACAGGAAGTGGCCGGGTATCCACTGCCCTTCACACGCCTAATAAAAATAAAAGGACTGCACGGGGGAGATTATATTGAAAGCACATTTGAAAGAAGGAAAGCATCTGGCTTTGTACAGGCAAAAAGGAAACATTTTTCAAACCAGGCAAAAATAAAGTACCAAAGATGTAGGGCCAGCCATGTACATGTTGAGAAATGTCATAAGCAAGTTAATGTGCAGAGTGTTGGTGGCTATGAGAACAGGAATTTCTAGTGAAACATTCCTGAATATTCAGCAAAACTGCAGTGGGTTTACTTAGCTGCCTGCAAAAGAAAAACTGCATCTGAAAGCCTGTTAATTTCCCCTTTATCCTAAGGGCTCCTCCAGTGCGTCACTGACTAATCTTAGTGGACGGCCTGCAGCTTCCTTTCCTCTGGCCTCGATGTCATCTGTCGTGAGATTAGATCTTGAGTGATAGACTGCTCAGTCTCTGGAAATTAATATCTTTAGCTACATAACGACCATTAGGAAAAAAGATTTGAACTTTGCGTGCTTTTCCTGATCTTAACACAAGAGTGTTTAGGCCGTAATCAATTTCATCCCAAACATGTATTACCTTACACAGATGGCCACTAATGGTCACTATGGGAATTACATATTCAGCAAGTGTTGAAATGTGATAAAATTCCCATGGCATTTATGGAATTAAAAAAAAAAAGCCTAAAACACTAATTTTACTTTCAAAATGTAACTGTGCCAAAAGTTATAAAGGTTTCAGTTGATGCCTCTTTGACATAGATTTAGTTATCACTGAAAAATTATGAAATAATATTTATTTACCCAGTAAAGTCCTCAATAATCTTATTTTCTCTTTCAGATGTTTCTGATGTAATTTTTTTTTTAAAAAAAGATAAAAATATAAAAGTTCTACCCTAGTAAAGATAAAAAGCTTCATGCAGAGTACTTAAAAAACTATGGTAAAATGTATTATGACAGATTTAGAAATATTTTTTCCCCAATACATGTATATTTTACTAAATAATAGAACCTCAAAGTGATTTATTCCATATTAACAAATATTGTGTCAGGGTTTTCTATTTTGTATTTTTTTTTAAAGTTTGTGATATGTTTCTAAATGAGAAAAAACAGTAACTTGGGCTTGAGATTATAACACGGACTATTTGGCAGAAGTTTCTTTGAAGACAAATAAAAGAAGTAATACTGGCAAATAAATGTTATCACTGGAGTAAATATGGATAAATACTAGTAACATTTGGTAACCTTTACGACAACATAAAATAAGACTGTGATCCGGAGAATGAAGAAATATTTCCGTAGCCGAGAAACATCAGATAGTGCTAAGTGCTTTACACTGATTCCGTCGGTTAGCAGGGAGGCTGAGGAAACTATGTAAGATTGAATCAGGGTACAGCTGAGCTGGGATGGTAAGAACAAGACACCAAGAATAATACATACCCAAGGCAGTGGATGAGGAGTAAAACCGAGAGTGAACCAAAGTTAGAATTTTATATAAATCATCAGATTCTTGAGCATCTGTCTCTGCTGCTCCGCTTTTAGTAATCATCTGTCTCTGTGAATGGGTTTCAGCCTCAGTCCTGAGGCCCTCCGGCCAGGGGGCCCCGTTTCCACCTGTATGCCCCAGACTCACATCCTGGGACGGACCCCCCCTTCCAAGCACACATGCATGCCTGCAATCACACACACACACCCATGCGTGCCTGCACTGTCTCTCTCACACACACCCACACACCCGTGTCGCTGTGGGCGAGACGGTGGGACACAGCCAGAGCCCCTTCCTCCCTGGGATCTGCGCTTCAGGATCTGACCTCTGGGCTCCTCCCGGCCTTGTTTCCCGACCGTGCCCTCCTCGCTGTTTATTGGCATCTGCTTCTCCCAGCTTCTGCTGCCTGGCTGTCATCAGCACTGAGCCACAGGAGTAGGACTGGAGAGCAGGGGTCTTCATATTTTACCGAAGGGCTTATTACACGGATCAGCGGACCCTAAACCCAGGGCTTCTCACTGAGTTCGTCTCTGGGGAAACCTGGAAATGTGCACTGGTAACGAAGCGGCTGCTTTGAGGACCTGACTGCTCATCTCCGGCAAGGCTGACAAAACTCTTTCTACAGAGTGATAGATGGTAAATATTTTCAGGTTGGAGGGTCACACACTCTGGGCTGCAGTGCCTCAATTCTGTCATTGTAGAGACAATGTGCAAACACATGGGTGGAGCTGTGTTCTAATGAGACTTCATTTACAAAAGCAGGTGGTGGGTGGAAGTGGTTCTTGGGCTGGAGTTTGCAGACCCTTGATGTGGAAAAGTGGCGAACAGCCCATCTCTGCATCCGCCTCCATTCTGACTGATGAGTCTGGGTACTTCCTTGCTCAGTTCCAACCCTTCTTCCTTAGTCTGGCCTTAGGGCCTCTGGTCCCATTTCTCTCCTCTCCGTCCAATCAGAAACTACAGACAAAGCCTCTCAACTGCAGTATATGATTATCATCAGAGAAAAACAGTACTCTCCCTAAATAATCACATGACTATATGCTATATACTATCTTAAAAGTAAACACAAAATTTTCTGTGAGTACCAAAGATAAACACAGGAAATAAGTATTTTCTTAGTCTGGGTGGCTCAAAAAAACCCATCCAACATCAGTTAACATCTGACCTTAAATCCTAAAGAAGAATTAAGACTTAGCTAAGCACTAGGGAGAGGTGGGGAGGGATGGGCGAAGAAATTCCAAAGAGAAGACATCACATGCGAAGACGTAGGTATGCTAAAGCATACTGTGTTTGAGAAGCCGCCATTTAGTCAATATGGAACTGATAAATGAAGGGAGGCATGTGGTGACTTAAACAACGCTAATTTAATAGGGTTGTTCTGATGATGAAAGTGGATCAGTCATCTCAAACTCTGAATAGTAAGTTAGGAAAACGATGAGCCTGGAAGAGCTGGCAGGGAATGAAAATCAAAGTGGTTTTTTTTTTTTTATGTTGGGGATTCCAAAGGCACAGGGCATCTGGAGAAGAATTTCAGAAGGGGAGGGACAGGATCAGATTTACATCTCAGAAAGTTCACCGGTGGCCGACTGGGGATGGAATGGGGAGAACGGAGGGTGCAAGACCAGTTCAGAGGTTACGGCGGTCATCACACTTGTTAGCTTTAAAATATGGAAGCTCTGGAATATAGAGTCCCTGGTAGCCAGGGGCCTCTCAGAGGCATTCCGTAACGCTGGCTCTCCAAGACTGCCGCATTCCACTCTTGTGCTTCCCTCTCAAAATCACTTTGCACACATCAAAGTGGCTATATTTAAGAGAGGAGAATCTTGTCCCTCTGTCCTCTCAGCTAAAGCTGGGCTAGACGAAGCGCGTTAAATCACTGGCATGGCTCATTGACCTGGCTCTGGAGAAGTCGTGCCACCCAGGCCAAGAAGGTTTTGTCTTGGTGCTTTTTAAACCACAGAAATCATATTTGAACTCTCACACAGCCAAAGGATTGCCAAATAAGGTCAGAATTCACACACCCAGCTGAAAAGAATCGGGATTTGAGAGGCCACTGGGTGTAGCCAGCAAAAACAACACATCCATCTTATCTGAGTGAGAAGCCAGCAAAACCCACTGCGGACAGTCTACCGCGAAGCATTCACAGTAAGGGTTTGATCAGCCAGAAAGGGGGAGCGTGGGATTAGAGATCTAAGGGGACACTAAGTACTTTCAGTAAGAAGACTCTGAAAGAGGAGTTGAGGGAAAATCATGACAAGCAAATCCCCACCTCCACCTTGAAGGAGGATAGAGCATGTTACGTTACACAGGGCACACACAGCTGGTCTCATCTCCTGAGCGGACGGGTCCTGAACGCACTCTGTCTCCCAACCCCAAGAGCTGATCTCATGATGACTCAACTGTATGCGTGGTTACATTTTACTTTTCAAGATGCCAATGTTTTACATACGTTCTTGCTTTCTTTTAAACCACGAGCAGCATAACATATGGATCAGGAACATGCGATTTGGAATGAAGACAGAACTGCGATGTGAATCCCTGCTCAGCCAACTACTGGACATGTGCTGCCGCGCCGAGTCGCTCAGTCACGTCCAGCTCTCTGCAACCCCATGGACCACAGAGCGCCAGGCTCCTCTGTCCATGGGATTCTCCAGGCAAGAAGACTGGAGTGGGCTGCCATGCCCTCCTCCAGGGGATCTCCCCAACCCAGGGACTGAACCGGGGTCTCCTGCATTGGGCTTCCCTGGTAGCTCAGTTGGTGAAGAATCTGCCTGCAGCGCAGGAGACCCAGGTTCGATCCCTGGGTTGGGAAGATCCGCTGGAGAAGGAAATGGCAACCCATTCCAGTGCTCCTGCCTGAGAATCCCATGGACAGAGGAGGCTGGTGGGCCACAGTCCATGGAGTCACAGGAGTCGGACACGACTTAATGACTCACCTCAACTCACTCCCGTACTGCAGGCAGATTCTATACTGAGCCAGCAGGAAAGCCCACTCAGCAAGATAAGGCTAAAAACACGGCTGTATTAGCCACCCTTGGTATAAGGATGAAAATTGATTATCTCAGCTTTCTCTTTTGTTTTTTGAGTAGTCACATAGGAAAAAATGTTGAGTACTTACTTAAGACCCAGGGATGTCTATATTTTTTGTATAACCCACTTGCTTTGTTATATTAATAAATGATATGTATTGCAAAATGCAACAACAAATTGTGAAAAAAAAACCAAACAAAAGCTGAGATAAAACATAAGTAGAAACAGAGGTTATAATGTTTTCTTGCTTACCCCAATGGCTCATTTTGGGTACCCTGTGTTAGAAGCCCTGGAACTAAATAATCGAGTGTAGGAGCAGGGAAGCAGGGGACGTGGAGCTTAGTAAAGTCTCAAAAACTGGCAGGTCCCCTTAGGAGATAAGCTGACAGACTGCAAATGTTCTTAAGCAAACAGTAAAACAGGAAACTACTGGAATTTGAAACCACGAAATCACCAGTACATCATGTAAATTTTCATCTAGTACATTTCAGCTTTTAGTACAAATGAAAGTGATATTGGCAGCTACTAAGAATAGAACTGGTAGTTTTATCTGAAAAAGCATTCAATGCAAATACAGAAGTTACTGTGAATTTGGCAGTCATAAATGTTCAGGAAAAGTTCTGTTTTTCATTAAACTTTATATTTCTCTAGGAATCCTCTACACCACTCGCCGCCACACGCTGGGAAGGGCGCTGGACTGCTGTTAGCCACCAGAGTGTAATGGTTGATCTATATTACGCCACATCAAGGCAGGCTTAAAAAAAAAAAGAAATCCCAGAAATGTCAGCCATATGTGGGGGGAGGAATCAGGGAAATAATGTGAAAAAGATCGCTAACTGCCTGGCTGTCCTAGCTTAGGGCCTATCGCTCGGCCCAGGGTGCTAGGTCCTGCCACGACATTGTCCAGTGTTCAATACTGCCTCACTCTCAGCACTGAAACGAAGACAAGGATTTTCCCGTCCTCTTCCCTGTCTCTGCCCCCAGAGCCCCCAGCAGCACCTACCCAGAGCTGGGGCAAGGGGCATTTGCTATTGAATCTTTCCAACCACGTGCTTCCCACATTTATATGTTAAATAACTTGGAAAACTGGGTGTTTTTTTTTTTTTTTTTTTATGACTGAGTCTAAATTTGTAACGAATGGGTTCTTTAAAATCCTCATCTGTCTTTTCTAACACATTCTTAAAGTCACATCCTTAGTGACAACACATTGAAATCAACATATTCCACGTGCAGAACGCAGGCACTATGTGGGTAACAGAAGGCAGGCTTTCGTTACACTAAGTGAATTTAGCCTTTGAATTAATTATTTAATTGACTCATTCATTTATTCATCAAATATTTATTCAGTGATTAATACCAGCCAGACAGGCAGTTCTTGGAGCCACAGAGACAAATCAGATAAAACGATCCTGCTCTCATGAAGCTTCAATCTAGTGGAGGATAGATATTAACTGTGAATTATAAAATTTGTACATATAAGACACAACATAGCTTGATTCAAAGGGGAGCTAAACACTGCCAAAACTGTAGCTTCCTGATTACTATTAAGTTCAAAAATGAGCCTCTCTGATCCATAATTAATTTAAAAAAAATTTGGCAGAAGCATAGCATAAATTTTCATTTTCCAAGAAGTATATTTTGCCATTTATGCCTCAAAATATGAGAAGAAAACAAGAACAATGTCATCATCAGGGAAATACTGTTTTGATCACTGCCCAATCTAGACATGTATTATATAATACATCTCACTATTTTCTGCAGTGCTCAAGATAAATAAGTTGCTTTTGTAAGCATCTCATGTGACTACAAGGTAATTCATGTAATGCAAAAGATATAATTGCATTTTCCTATTGAAGCAAACAAATATAAAAAATTTTTCAAAAACTCTATTTACCATGAAGGAATACCTTCATGTTTCAAACAATGGTTTAATTATAAGATATTCCCCATAAGCAACATCAGACCCCTCTTTACTACTAGTTTTCAAAGGAACTCATCATCACATTACAAGTATGAGGCAAATAAATTTTGCCTTAGAAATAAATGTGAAGTAGCAGATCAAAGAAGAAGGTGAGACAGTTCAGAGAAACCACTGCTAAAGAAGTATAAGGCTTGATAATTATCCTGTTGTTTATTTGCAATCTCTCCCTGACCAAATACAATAAATTCTTAACTTAAAAAGTAATCTAATATTTAAAGACACAGACCAACACTATAAACGGTTTCATAATCTAAATTATAAATCCAAATACACTGCCCTTCAAAAGAAAGAGACTAAAGAAGGTAAAGCAGGTCAAGTGTGTTGTCTGAAAAATGAAACAACTGTAAATTTTCTCAAGTGGTGATAAACAGAGACGAAGAGGTGTTTCCTGTCCACAAAACCCAAGTGATGCTACAATTATCCTCAAACTGGGTCAAGACACCTCAAGTATCTGATGTGATTCTCATAATCCCTTCTGCACTTTAACTATGTGAGCCTTCTTGTTCCTGAACGTCTTGGGTTTCCCGGTAATAAATGTCACCTTCTTGACCTTTATTTAGTAATAGAAAAAAATGTTTCAGGAACATCTTGAAACAACTCATAGCATTAGAAATGATCTCTTTTTAATCCTGAAAAGTCTAACATCTGAATGAAAATGCTGGAATCCAAACTATACAACTGTGTAGCAGACACGCTGATGACATTGTCCAGATGGATGAAAAGTCCTAAATCCCTAACTATGACCGTCACCAGGGAAAAGTCCATCCAGAGCCTCCTGTCCAGGCTCCCACATTCTCCCTCCTTCACTGTACCCTGGAGGTAAAGGGGGACCTTCCTTCTAAGAGCTCACATGCGCTGGGTAGAAATGTCACAAAGCATTGTGCCACAGGACAGATGGCATTATCTCCTGGGAGGTTCTTGGCCTATTTGGATATATTTTTTCAGATTATGCTAGGAGTCACAGCCCCCAAGGAAAAAAGGCTTTAACTAAAATTTTGAAAACTGAATTGCTTGTTTGAACAAACACTGGAGGGATAACATAGAGAGAAGGGCGTAAAAGTACAACCTTAAACATATTATAAAATTGTCACTTATTTTGTAACATCAATATACATTCTTGTTTCCAGGAAGAGCTCTACAAATCTTTTGTATTTTGAATGTCTTTAATATAACACCATAATACCATTTGGAATAGTCATCACTATTTCAAATATGTCCAGCAACGTCTTGTGTATGACCACAGGATGTCCTGATCTTTGTTGGAAAGTGAGGGAAAGTATCTATAGCAATTTTGAGAAGCATGTTTCCTAAAAAGATTTCACAGACAAGAGGAATATAATCTGGCTTCCAAACGGTGCTCCACAGAGCCCCAAAGTCCTGAAAAGCCCCTCATGGACCATGATGAGGGCAAGGTGGGGGTGTCAGGGGAGAGCCAGTGAGGGGCTTCTCCCCATTCCTCCACTTGTTAACCAGCACAGTTCTGCTTTTATATATTCTATGTATTAAAAATATGTAAGTATATTCAGGCAATATTTACTTTGGGAAAGAGGTTCTACTCTTTAAAAAAGAGACATGAAAATAATTCGAAAGTCACTAGCTTACATGCTAAAGTCCAATATTATGGTCAATATAAAAAATAGATCCTAATCACAAGAAAAATGGATTACATAATAAACAGGTCTCATTTAAAGTAGCTAAGGATGAAAATGGATGAAACTAGGGCTTCCCTGGTGGCTCAGAAGGTAAAGAATCAACCAGCGATGCAGGAGACCCAGGTTCGATCCCTGGGTCTGGAAGATCCCCTGGAGAAGGAACTGGCTACCCACCCCAGTATTCTTGCCTGGAGCATTCCAAGGACAGAGGAGCCTGGTGGGCCACAGTCCCCGGGGTCACAAACATTCGGACGCAACTGAGCAGTGCCCACGTTCACCTTTAGGACCCCGACCAGCTAAATGAACAGTGACAGCAGCAGAATCCGCTCTGATGCGGTGGCGCCTGCCACGTGTGGCGGCCCCCAACGGCGCCCCCTGGATACCGCCCATCACTGATTCTAATAACCAATGGATGCTCAAAGGGGAGACACGCTAGCACCCCGACTACCTGCAGTCCCCAGGTGAGCGGGGTTGGGCAAATCATCTTTTCAGAAAAGCTTTTCGTTGCAGGGACCCCTCTGCATTCTGTTCCTGTTCATTTTCTCCTAAAAGACTCCTGCTCTTCTTCAGTGGGTAGAATAATCTTTTGAGGCTGATTTCAAAAACTACCACCTTCCTTAAAGCTTGTGGGTCACTCCTGGACTTCCTGGAGGAATTAGTTCAGACCACGACACTCGGAGTGTTCCTTATTTGGTTGGGCGTCCCTGAGATCTAGCATTTATCAATCACCTGATGAAAGTTAATTAAGTTAATCACTGAAAGAAACTATGGTTTCAGGGATGTGAAAATCAGTCCTTATTCGGAACAAACTGGGTGAACCAATCTTTCTGATTTTTCAATAAAAATTAAGAGAGCATGACTTATCACAAAGAAAAAAAGGAATTAGCTATAAATTCTCTTTTTCATTTATTTTAGGTAAGAGGTAGTCATAAGAGAGACTTCTGTTCTCTGTAAACTAAAAATATGTAAATATATGTAATGGATTTCCCTAGGCAGCTTAAATTTCAATGTGACTCACGATCACCATCTGCTGGAAGAAAGGTTGAATATCTGTTTTAGTTAAAAGAGGGAAGTCAAAATTTAATAACAGATATTAAACACACACACAACTGTTAAACCTATAAAATTGAATCTATAAACTCTAGGACATTCTCAGTAAAAACATTTGTCACATTAAACATTCAACTCCAGAATTTGCTCCAGAGCGTTTCAAGTAGAAACAAAATTTAAGGGTTAGAATCCACTTAAAACATATTTATTGTTAGTTGTTATATATTAATTCTATCATTGCCACGTGAGAAAAGACTACATTATATTCAGGCTGTTAGGAAAGGAGACAGGAGGAAAAGAATCATCTCCAAGCAGAGTAATCTTTTTTAATTTCTCAAAAGATTATGTGTGCATGAGTCAGTCAGTCGTGCGACCTAATGGATGGTACGCAGCCAGCCAGGCTTCTGCGTCCATAGAATTCTCCTGGCAAGAATAGTGGAGTGGGTTGTCATTCCCTTCTCCCAGGAATCTTCCCAACCCAGGGATCGAACCCCAGCTTCCTGCATTGCAGGCAGACTCTCTGCTGTCTGAGCCGCCAGGGAAACCCCCTCAAAGAGCAAGAAAAGCCCAAGATTAAAAATCAACAATCCATTAGTGCTTCTAAATAATACGTGACTTTGGAGGCAACGAAAAAGATTATGGTCATGGTCTCATAAATAAAATACTATTTTATTTCACTACCTGATATTCCAAAGACGTTAAGTATATATACAATACTAGAAAAGAAAGAGAGGAATTCAGTAAGCGATGGATCACAAGTCTCCTGGTGAGGGCACACATCTAAAATTGGTGGTGGAAGTGGGGTTTATCAACTGGGAAGGTTTCACACAGTCTGTCACAAGTCTTCTGAGAAATAAGGAAGATAGAGAATGAGTTGAAATATAAGGGAGGGACGCGAAGCAACCTAGCTTCTGAGGGGGTCTCAGCCTCCTGAGGAGACAGGAGGCCGTACCCAGAGTCACAGCGGACTGCACGGCAGAGAACGCCACTCCAGGCCGGGCGTAGCGGGCCTGGGGTCACAGGGCACAGAGGGCGTGGGGTCGAGTCCAGGGACGCGCCCACCGCACTGGCTGCCACTCAGGACGTGCCAGGAAGCACACTGGCAGAGAAAGAAAAAAAACACGCCAGCCACGACTCACCGGAAGGCGGAATCAACTGTGGCCAACAGGCAAAGCCTGAGTCTCTGCCTCAGAACAGGAGCATGCGTGAAGGAATTACGCAAGCAGCGTTATTTCATGGGAACTTAAAGGCTGGAATGAAGACACTTGAGTGCCTGAGAGCCTGGACTTGAGCCAGAGCAGGAATTCTGACTTACGTTCTTGTGTGCCGAGGAATGTCCTCCAAATGACTCAACCTCTCTGGTGCCTTGATTTCTCCATTTACACAGTTGTGATAATTAACACTACCTACACCTCAAAGGGATGCTATGAAGATTAAGTAGGTTTTTAATTAAGTAGGTTAAAGATTCAAGTGCTCCAAATAGCACCTGGCACACAGTCAGTACAACATAAAAATGTTTGCTCTTCTGAATTCAGGAAGCAAGATTTCTTGCTGTTTATGAAGCATCAATCATGGTGTATCCATCACTTTTTGGCTGAATAGCCTTGGTTTCTTTATCAGTAAAGCAAGGATATTTATAGTTGTGGTACAAATGATGGATGTAGCTAAGTGAACAATGACAGGCCAGGTATAAGCACCGGATTGTTCACTTGCACATTCTTTATTACTGCTTATGGAGTGACACAGCTGTGCATTTATTGCATTATTTTGTATTATACATTATGTGCTCAGTTGTTCAGTCTTTGCAACCTCATGGACTGTAGCCCGCCGGCTCCTCTCTCCATGGGGATTCTCCAGGCAAGAGTACCGGAGTGGGCTGCCATGTCCTTCTCCAGGGGATCTTCCCGACCCAGGGATCAAACCTGGGTGTCCTGCGTTGCAGGCAGATTCTTTACCATCTGAGCCCCCAGTGAAGCCCATTGCATCTATACACACTTGGATGCAGCTTTCATGCATGTTTGTGTGTGGAGAGAGGGCGTGCGATCAAGACGCAACGGAAGACGTTGACAAGGAGCTTGCTAGACCAGATCAGCCTCAATTTGATCCAAAACTGTGAAAAGAGCCAAAATCTATACCAGGGAAGTCCAGAGAATTTTTGGAAAAGACTGAGTTGTTAGTGCTTAGACCAGAGGAGATTCAACAGTGGTGTGTCAAGACATTTTAATTTTTATTTTATTGGCCCCTCGAAACAAGACTGGAGTTTTCTGGAAATCAAACTTTCCTCCCAAGCAGAAGAGCTGTACCTTTTCGATTAACTCGTAGCTCTCTTCGAGTTTCAGCAGCCTGTTCTGCACAGATGTGGATGCACGCTGATAGACGGCTCGCCACTCCTGAAAGTCGCTCTCTGAAATCTCAGCCACGGCAAAGCACAAGGTTCTTAACCCTGGAAAAAGGGAGGATGCCCCCCGCAACATCAGATAAGATTTTGTTCAGAAATCTGACACTTCCATTTGTTTTGAACAAAATCTCTTTTCAAAAACATCGATTCAGCATGCTGAAGTCTGACTCAAGTTTGATGGAACCTTCGCGTCAACTGTATATTAACAGGCCTCTGGCCTTTACCACCATCACCTGGCTTTTAATTCCCCAGCTCTTTCAATCCATGCTTCATGCCTCGAGTAACTTTTCTAAAATCCTTATCTGATAAGGTTATTCCTTTGCCTGAAGTCTTTTAATCATTCTGCAGGATGAAGTTCAAACCCCAAACTCTGGCTCAGTCACCACACATCAATTGCCTTTAACCTCCTTCTCTGCCGTCCACTTCCCATCGTAGGATCTTTGCACAGATTGGTCTTTTTTTTCCCCCTCCATTCCACCCTC
The DNA here is from genome assembly GCF_023699985.2 of Odocoileus virginianus. Taxonomy (NCBI): domain Eukaryota; kingdom Metazoa; phylum Chordata; class Mammalia; order Artiodactyla; family Cervidae; genus Odocoileus; species Odocoileus virginianus. Next base: position 4,901,198 of record NC_069694.1, on the reverse strand, counting down.
TCCCATTCCCCTCCACCAACTGCCTTGCATCTACTTTAAGACTCAGTTCTGAAAATCATCTCTTTGAAGCCTTCTCCTCTCACCCAGACTCCAACACTTCTGTGGTGTGAAGGACAATGTTTTGTGTTTCTTCTCTGATCTCCTACATGCGCTTGGAGCTTCTGGAGTTCTTCACACCTGTGACTCCAGGGCTGAGCACAGTGGCCGGCCCGCTAACAACGGCTCCACAGATGCTTATGAAGGAAGGAATGAGGGACCCCACCGGGGTGTACTGGGAGAGCCACCCTCCTCTAACTGTATTTCTTACAGTGGATTTGTAGTATAAGGAGTCTAAAAAATTGAGGGACAGCGACAAAAAAAGAATACCCACCAGAAACAGCTGGGAAAAAATCACAGCTGATGTCTGAAGTGACCTACTTCCGTACTCAGAGTCTGCCCATTTTCTAACACATGTGGAGGTGACCCTGAGCCAGAAAAAAGTCTACAGACTGGAAAGACAAAGAAGCAGAAGATTTGCCAGCCAGGATAAAAGCCGTTAACTAGGTTACCAAGAAGACAATGTTCTCACTCAAGGTCGTTTAGCTCTCAGAATAATTAGGTGTTATCGATGTCAAGTCAAATCAAATACAGCCGGGAGCACACCGGAAAAAGAAGCAAAGAACACGGGACACAAAACGTCCGGAAGACGCCACGTCCCAAGAAGGAGTACATGGTCGCCGCCACGCTGCTGCAAACAGAACTTAGCTCTTTGGGCCACATTAGGGACATGTTTTTCTCTTCTGGACACTTCGCTGGAGACTTGAAAGTCAAAGCGAAAGTCACTCAGTCGTGTCCGACTCTGTGCGACCCCATAGACGGCAGCCCACCAGGCTCCCCCATCCCTGGGATTCTCCAGGCAAGAACACTGGAGTGGGTTGCCATTTCCCTCTCCAATGCATGAAAGTGAAAAGTGAAAGTGAACTCTCTCAGTCGTGTCCGACTCTTAGCGACCCCATGGACCACAGCCCACCAGGCTCCCCCGTCCATGGGATTTTCCAGGTGAGAGTACTGGAGTGGGGTGCCATTGCCTTCTCTGGAACTGGTCTCGGAGCTAGAATATCCTTAACATCAGAACTAGAGAGAAGGAAGATGCTCCTCCAACCTGCTCCTTCCTCAATAAAGGAACCTGCAGTATGAGCTAGGCTGTGTTGTATACGCCATCCCCTCGGAAGTTGCGCCTCATGGAATCTGAATCAACAGATTCAGAATGTGAATTCTCATGAATCAACAGATGTGTGTGTCTCCATGCGCTTCCATTTTTGGAGGAGAGATGGTAGAAGGTTCCATATGTCCCTGCTCTTCAAAGCCTAGTGCTTTTAATAATATTCCTATCATTTTGCTGCTTGCATTAAGAGGAAGAGGTTTGGCTCAGAGGTCAGGCTTGGCGCCACCAGCCACAGTTCCGGCAGAAGCAGAGCAGAGTGAAAACTTAGATGGGAGATGCGGATACAGTACCGGTGACCTCTGTCAAGTGTAGAGATAAGAGCCTACAAATCCCTGTAACTGACCCTGAGGCTTAACGGCTCTCACTGCCTTTCGTCTCATCTAGATCGTCTCCCTAGACTACGTTTCGGTACAGAGCGCCAGGACCACGTGTGTTTACCGCGATCCTCAGGCCTCACAGAGCCTGGGTGAGGCAGGGGTTTACAAAAAGGCCTGCGTTAACACTAAATTGAACAATTGTTTCAGTAGTTATAGAGGTTTATTTATTTCTTCGCCTCTTTCTTACTCAGATTAGACTATCCAGTTCTTAACTCTTGTTTCTGTCCTTCTACATTGCTTGAGATGTAAAGTATTTAAACTGTAAATGGTATCCATTCTAAAAAGCAAACAGATTTATAAGCTCTACATCCCCTTAAATATGTGGACAAAGTCTTTCAAAATGTTAATAAATACAGGAGAGCAAAATAAAAATAATGGCTGGGAATAGCATATAGTAAGATCTGAATGGTCAACATTTATTGGTATCTTACTTTAGGAATCTCCAAGTAAAATAATAAGAATAATCCTATAAGATAGTAGCAAATATATGATTTCACTTTATTTTAGTTAGGTTTACTGTTGTATTACACTCACCTTCTGTAGCAAACTGCTCCAAATGTTTTAGGGTAATTTCTTTGTATTTTGAAGTTTCTGCCAGTCGGTCATAAATTACAGTGTCCTGGAAAACAAACAGAAGGTATGATACACTTAAACTAAGCATTCTGAGTTGAATAAAGTTGATGTTGGCAACATTATTAGCAGCGAATGAGTATTTAAAAAATCAATTTAGCATCAGCGTTGAAGCACAAAATATTTTTCCTTAATAATACTGCTTTCCTATGACACAAAGAAAGATGGTCTAGTCCTATATTTTCATCTTTTCCTTCCTGAATAAATCCAGTTATTCCAACATTCAAAATCTCATATGCTATCAATACTTCACTTACCTGTCATGTGCTGTTAGATCTCCCCTCACTGCCCCCCAAAGATTTTGCGGACGGCTTCAGCATTCATCCATGCTATGAGGAAGAATGGTCCAGAACTCAGACAGCATGGGAAATGTCAGACAGGACAAAGCTACAGAGCGTGTCCTGCTGCAGGGCCTCAGAGCCTCTAAAATGCCAATGCACACAGTGGTTCCAAGGGAGCGGGCTGACAGATGCCCAGACTTCACTACGGAACCTTTCAGGACTTAGGGCATCTATATGGGGTTGGCGCCCACAAAAGAACAGACTGAGAAACACATGCTAAATGCATGGAGCAAGCTGGTGGCTATGGCAGGGAGGACACTGGACAACCTGAGCACTGCCTTACAGCTGAATATTTCTGACTGTGTCACTTTAGCTTCAAGATTCAATTGACTTAGTCTGTAAAATTAAATTACTGGATTATCTTTAAAGGCCCTTTCAGCTTTAACTTGAGGCGTCACTGCATGCCTCTATTGTTCGCCCCTTTATAAATTGCCTATTGTTCCTTTAGTTATTCTTTAGCTTGGGTTTAATGTTTTAAGAATTTTAGTATTTGGCCTTCATGGTTTTATTAGACCAGGAAAAAATAAATCATTTACCTGCAATTACTTTCTCAGTGGTATTACCCATTTTGGGGTCTCCAGTCTCAGGGCTGAGTTGGAAGCAGGCTAGTGAGGTATGATTTAGAACCGTTGAGAGAAACAGAACTTAGTGACCTCAGAACAGATGCAATATTCCAGGCTCCAATTATGAATTTCTTTTCATTTCTCAGTGGTGAAATGGGAAGCGGGCAAAGCAAAAGGAAATGATAATTTCCCCTCATGGGTCCTTTCTGAGAATGAGAGTTCTGTGTAACTTACAAACTCTATTTTTTTTCCCAGAGGTTAGTGAAATTTTCAGTGAAATTAAAACAGGCCATTCTAACACTAAGAAAATACTAAAAAATTAAAATCATAAAAACAAAAGTGATGAGTAATAAGGAAGGCTGGGGAGACTAAACTCTCCAGGTAATTAAGCATTCTAGTGGAAATCGATGGTCAGACTGGGGGAATTCTCTACCTTCTCTTCAGTACAAGGAAAGCAGCGGGCGGATGTGGCCTTCTGCATAAACTGCAGTGTGTTATCTCCCAGCCAAGTCTGACTCTTTGTGAACTCATGGACAGGCTGCTAGAGCTTATTTCATTGTTTGATGCTTTTCCCTAAGTTTATTTATGATTTCTAGTTTATCTTACATGTAACCCATTCTCCCCTCCCTCAGATTTCTTTTTGATTAAACATAACTGTAATTTTTTATCATGGTGATCTCTAACATCCTCTATCAGAACAGTTTATCCAAATAATTTCACCTGGAGCGAGCTCACTCTACATTTGTTTATGTGCTTGTTCAACAACCAAAGAAACTCTAAAACTAAATTCACGAGATGTCATGAAAGTATTCTCTCCCAATCTTTTAAAACCAAGGCATTAAAGAATTATGTCCTAATGCATTAAAACCAAGGCATTGAAAAAAACATTCTCAACAGGAATTTAAATACTAAGCTTGGGCTTCTTAACAAGTCCATCTTTCAAGTTCCATGTGAGAAAGCAAGACTGCTGATTATATTTGAAATTGGAAAGTTCCAAGTTCATAAGTTACCTGATTACTCCAAGCATATAACTATGTACCTGGAAAGGATAAATCTGAAGGGAAATATTAACTAATTTCAAGAATAAAATTATTCTTGAATAGATTTCTTATTTTTCCATGAGCATAAACATATTTTAACTAGGGAAATTTCAGTTAGAATGACAAATTACTGTCCTGTCAATATAACCTGCCAAATACCAAAGGCAACCAATAGTTAGAAATGCTGTTATAATTAAAACAATGCAAATACAATACAAACGGTAATCACCACATGAAGAAATTACAGCAATAACTGTAATCCATTTCCCCCCATTTCTGTGGCCTTTAAAAAATCAGATTCAAATTGGTGTAGGTTGAGACATTTCTAATTTAATTTTAAAATATCTTCTGTATTTAATTGTCTTCTAACACATTTATAATATACAAACCTGAAAAACTGAATTATCAATAGCCTAGGCCAAACTTTTTCAAAGCACCAGATTTACCCAGAAGGAATTCCAAATTTCACCAGAAGAGTCTGAACACTAGTACTATAAAACACCTCCAAAAGTGGATGTCAGCAACTTCAGGCTAAACATCTGTGTTACATTTCCATAGCAGAATGTTTAACATATACATTATAAACCATCATAAATCAAAATCATAAAAGACAAAAATACAAACTTACGGCTCCTTTGCAGTAAAGTCGTAACTTCCCGGATGGAGTGCGAACAATCACTGACATTCTCTTTCTAGCGCTGAAAGAAAGGTTTTCCATAATGTGTCATCATAGTGAGAAGATGCATCTATATGTCTGTCATGTCTCACATATTTTAATGCTCACACTGAAAAAATAAATTTAACTAAATTATGAGGCTGATCCCTCCACATACACAAACCATTGTCTGAGTGTATAGCTGAGTGCCTTTGAAAGTCACATTATGTTTTTAAAGATATGCGGGTACCATCTGCTGCCCTAAAGGAATAATTTACAAAATAGCTCCCAAGAAACCTTCGAGTTAATACCCACCAGGGCAGAGAGAGGAGAGTTCTGGTTCAATGTTTTCAGATTTAAAAAATATTTAAGCCAGAACCTTTTATGATAATTATTAAAAAGAGAAATGATAATCAATTTTAAGTATACACCCAATGAAAAGGCATATACTAGCACTTTAAAAACTTACTTAAGCCTTCACAACTATCATTTTTTAATTACTAGCAAACCACTGGCATCACGTAAAAAACCTAATTCATATTACAAACTCTAGTTAATGAGCACAAATGGCTTAACATTGTGTTGGCGATACAGACTGATAAAAGTTCTTAGTCAAACATACACATCTTTCAATGGATTAGCAAAGAGACTACAAATTAACAATGAACAGAATAAGCAGGAATGGCATTGCACAGGATAAGCCTCACTTGGAATCAAGTATGCATAAGCATTCTCTCCAGAAAAAGGGGTAAAAAAGACCTCTTTAGTGTCAGAGTCTATTCATGTTACCTTATAGCGTTCTGCAGCTAAAAAACTGAGATGAATCCACTACAGAGGTTAGATATAGTGTAGCTGCCTTTAGAACTCTCTTCTACTATTTACTCCTCTCTTTCTCCATCTATTATTTCTGCTGCATTAGAGTCTCTGATCATTCCTGTGCTTTCTGACCACACTGAATTTGGCCAGCTTTGGAACAACGTCTCTGTATTCTACCCCAGCCCTTCCTGATTCGAGTTTCTCTTAATCCAGCTTTGAAGGCGTGGTCCCTGGTTCACCAGCTTCCTTGCTCCTTTCTTCTCCTGGCGGAACTCCCCAATCCCGGGTGAACAGGAATGCCTTCCGGGGTCCAGCAGCGTAAGCGGACGCTGCTGGGGAGAAGCCGTCCTGTCACAGGTTAGTAAATGCTTGGTCCCAGCGTCACAGAGCGCGCCACATTGCCTCATCACCCACATTTCTCTAACAACCCTGCTCCCACCTCCTCACAGGACTGTGCGCATTCTCTTACGGTCTCTCCATTCCTCAAGTCTCCAGTATGCCCTAGTTACTCCAGACGCAGGAGTTTTGCAATCACCTGGATGGAAGCTTCCAACAAGAAATCCCTATTCATTTGGCCATGAACACTACATGTTTATCTGCTGTGGACCAATCCCTTCTGTCTATTCCTACTATGTGGAAACTATTTTTATACCTAACAGACAGATGAATATGAGTTTCTGAAATCCCTATGACAACTAGATGTTATAATGAGCACACAATTAGAACGGCAAGTTCCTGACTCTGATTCATTTTAATTCTGCATAAATCTTGGTGTCCCTAAGTATAATGTTTTCAGATCACTACCCAAGCATGCACCCTACAGTTGTGATACGGATTGTTATGTTCAGAAATATTATTACACTGCCTCCAGAAGACATGCCTTACAAGACTCTGAAGAGAACAGTTTATGATTTTCTTACAAATGACAATTAAAAATTGCATTGAAAATTTTAATATTTGGCCTAAATAAATTTATTTAAATAAAATAAAGCACACTTTCTTCTTACTTAAAAGGGAAAAAGTTTAAAAGGAGGGAAATGTATGACATGCACACAAACCACAGAGCAGATGTTTTACCTGGTGAACTCCAAGACATTGAGCAACTCGTATCTTTCTTCCTGCCCGAGCTATGAAGAAAAGGAAAATATGGTTACATACAGTAAGAAGTAGCTTTGGCTTCTTGGAAATAAACTCCAGTCATGAAGTTTTAATGTGAAAAATGTCAACACAAATTGTCCTTTCTTAATTGAACTTACTAACCTTTCAGGTTAAGATGGAAGATTGAACAAATGCAATTACTTTTCGTCCTTATCAAAGCCCCACCAAAACTACAAAAAAACCCCACCAAAATTAAAAAGAAAGAAACTTACAATGGCGGGAAAATATGAAAAGAGACAATGGCATTAAAAATTTGGAAGCTAGAAAACAGATAAGTGAGATATGCTTAGTTAGCAGATGCAAGGAGTAGCAAATGCTATTGTATACACAGTGGTTATGGGGGAAAAGGTGAGAACCAGCCTGACCTGGATTGAACAATCCCTAAAAGGCCTAGGGAAGAGGAATAACAGGTAGTTCTAGAACTGGAAGGTGAAGGAGCGCCCTACACGGGAGGACCAGGGAAGGAGCTGCTGCTCTGGGCACTGGCTCTTCCTGCCTCCTGGCAGAAGACCAGAGGCTCTGCTGTTCAAGTTTCTTTTGTCGAGAAGTCGGCACACATGAAGATATGTGTATTGTTATTGCATTTGTACTAAAGGCGAGGCCCCAATACCCACAACCCACTTGGCCCCCTACATTCTGGCAGCCACATCTTTCCTGGCAGAAGGGTGGAAGACTGTTCTCTCGGGAATCTGTAAGCCCAGGTTGAGCCCTAAAGGCATAGACAACTGTGATTTCCCAAACGAATCCCACCAGACCACCCCACAGTGAAGCCCAATGTGGACAAATACCTTCTTATACTCAGAACTGCCGTATCAGCTTGCAAATTCTTTACTCTTAACCAAGAGAAAACCAAAGATTAACAGATATCCAAGGACAGCTATTATCATGGATCACAGATACCCAAAACAAACAGATAAGAGCAATTTGGAAGAAAGAGAATTCAAAAAGAAAACACTGGCGTAGGCCTGGGCTTCCTAATGGGCCGGGACCTGCCCACCAGCCTCTTCCCTCCATTCCCACACCAGGATGACGGGGTTTGTCCTATGCTTTCTGTGGGGCATTTTCTGTTGTCTCATGGGAACTGGATGACTGTGGACTCCTGATGGCATAAAACCTTCTGCAGTGTTTTACACCCTTGGAAATACGGTGAGATCCATCAGTATATGCTTGTTTATGGGACCCATGAAAAAAACAAAGAAAATGTCTGAGACAAAAAGCTGCCTGTAACAATGGTCATGCTTCTGCGATTAAGATTCACGGCTTGCGCTGCTCTTTGGGGGCACAGGGGGAGACTGGCCTTATTTCTCTGAATATTGTAGTTCTCATCAAAGATCTTGCATAGCCTATTAATGCATCCCATATGCAGGTGGTGCAGTAATTAAATGCTCTTCTTTTTCTCCTAAGTAGAGAATGAGAAACTCCAGAAAAGAATATGTGAAAGTTGATGTTTAATTTTTGGTGAAGTATGCTTCCCCCAGTGCAATAATCAAAACAACTGTAATGACAGTTTAAGACCATTTTATGTTCCAGTAAAATATGCTTATTTAAACTGTTTGCAATTTTTTTAAAGAAGAAAACATAAAAAAGAAAAAAAAAGTACCATTATTCCTCTCAGAGAAGTAACATAAGTACAACATCTAAGAGGGAGAAACAGGATACTCTTAAAAAAAGAAATATTGAGAAAACAATAAAAGCTTCTGGAAGCTAAAAAATGTAATACCAGAAACAAAATCAATTGAAGTCTAAGAAGACAAAAGAGAGGAAAACTTCCAAAAAGTAGAACAAGAAGGCAAAAACAAGAAAAGCAGGACAGAAAAGTTAAAAGATGAGCTCAGGAATTCTAGAGAGCAGCAAAAAAAAGAGGAAGAAAAATGAACAGACTCATCCAAGAAAAACTTGCAGAATGGAAGGATGTCAATTTCCAAATGGACAAGCGTCCACTCAGTGTTCAGTACAGTGAGTTAAAATGGTCTCACTATGGTACATGTGAAGTTTCAGAACTCAGATAAAGAAGATCTCGCAAACTTCTTGAGGGAGGCAGTGGGCAAGTCACAAAAACGAGAGTCACAGTGGCTTCTGACTTCTCAGTTAGGCATGCAGGAAGCCAGGCAATAAAAATTCCTCAGGACGCTGATTGCCACCCTAGAATTCTCTATTCAGCAGGACCACACATTAAGTATAAAGGTCAGATAAAAATGTTTACACTTAAAAGGACTAAAAAAGAAGTAACTTCCATGTGCCTTTTCTAAAGAAGCCAATAAAGAACATTCTCCAGCGTAGGCCAAGAACAAGGAAGACAAGGGATTCAGGAAACAGACGATCTAACACAGGAGGGAGTTGGGGAAAGCCCCCAGGGAGACGGGGAAGCGCTTCCTCTCGAGAACCCTGAGTGAGTCTGAGTTACCCACCACGGCAGCTTGGAGGCCTGAGTCCGGAGCGGGCTCAGTGAGGGTGGTCACTGCCGTGACTTCTGCTTCCAGAACACCTTCTCAACAGGATGAAACGGACAGAAAACGCGTTCTATCAATGTCAGGCTCTGAGAAAGAAGTTCTGACTTACAGGAAATAGCAAGCCCCAAACAGGAGACAATCAAAAGGAATTTCAGGTGCCACAGAAGCTGACCTCTGAACAAAACTGGCCCAGAGTAAGAACAGAGGCGGGGTCGGGGCACGGCGCTTCAGGAGGAGGGTCTCAAGGCAAAGACCGCAACTGCCCACTGGCCAGATGATCTGGTGTAATTGTACTGATAAAAGTGCACCAAGAAGTTATGAAACAATTAGAACAATTAGTAATAGGTAGGAAGAAAATGTTGCACTTGGAAAAAACATAAGAGATTTATTTTAAGAATTAAAGAAAAAAATTATTTTCAGGAGATAATTTTGTATCTGAAAACACAAAATTAAAAACAAAGAAAATAAATACTGAATAAAACAATGTTTTGCTAGGAATATCAATACAGCATAAACACTAAATAAAAATGCTTAATGAGATACCATTTATATACAACAGTGTACACAGATCTTGAATATGTAGTTCAACGAAAATTGTATAGTTTGATAAAGGTTTCCTCGGTGTAACCACCGCTCTAATCAAGACAGAGAACATTTCCACTGTCCTATAAATTCCTTTGCCCCCTTTCCCAACCTCCCCCCTGAGGTGGGGCAACTGCTGCTCTGAATTCTAAGACCATAAGTCACTTTTTCCTGATCTCAACCTCGATATAAATGTAGAGTATGCAGCGCTCTGTGTCTGGCTTTATTTTTTCTTTTTTCTCAGCCTGTTCCTGAGACTTATCAATGCTGGTAATGAATCGATCATTTTACTCTTTCTGCGTTGCTCAGCTATTCCACTGTGCATCACAATGTGTGGATCCATTCTCCGAGCGATGGACATTTGGTTTGTTTCCAGCTTTTGGCTATCTGAATACAGTTGCTATGAACATACCATGAACCACCCCTCTGCAGACACATGCTTTTACTTCTTCCGGGCAAGTGTAACTACATCTGCTGCGTCAGGAACATGCTTGCCTGTACTGGAAAGCTCTAAAAGGTTTTCCAAAGGGGCTGTACCATCTCACACATCTACTAGCAACACAGAGGTGACCCCTTGCTCTGCAGCTTCATTAACATCAGGTGCTGCCATAATGTTTTAAATGTTACTTTTCTTGCTGGGCATGTCGTAGTATCTCATTGAGACTTTAATTTGCATTTCCCTGATGATTAACGATGTGTTTTCACATGCTCACTGGCCATTTGTATATCTTCTTTTGTGAAATGTCTGTTCCAATCTTTTGCCCATATAACATCTGGGTCCAAATACTTGTTTAACCAAGCACTGTAATATAATTAGACTACTACTGAAAAGGGATGGTGAGTCAAGAGAAATCATCCCTCATTTAATATAAGTGAATAGAATGTCAGTAGATATCTCTAAAATTGAAGAATTGAAATATATTTCATTCATCACATATTAAAAAAGGATGCATAAACGTCTGAAGAAACAGCTAAAAGAATAGAAAAGTCAACGCTTCTGGAGAGGAGAACAAGAGTCGGGAAGCTGTTTTACTATGAGCTTTCTGGTATTATTTTATCTTTGAAGCTTGCACGTGCATTGCTTTGATAAAAAGGAGAATTAAATAACTTACTGAATCTATAATCACTGAGTCAGGCGTTCTTCCAGTGAAAACAAAATTCAGCTGCTTGGCTGCTCTGACCAAGGCTCCCTCATCTGTTTCAGGCAAACAGAAGGAAGCAAATACATGGTGAAAAAAATTATCCCAAATATGAGAGTAAGACTGCGGTATAATAGTCTGCTTAACTTTAAAATGAATTAAAGTTCTTTTTATTCTGACTCCTGTTATTGAAATGCATTTCTTTTTAAATCATACAATAATACCCAGGGTTTGAGTAGAATGATCTTCAGAATCTGAGACATGTATAGATCCCAGAGGCATATTCTTGAGGGCTAAGTCTCACTGTTAGCCAAACAGACCTAAAAAGGATAACTTCAAAGGACCTCTTGGTCCAGCATATTCTCTACAAAACTTTTCTTAAATGATGTGTACAAATGAGGAAATCCCATAATAGCAACAACAGGGATAGACCATGAAGGTATCATGCTAAGAGAGATAAGTCAGACAAAGAAAAGCAGTGTATGATCTCACTTATTATGTGGAATCTAAAGAAAAAAGAGAAGAGAAACCCACCCCCCTCAAACTCTTATAAAAAGAGATCAGATGTGGTTATCAGAGGTGGGAGGTTGGTGAAGGGGAAGTGGAGAAAGGTGATCAAAAGGTACACATTTCCATTATAACATAAATAAGTACTAGGGATACAGTGATGTATATCAATTATTTCTTAATTAAACTGGAAAAAAACGAGTGGCACAAAACTGCCTTCTTAAGTTTTATCCTTTTCCTCCTAAAATGCTGAATGTAGGAAAACTATTAATAACATGGCGAATATTGAGGGGTCAATTTAAAAGGATATAAATGAATTGGTGTTTCATTGTATTGCATATTATTTACTCTCATCACCATGTTACATCAAAACATTTTTGTTTTTGAGGGAAGGGTGTGAGATAAACACCCATATAGTGTCTATCTTAACAATAAAGAGTGTCTGTCATGGTTTTTAGGAATCTGGTATATTGTATGAGGTCGCAGGTGCTGATTTTTAAAACGCAGGGGGAGGGGATAGTTAGGAAGGTTGAGACTGGTTTGTACACACCGCTATGTTAAAAATGATAACCAACAGGACCTGCTGCATAGCACACAGAACTCTGCTCAACCTTACGTGGCAGCCTGGATGGGCGGAGAGTGGGGGAGAGTGGATATGTGTGTATGCACGGCTGAGTCCTGCTGGCCACCTCCAACTATCACAACATTGTTCACTGATCATACTCCAATGCAAAATAAAGTTGTTTTCTTTTTAAGGGAAGCTTATAAAAAAGTTCCCTAAAGTGTGTTCCTTCTTTCCTGAAATCTTAGTCATCAAATTGGCTATTTACTCAATTTTACACTGAAAATAAGTCTAAGTGTGGAATCTCCTTTCTAAGTGTAAAGCTCTTCTCATCCAAGTAAATACACAGCGAACTCCTTGATTATCATTTCCAAAGAAGAAAAGTTGGTATTCTAAAATCAACACTATTCAGGCAAACAGATCTTCCTTTTCCTGCCTGCTTATGTGAAAAAACAGTTTATGACCAACAGTTTTTTTCTTAATTATTTATAAAGAAGGGAAAACGTACTATGCACATAGAGTACCATGTTTTTTAACTTGTATGAATTTTGCTATTCAAATTTCCATGTAACATGTTATATAAAAAATATTACACAGTTACGGATTTTAAAATATGTACATATATGTATAATTTTGAAAGCCAACATTTCTAACTAGTAAATAACATATTTAATCTGAAACAAAAGTAACTTGGTTGTTTTACTTCTTCAAATTAAATTTTTCTGAACAGTCTCATATTTCAGAACAATTTTCAGCCAAGAAATACATCACAATTGCTTCATTTGTACCTGGAGATGCTGCCTGGTAAATAATCTTATCACCTTCCCGCTCCGGTACTGCTGTGTGACATACCGCCATCATTGTGAGAAATTCACATATTATTGGTGCAGTGGGCTGTAAGAAATAAACACGTAATTTAGGCCCTTTCATTTCACCATTATGACACAATGATAGTAGGATTACTTCATGTATATTTATTGAGCACAACTGTTAAATGTTGAGGGTGAAAGCCAAGAAATCAACACTATGAAGAAAAAATATTTTTTACTAAAATCCTTCAGCTTTGCAACGTCTTCATTCCTTTTCTAAACGTTTATTTAAGGCCACTTTGTCTTGTTAAATAGAAACAGCACAGTGAAAAAGGCAGATATGGCTGAATCCTGTCTTAAGAGGACAAGAGAGGAATTCTAAAATATTCATTTACCTGGTTCTAATTCCTGATCAGATCTAAGTCTGAAGCATCTAATCTCACTGTGGTCCCACTACTTTGGGTCGCGGTGATGATGGCAGAGGATTCCTCTACGATGCTTTGGTCTCTCTTTCCAAAAACAACAACCATAACCTGACAAGTGTTCTACTAAATAAAAAAGGATTGACTGAGCATGTCCTGTGTAGTCATGGCCTGAGGAAGACAGGATCCTTTCTGCAAGGAGTTTTTGAGTTTATAGGAGAATAGCAACCAGATTTTTGAAATTAAACATCTCCTTTTCTGGTTCCTGATAAAGAAGAGTATCACTTGAATTAATAAAGGAAAAAAATTCCTCCATGCTCTTGGATCAAAAAACTAAAATGACTAGAAAGGTACATCAAAACATTATTTGAAAAAAACAAAACAAAACTGTGTTCCGGCTAGAACAGCAGACAAATCAGACAAGGCCCCTGCTTCATGATGCTGTGACGTGTGAGGGAAACAGAACACAGACACACACTACACAAGTATCATTTATTTATGGGTTCCCCTGGTGGCTCAGCTGGTAGAGAACCTGTCTGCAATGTGGAGACCTGGGTTCGACCCCTGGGCTGGGAAGATCCCCTGGAGAAGGGAACAGCTACCCACCCCAGTATTCTGGCCTGGAGAATCCCACGCACTGTCTAGTCCATGGGGTGCTGCCAAAAGTTGGACACGACTGAGCAAATTTCACATCATTTATTTATACTGTGAAGAGGGTTACAAAGGATAAAGTGTGTGAAAATCATATAATATGATTGGGGTCAGTTTGTGGTTGTTCTCAAGACAATGTGATCTTTAAGCTGATGAAGTTTCAGCCTCATGAAGGACTGAGCACAGAGTTTTCCATCAAGCAGGAAAAACACATGACTGAAAAGATCCTAAAGCAGGAAAGAATGAGGCATGTATGAGAAGATAAAAGAAAGCCAGGATAGCCTGAGGAGAAAGAAAGGGAGGGTGGGTCCAAGTGAGGCTGGTGACTCAGGCAGAGGCTGGATCACGCAACTTTGTAAGTTGAGGGGGAAGCCAGAGAGTGGTTTTCAACACGGCTTGTGCTGGGACTTGACTTCCGCTGGCCTCATTCTAGCTGCCATGTGCAACAAGGATGGGAAGGGTGAAAACGGAAACCAGGAGAATGGCTAGGAGGCTGTTGCGGCAATTTACCTGGGGGATGCTGGCTGTCTTGACTGGGGCAGAGAAAGTGAGAATGAGGTGAACAAGACCTTTAGGACATGCTCTAGAAAGTCATGGGCTTCCTAGTGGTGCAGTGGCAAAGAATCTGCCTGTCAATTCAGGAGGCGCAGGAGATGCTGGTTTGATCCTGGATGGGGAAGATCCCCTGGAGGAGGAAATGGTAACCCACTGCAGTGTTCTTGCCTGGGGAACCCCATGGACAGAGGAGCCAGACAGGCTACAGTCCATGGGGTCACAAAGAGTTGGCCACAACTATGCCACCATGCGTGCATGCACACACACGCGCGCGCGCACACACACTCACACACACAGAAAGCTGCACTGACAAGGGCTTAGTGATTCATCACAGATCTGGAGATGGAGAGGACAGAGGAAGCAAAGCAACCCTAAGTTCCTAGACCGAGTTATGAGGCAGTTGATTGTGTAAGATACTGAACCTGAGAACACAAGAAGGATGAGCTGGGTCTAGGTCTAGATTTTGTGGATCTTGAAGCTCACGTTCTGTTGAGAGCAAAAATATCCACATGAATGCACTGCCAGGGCCCTGCCCAGGGGCAGAGGCGCCAAGTCCACCAGTGCCAGGAAGGGACTGGCTCTGGCTGATGAGCAGGAGTTCAAGTTTTGATGCACGGAGCCTGAAGTGACTGTGAGCAAAGTTGGGGATGAAAACCTAGGCGTGCTCAGTTGCAGCCCCGTGGAGTTGCAGGCCTCAGGCTCCTCTGCCCATGGAATCGTCCCGGCAAGAATACCGAGAGTGCTGTCATTTTCTCCTCCGACCCAGGGATCGAACCCGAGACTCTTATGTCTCCTGCAGCGGCAGGCAGATTCTTTACCACTAGTGCCATTTGGGAAGCCCTTAAACTTCAGAGATCTACTCATTTGATCAGATGGAATTTTAGTAAGTATCAGTGACTTCATAAGTGGAATACTCACATTGGGTGGCAGATGTCTCAAGTTCTTGTTGTATAGATTTAGCACTGGCCTATAATTTTGAGCGTGTAATTAATTTCCATAGATATTTTGAAATTGTTAACAATGAGATGTTTCATATAAATAGAGCTCTAAATTATGTAATATTTTTAAAAAGCCAGAGTATCAATAAATGACAGTGTTAAAAGTAAATTTCTAAAAATTACAGATTCGTGTTGGCCAAGCAAAAATAATTTAGAGACAACAGATTTTTATAATTATTAAAAATGACCATGAAAGTAAAAAATGGAATATGTAAGCATGGAAGGTAATTCAGAGAAACACTCATTAGTTTTCATCTATTAATGAAAAGATAATGGTACTACATTTCTTACATGATTATTTTGGAGGTTTTCCAGCAATGATGAATCACTGAATGTTTTTTCATCTCCAAACTGTGAGCTCTGCCTAAAGGGGAAAAAATGGAGAATATTTGATTCATTTATACAAGCCCGCAGATCTACCTGTAAGTTACTTTTAAAATAAATCATTATGCCTACAAGCTCTTTATAAATTAAATCTAATAAATTAAATATAATTTAGTCCACATTTCTAAATAAGATATCACATATTTCATGATTGAATCACAGGATATTTCCAAACATTATAAAATGTGAAAGCCTTTCTCAGTGTTAACAAAAAGTAGCATTTTACCATTCATTTTCCTAGAGTAAAATTATGTTGTAGCCATATGAAGTTTAAAAAAAATTTAATTAAAAAAATGTAACAAAACTGCTAATATGCATGGAATTGAATTTTTCTTTCATAATTTTTCCAAGGTTTAAAAATTTTGAGAATTAATAGAGTTGTTATAAAAATAATACTGTTTTACTTTAGTCACGAAAATTGATTTGAAGTGAGTAATACTATATGATTACCATATGAAACAAAAATATGAATAAACTGATTACACATTTCTTTAACATTTATCACTAACAAATATCTTATATATTTATGTACATATTACAGTTACTCTGTAAAGGAGAAAAAAGCCATAAAAGTATATATGTGGTTTTGTGTTGTGCTATCTTCAGATCAGCAAACTTGAACTCCATATGAAACAAATCAAATGAGAATTGCCTCTATAATCTAGCTATTACTAATCTCATAGCCATGCAATTTAATATCAAAATGTTGAGATTCAAAGGAAGGACAAGGAACATTTAAGTGGAAATGTCAAACCCCAAGAGTATACTTTTTACCGTTCAGTGAAAATATATAGATCTAAAGCTTTTGTGCACAGAATGAAATTTCAGAAGTCGTTGAGGAAAAAATAATGTGTTCAATATTAAATAGCTTTAATCCAGAAAGCTTTTAATCATAATTTTTACAGGTTACAAAGAGAATTATCAGTGCCAATGTGCCAAATATCAAGAGTTTCATATTTTAAAGCCAGCTGCTTGAAAGGAAGGAGAAATCATTGAAGAAAAAAAAAGAATGTAAAATAATTTAAACTAAACCAGATAATCAATATATGTAAATATCTTTTTAACCATACACCATAAAAGGAAGTTAGAGTTTTACAATAAAATACATCTTTATTAATGTGTAACACTTTGATCTATTGATTCTCAATATTATAATATAATATGCCTTTCTTAGCACATAGATTAGAATTCTCAAAAACATCACTAGGAAACAGAATGAACACATTTTATTATTATAATTATTTTAATAATAATAAATTGTTTATAAAATAACAAATATTTATTAATTAAAACTCCTCCTCTTCTTAGTATTAAAGATGAAAAGTCCAAGAACTTTTAAACAACTTATCAATTGGCAGGCAGAAAAAATTAACATACATTTCTCCTCTAAATATTATCATTCTAAAGCTTATTATTCAGGGCTCTATAAAATTTCCCTATTATTTATAAAATATATTCATTATTGGTTCTTAGTTATACTTTCCCACTTATTAGATAAATTGAAATTTCAAGGAATATTCACAGTAACATCTTGCATGTGGAGGTCTATCTTCCTTCTAAAGAATTCTGGACTAAAAGCTTTTATAAATTTGAAGATGTGTCTTATTAATCTCACCAGTAAGTCTTTCATTTCATAAATCACAGTTACCACAATTGATAAAACTTTCAAACGTATTTATAACAAATAACACTAGATATGCAACTGAAATGTTTACACGGACACAACCTGCCCTCCATTCACCAGTGAAACCTTCTGACGTAGAAAATGCTAACTCTTCTCCCAGAAAGGAGCTTCCTTTCCAAGATCACAAAATCATCAGCATTTCATCTGCTAATCACACAGGTATGGATAACTCAGATATGGTGCTCTCATCACCCCTATCTGAAATCTCACAAAATGTCCACTTTTAGTAAAAGTAAACAGATAAAATTAGGAAGCTCAAAGTCATTTCAAAATAAGAACCAATTGCATAAATGTAAAATAGATTAAATTGTTAGCTGACAAAGCTATTTGAATTTGCAAACTGTGCATACATAAAAGTGTAAGCCAACATCTACATTTTGTTAAAACTTTTCATAGAAGTTTTCAAGTGACACTTTGCCTTATAAGGAGACAAAGAAATGGTGTTTTGCAAAAAGAGACAAAGAAGACAAAGGAGACAAAGAAATTATGGTGTTTTGCAAAAAGCAATAAGGCAGGGGGTGTAACAGTTAAGATAAAGTGAAAAATGAGCAGTTAATCCAGTGTCATATAATTTACTGCTTCTTGTAGGCTGATTTAAAAGCTATGATACATTGCAAATAATTATTTCCTAATCATCCAAAAATGAAGAATCCTCATAGCAATAAAAATGAGAAGATTCAGAATTTTATGGATAAACATAAATTACAGTAAGTGTGGCCTGATCAGTATTAGGAACCAGAGAAGATCAAATTGCCAACATCCGCTGGATTATAGAAAAAGCAAGAGAGTTCCAGAAAAACATCTATTTCTGCTTTATTGACTATGCCAAAGCCTTTGACTGTGTGGATCACAACAAACTATGGAAAATTCTGAAAGAGATGGGAATACCAGACCACTTGACCTGCCTCTTGAGAAATCTGTATGCAGGTCAGGAAGAAACAGTTAGAACTGGACATGGAACAACAGACTGGTTCCAAATAGGGAAAGGTATATGTCAAGGTTATACATTGTCACCCTGCTTATTTCAATTATATGTGGAGTACATCATAAGAAACGCTGGGCTGGAGGAAGCACAAGCTGGAATCAAGATTGCCAGGAGAAATATCAATAACCTCAGATATACAGATGACACCACCTTTATGGCAGAAGGTGAAAAAGAACTAAAGAACCTCTTGATGAAAGTGAAGGAGGAGAGTGAAAAAGCTGGCTTAAAACTCAACATTCAGAAAACTAAGATCATGGCATCTGGTCCCATCACTTCATGGCAAATAGACGGGGAAACAGTGGAAACAGTGATAGACTATTTTTTGGGCTCCAAAATCACTGCAGATGGTGACTGCAGCCATGAAATTAAAAGACATCTGTGCTCCTTGGAAGAAAAGCTATGAACAACCTAGACAGCATATTAAAAAGCAGAGACATTACTTTGCCAACAAAGGTCCGTCTAAGTCAAGGCTATGGTTTTTCCAGTAGTCATGTATGGATGTGAGAGTTGGACTATAAAGCTGAGTGCTGAAGAATTGATGCTTTTGAACTGTGGTGCTGGAGAAGACTCTTGAGAGTCCCTTGGACTGCAAGGAGATCCATCCAGTCCATCCTAAGGAAGTCATTCTTGAATATTGATTAGAAGGACTGATGGCTGAAGCTGAAACCCCAATATTTTGGCCAGCTGATGCGAAGAGCTGACTCATTTGAAAAGACCCTGATGCTGGGAAAGATTGAAGGCAGGAGGAGAAGGGGATGACAGAGGATGAGATGGTTGGATGGCATCACCGACTCAATTGACACGAGTTTGAGTAAACCCCGGGTGTTGGTGATGGACAGGGAGGCCTGGTGTGCTGTAGTCCATGGGGTCGCAAAGAGTCGGACATGACTGAGCAACTGAACTGAACTGAATTGAATCAATATTAGTTAATTTCATACATGACAGTGTGGACTACAAAATCATGTCAAATGAAGAGATAAATAACAATTTTTATTTAACTTAAAAAACAATTTAGGAGTAGAAACACCTAGTATTCAGAAAAGAAATAGAAAACACTGTCTGCATAAAGTTAAAATACTTCTGCACAGCAAACACTATTATAAGCAAGTCAAAAGCCAAATGACAAACTGGGAAGAGAACTATTTCCAACACATAAAATGGTTACTTTATTCAAAATGAAAGGTTAATTCACTCAAAATAAAAAGGGCTCATAGAAACTCACACTAAAAAGATCAAGAATGCAATAGAACAATGAGCAAAGGATATAAACACAGTTCACAAAGAAAGAAATAGAAGTGGCTTTAAATATACATTCAATCTTACCACACGATGAGAGAAACGAGATTTAAATTTATCAATGTGGCAGAAACAGTTTGACAACCCTGCTGCTATAATCTTGGAAAAATAGATAAACCATCTACCATTGATGAGAATGAACACTGGTACAATTTCTAAAAACGAATATTGGCAATGAAAGTGAAAGTCACTCAGTTGTGTCTGCCTCTTTGTAAGCCCATGGACTATATACAGTCCATGGATTTCTCCAGGCCAAAATACTGGAGTGGGTAGCCATTCCCTTCTCCAGGGGGTATCTGCCCAACCCAGGGGTCGAACCCAGGTCTCCTGCATTGAAGGCGGATTCCTTACCAGCTGAGTCACAAGGGAAGCCCAAGAATACTGGGGTGGGCAGCCTATCCCTTCTCCAGCTGATCTTCCTGACCCAGGAATCAACAAACCAGAGTTTCCTGTGCTGCAGGCAGATTCTTTACCAACTGAG
Source organism: Odocoileus virginianus (assembly GCF_023699985.2). Taxonomy (NCBI): domain Eukaryota; kingdom Metazoa; phylum Chordata; class Mammalia; order Artiodactyla; family Cervidae; genus Odocoileus; species Odocoileus virginianus. The sequence continues at coordinate 4,880,909 of NC_069694.1, read as the reverse complement.
CTATCAGGGAAGATCCTGATATTGGCAATATCTAACAAAATTTAAAATCAATACAATTCTTTGAGATCCAGGAATGCCAGTTTCTGGAATTACAGTCTATTCTGTACTTACACTGTCTCCTGCAGAAGGCTGTACGTACAAATTCATTCTTTGCAGCACACTTTTAACAGCAAAAGGTTAGACCTAACCCAAAGTTTTACTAGGGCTGTTGCTTAAAAAGACTGTGGTACATCCACATAATAATAATGGAACACTATACAAAAAAAGGGAGGCTGTCCACGGAATATGGACAAATCTCAAAGATGTACCATCAAATGAAAAGCTGGTATCAAAGTGTGTGCAATATCTTTCACTTTGGGTAAAAATGAGAAAGAAAAACATGCATACACGGTAGAATAGATCTGGAGAAATAAACCTGAAATGGGTTACACTGACTGCCTTCAGGTGGGGAAATGGAGAGTCAGAGATAGGGAAGAGAGGTGTTACTGCATTATCAACTTACATAAGTCAAATTTAAATTAAAGATGAAAAACCAGAACAAAATCCGATTATGAGCTGAAACATACATTCTACATGTAAACTCAATGCATGCACTATATACATACAGACGCTACGCTGAAACATACACTCTTCACACAAACTCAATGCATACATTATATACATACAGACACTACACTAACATACATTCTACATACAAACTCAATGCATGCATTATATACATAGACGATATGCTGAAACATACATTCTACACACAAACTCAATGCATGCATTATATACACACAGACGCTATACACATCCATGTATGGGAAGACAAAGGCAGTGTGACAAAAATACTGTTTTCTGAATGGTTCTGCACCTTCTGGCTTTGAACAGTGCTACTGTTCCAAATCAGAATTCCTAGAAGGGTGATTAATGTTCAAAAATGAAATTGCTGTTCAGCGTCAGGTCAAGTCCAAGAATATAAAGAAGTGGTTGAGTTCAAGAATAATACTTTTTTCTTAGACACTAGTTTTCATCAATGTGGGCTGCTTTTCTGGGTGGTTCTAAAGGATTTCGGAGGGCAATTACAAAAGAGGAGTTCCAAAAACATTCTGTGAAATGGTCCCTTGACTGGAATAAACAAATGACTTGTCAAAGGGACTACTCTGAAGACTAGCTAATTTGGATGTGTTAGATTTGGTTACTATACAGTCACACCTGGAAGAATGTTTTAGTGAGCCTAGTGATAGCAGCAGAATAAATAAATACCACTCATTTCATACATACATACAAACCAAAATGAAACGAGAAGAGACCAGAAAATGGTACTATCCAGTGATATGTGCTAATGCTAAAAGCCACAGTAAAATGACTAGGCACAGAATACTTATTTGGGATTTTCCTTAAAGTAATAGTGGGGGAAAATACAGATGAACTGAAACTGGCTTTGAGTACATACTATTGAAATGAGTGAATGAGTACATCTGTTTTCTTTTTCTTTTCTTTTCTTCTTTTTTGAGTACATCTGTTTTCTACTGTTATTTATGCTTGAGATTTCCCCCAAAAAATCAGAAAAAGAAAAAAATGTAACAAAATATATAGCTTTGGAATAAAATCTTATCTTAGGGCTACATGGATGCTTATAATTAGTAAATATTTTTGTGCAATCCTCCAAATATTGATACTGTCTAAAGATTGGTAGATTTTAATAGAAATGAATTAACCTTCAAGGTTATGTCAGCTGATGTAGGGCACTTGGCAATAACAAGAAAACCATCCCAATTCTGCAGGAAGTGGCTATTGGTTGGGAAATGATTTAAGCGAGTAGTTACCGCCATTATCCAATTATTTTTAATGTCAAGGAAGTGTTTTTGAAACTGTCACTATAATAGTTTGCCATCAAATTTGACTAAATGTAAATAATCTACATATTTCTGTTGTTCAGTTGCTGAGTTGTGTCCAACTCTAAAAATCTACATACACGTATGCGTTAAATAATATGTGTTTTTTAACTTGGTATTTTTGTGGCAAATATGGTTGAAGAATGATAGTACAATACATGGTATAGGTCACAGATTTTATCTATAGAATCAATGAACTTCACATTGAAAGGCGAAGCTGCTGACAGTCAGACAAGAATCAACTTTAGGATTTTGGATTTACAGAGTCAGCGGTACTCTACAGTTTACCCGAGGACCAGCAGCTCATTCAATCAGGACCACGCTTTCAATCTTGGCTTCACTGGCGATATGAAATCAAGTGGACTCGATCTGGCAAATGCCAGATTTAGGGTTGTGACAAGCTGTGTCCCCCCAGGCTAACTTTTCTCATCAGCCAGTTAAACTATACTTGCTCTTGCTACCCTAACAAAACGAGAGAGAAAAAATGAAATAACAAATAGTAAGGATACCTTTTCTCTAAATGCAGATATTTCTGAAGCTCTTTAAAGTCTATTGGATGTGATATAACCAGCACCTACTTAATACCCAGGTTGAGCAAGGTTTTAACTTTTTCTCCCATGTTTGCTGGTTGTATACTTTGAGGGAAGTTACTTATTAGCTTCTCTGCTTAAATTTCACCAGCGTCAATTCAGTTCAGTTCAGTTCAGTTCAGTTCAGTCGCTCAGTCGTGTCCGATTCTTTGCAACCCCATGAACTGCAGCACGCCAGGCCTCCCTGTCCATCACCACCTCCCGCAGTTTACTCAAACTCATGTCCATCGAGTTGGTGATGCCATCCAGCCATCTCATCCTCTGTCGTCCCCTTCTCCTCCTGCCCCCAACCCCTCCCAGCATTAGGGTCTTTTCCAATGAGTCAACTCTTCGCATGAGGTGGCCGAAGTACTGGAGTTTCAGCCTCAGCATCAGTCCTTCCAATGAACACCCAGGACTGATCTCCGTCAGGATGGACGGGTTGGATCTCTCTGCAGTCCAAGGGACTCTCAAGAGTCTTCTCCAACACCACAGTTCAAAAGCATCAATTTTTGGTGCTCAGCTTCAATTACAACTCCTCAAATACGTCTTGAGGATTAAGTGAGAGACACTGGAGCTAACACTGAGATATTCTTCTAAGCACTTTAAAAACAGAATTCATTTAATCTTTGCAACCTCCCTATGATGTCTACATTCTACCCAATGAGGACCCACAGGCAAAGAGATTAGATAGCTGCTCCAGAGCAGCATTAGGACCAGGATGTGAACCTGAGTGGTCAACATCAAAGTCTGCATCCTTGACAAATGCTCAGGACCCAGGACACAACTAAAGTTCAAGCCGTAGCTGTTCCTTCATCTTTGCTGCTTATAGGTAACCACTTGATAGATCAGGAAATCCAAGTAGATATTTAAAATAAAGCTTACTCTATTAAACAGTTGGCAAAAACCTTCCCTAGTGTTTATTTCTTAAAATATCATTAATATCTAAGTTTATATGTAATTGCAAGTGGAACTATACAAAAATTTATGAAAAAGTTGACATTTTAAAATTTGGAATTACTCAGTTTAGAATATCAAGTTTCCAGAAAGGGTGTTTTACATTAAAAAATTTAAACAGATAAAATAATGTCTCTTCCCAATAGTGATAAAAATCATGAAATAACCTTGACTGAAAGGAGAATATTTTAAATGACCCAGGTAAACAACGGTTAACATTTTCATCCAGTCTTAATAAGAATATGGTGAAGATAATTTCCTTCTCAAGAAAAAGTGATTTATCTTAGAAAATATATATATTCTAAAAATAAAAATATATATTCAATTCTATTGAAAAGCAACAAGTAAAAAGATATAATCAAAATTTTAGCTAGGTTCTCAAAAGATTAAGTAGAAGAGACTATCTACATCATTACACTTGAATTATCCACCAACAGTAAGGTGTTTTGGCACATTTAAAAGACACTTAAACTTATTCAGTTGTGGGTAGGTGTTGAAATGCATGACACTCCAAGCAATGAGCTTAAGTGTAATGAATCATCAGTTATCACATGAACCAAACAGCTGCCTCTGTCATTAACTCTAGGTAGTATGAGGCTTATTGCAAATTGTTACCAAATCTCCACTTTATTGAAATAAAATCCAAGTTGAAAAATAAGGCTTAATCATAAAATACCCTGTGTCATCTGAAAATAGAAAAGTAATCACATATAAAGCCATACTATTTTTTACAGTTACCAGCATTAAAGAAATCTGCTTTCTGAAATTTCATTTGCCACCAGATTGCAATGAATTATTGAGATAAACTCATGTCATTCTAAATGAAAATGTAAACCATGGTGAGGATTTTAACGTAAGACAAAAAATCCAATATGTATGGAAATTAAGCTTATAAAATGCTATTCAATAATTCTAAAATTAATTATATTCCTGTTAACCCTAGTCCTTGGTAGCATACTTTCCCAACATTTGTTCCAGATATCTCATTTAAAAATGCTTATGTTATAGCCTCCAAACCGATTTAGCAAATTAATGAAAATAAATGTAAAGGAAATTTTCACTGTGTGGTTATGTTCAGTAGCATTTTTCTGTAGCTCTGTAGAGTATACAAACAGTGGCAGAAGGTGGCAGTGCTGAGCTAAAAAAAATAAAATTTATGAAGCTGTCCCTGAAATCTTAGGTAGTCCACAGCCCAGGGACTCTAAGTTGATTGTTATAGATTTTACTATAGCTACATAGCTCCATAAAACCAGCAAGCCTAAACTCTGAACTAAATGTTCATAAAATGATTAAAGGTTACTCAACAGGACATCAGGGCTATTCAATGATTTGTTTGTTTTTATTCGGCAGATTTTAAGAGATACTTTGCAGCACTGTCATCCTGCCTGATCAGTCATTTTTTTTCAAAGTAGTGAAGTGGATCTAACAAAACAACAAAACGCAAACCTTTTAAATGGATCAACGGGACAGAAAGACCCATGCAGCTTACCATTCATCGGGAGAGCAGCCATAATCCTCGGGCTCAGGGACATGGCTTCAGAAAGCGGGAGGAGAGACACAAAGAAAGGAGAAAACAATCAAAGGAGGGCTGGGAACACAAAAGCGTGAAAGAGGGAAGCGCTGAGAGACGTGCCAGTCAAGGAAATAAACTTCCAGCTGATTTGGAAAGAAGGGCAGTTAGTATAGCAAGTACAATTTATGGTAACTAGGCAGATTTACAAAGTTGTTCTTTCATGGGATAGCCAACCTGCCTCTTCACCATGAAATTTCCCAATTTTATGCACAGGTATCCATATTCAGTAGAAAATATTAAACTTCAAGTTTAAATACAGGCTAAAGTCAATGTAAAATTCATCACACAATGCATAATGAGAATAAAGGGTTTTAATTAAAAAAACATGTTACTAAGAATAAACCATCACACAACCATCAATCTGCCAAGTACATTTCAGAAACAAATTTGCCTCCAAGGAGGGGTGGTTCTTTAAACAGGTATATTAAAGTAAAAGTTAGTTACATTGCTCTAGCTAAAGAGTGCCACACTGCAAAAGATGAACATTTTAAAAGATACTCAAAAACGTTCACTTAAATCATAACTCAGCCGTTAAACAATTCATTACATCAAAAGAAAACACATTCATCAATACTTCATTTTCATCCATTGGCTCATCTGAGCACTGGATCTATGTATAGCTTTCATTTCAACCAACCAGTGATGTGACAGAAATGGTCCATAATACATGACAGAGCAGATTTTATTTTACTTCTTTATATATTCATTTACTAAAATTTTCTTTTTATTCAGATTTTTTCCCTCTGTCTTGAGACACATGACACTGTGCGAGCTTAAGGCGCACAGGATGATCTGATGCTGATACACGCTGCCAAGCGACTGCCTTCATGCGCGTGTGCTAACTTGCTTCAGTCGTGTCTGACTCTTTGTGGCCCCATGGACTGTAACCCACCAGGCTCCTCTGTCCACGGCGGTTTTCCAGGCAAGAACACTGGAGTTGGTTGCCATGCCCTCCTCCAGATCTTCTCGACCCAGGGATTGAAACTTGGATTGTTCTATCATAGTTTTAGCTAACACTCCCATCCATCACCTAATTACCATTTCTTTTTTTGTGGTAAGAACATTTAAAATCTACTCTCTCAGCAGCTAAAGCAGATTTCCTTATTTCATGTTTCTTTCATTATACAAGGTCATTCAATAGTTTTCCTTTAAATTAAATGTATTAGATGTAGGTAGAGTTTAAAGATGCAGAGTTCAGCATAAAGCCACTGTTTTTGTTAAATATACAATGTTCACTGAAAACTGGGGAACATCCTCTCACTTCCTAAGTGGCCTCTACTTCTCACCCTTCCACCAAACTGGCCATGCACCGGCCTCACCACTCTAAGGAACCTCTGAACCATCAACTGTCTCCAGGGCCGGCTCCAACCACCCCCTTCACTCCAATCAAGTGCCGGGGGCGGTCTCCTTACTCACTGCCCTCTCTTCTACCGAAGGATGCTTTTAGATGCTTGAGGGGAAGGACTAAATGGGCCCTCAGCGAGCCCAGAAAAAGCCAAGGCCTCCTGCCGAGCTCTGTGAAAGCCGGCTGCAGCCCAGGGCTCTAGGCATCAGTCCTCATCAACCTCGGGGCTGAGACGAGTCCCCGAACCACAGCAGCGGAGGGTCTGATGCTACCCCGGCAAAAGCCCTGCACCAAGGCTCTGCCAAGCAGCCTCGGTGGTGTGCAGCAGACCGGGACCTCCTACTGGGAGAGGGGCTGGGCCTCAGGGCTCAGGGCCGCTCCCGGCTGTGGTTCAATCCCGGCTGACGTCCAGGGCTATTCTGAAGGAGATGCGCAGCGGGCGACCCGTCTGTTACTTTGTTCCGTCTGCAGGAGTTTCCGCAAGACCACTGCCCTGGTAGCTCTGATGTGTGACCTCTGTCTGGCTATTTGCCGTGGGAGGTCAGTGCTCTTACATCTGCTTGCTGAGTTCTTAAACGCATTCTTGATCTCAGCGTGAAGCATCCCAGAGCCTGGTCTCAGCAATTAGATCACACCTCCACCGTGTCCCCAGTCACAGCCTCACACAGACCTTTGTACTGCATTATGATTTTATAATGGTCTGCCTGATGATTTAATTACATCCATCAACCTCCAATTAGACTATAAACTTCAGGGGGGTGGAAGCCAGGTGAACTTTGGCTGATCATTAAATCCCCAACATCTAACAAAGTACTACATATTATACATAGAGATGAACACTTGTTGAGGCATGAGAATAAATGAATGGTTTTTACCCAGCTTTATCTACCAGCTATGGTGAGAAGTGAGATACGTTTATTGGTTATAATATAGACCTTGGGGCAATTTTGATAATTGTGAGGTTTGTCATGGTGAGTTTCCTCTCAAACTTAAAAGAAGTTGCCAATTCTTTCAGCAAACATTGCTAAACAAAATATTGTCAAGTAAAACTACTCACATGCTATTTTCACATGTAAATAAAGATTATTATTAGGAGCATTTGGTTTTCACTTAAAGGGAAAAAGTCAGTGAAATGTTTTTAATACTGATTAAAATGACTTGCCCATACAAAAATATAATATTGTTTAATTTGCTTTACAGACTCTTAAAAAAAAAACACCAAAAAACTTTTCCCAGTTCATCAGCTCATTCTAATAGTAAGATTTTAAATTATCAACAAAGACAGTTCTTAGGACTTTACCCGAGAATAACCACTGTATTGAGAATTCTACCCACTGAAAACATAAAAACCTCATTACCTATTTCTGGCTTTCAAGTAACTGTGATAAAACTGAATTAGTATAAGAAGTAATTTGTTGAAATTATGCCTTAGTAAATGTTTAACAGCAGAATTTCTAGTTTTTAATAAGCTAAATTTATAAATATTATATCACAATTATTTACATTTAACTAACATCTAATGACACAGCCTAACAAGTTTAATCATGGCGGTACTTCTGACAAAGTTAATCTTTACAAAATAAACATCATTGCTGGGTGTGTACGAAATCTTTTATTTCATTGACCATCATGAATCCAATTTAGGGCCAAAGTTAAAAAAAATGAGGGAAAACTTACTAAGACTAAATTTTGGAGCCTTGTTTTATTATGTTTAATAGCCTTGTTAAATATCTTCCTACAAATCTATAAAATACACTGAACGAGGTAAAGATTATACTACCAAGAGACTTTAGGTCTTGTCTTTCAAACTGATAAAAGCCAACAGAACTCATCTTGGACTCTGTGTAAGGTAGAAAGAGATTTTATTTTCTTAAAAAGTGCTTAAGAAGCATCAGCTCTGAAATCATAACCCTAAAGGCATTTGTTAGTATATAAAACTATGTGTTATTTTCCTTTGTTTTGCTAAATTCTGAGACAATCTCTATGTTTTCTTCTTCTGGAGGTGAAAGTATACATGGGTATTAACAATAGCTCCCCATGTTAAACAATGTAAAACATACCATGGGCAGACAGGACAATATAACCACGTTACGGCTCCTTTAACCCAAGAGCGCCAGAGGAAATGCCTACAGGAAGGTGGTTTTCAGTCGTGACTCTTTCCTGTGGAGTTTGACAGAATTAAGTAACAACTGCGTGTCTCTCCTACTGTAGTCAGCTGAGGAGTCTAAAGTCTCTGCTTCTCTAAAGCTTTCCCGTATCAACAACTCTGCAGTGCTGACGTCCCAGCTGTCCATCAGAAATGCTTAGGGGAGGGGATGGGACAATTGCTTCTGAGGTCAATAACTTTATGAGTTTTCTAGTATTGTTTCTTAAAGAAAAGGAGCCTTTGTACTTTTAAGTATTATATAAATTTATCATATTGGGTGAGAGTCTGAGGTTTCTGAACTGGAAACTTCCAGAAATCTATATCTCCATGCAGGTACCATAAATATAAAGTAATAAAAGAATAAAAAAGCTCAATCAGGGTTAAGGATTCTAAAAGCACATACATGATTTACTGGAAGTAGTTTAACAACAAGTTTCACTTAACAAGGCTCTTGGTATTCTTGAAAATATGATACATTATCCAAAGTGAAATCCATTTTTATTTCACAGTTAAAAACTTCAAATAAAGGAATCACTATTTTTAAATTTCTAAACATCACACAATTTCAGATCTGAAAAGAATCTTGGAGATCATCTGGTCTCACCATTCTCATTTTAAAGAGTTTGAAAAATTTGAATGGAACTGTCTACGGTCATACAGTGAATGAATGACAAAGCTAGAATTATGACTCATGTCTTGCAACTGCAGGTCAATGTTAAGATATGTGGTTTTCCCAAGAGGAAATTTGTTTCATTGGAAACAATCATGACAATACTTAACTCTCTTTAACATTTACCAGTCTCAAACCCACTCTATCACAATATATAATACATGTGTTCATGATAATATCACCAATAGACACATGAATAACACTGTTCTTTAGAACTACTGCCTATAAGTGCTTAAGAACTTATTCCAGGAATAAGAAAAACCTTGTAAAATGCAAAAGAACACCTAGCTATTATTCTGGTTCTCTGTTCTGATAGGTTCACAATCAATAACTACTAATTTGAAGAACTTGCTTATTTAACTGAACAAAGTAAAAAACGGATGTCAATATTACCAAAACAGAATCCTCTAAAAATAACATTTATGAATGCAAGCAGAATGTGCATAAAAACAAACATCACCATTAATTTGTCACCAAGTATAATACAACAAACTCTAGAATCACAACAGGCCCTTTCTTCTCTCATCAGGGATAACTGTGGGTCAAATCCTTAAGTGCAAAATGTCAGAGAGTTATCACACCTCTTCTGTACCAGCAGCCAAACAAAGAGGCCTGAAGCAACTGGGGCAGGAGAGAGGAAGTTCTCTTTTGTCTAAAGGAACTGGGAGATCTTCAGATAAAGAGGGAAGATGCAAAAGGGTATCCTGCCCTGGAAATAGATAGTAAGCCTGCTTCTTAAATTAGCAGCTTGTCCTTACAGTGTAAAAAAGCCATTCAGTCAAATGTATTTTTAGCTTCACTTACCCACAAACTTCACAGTCACTTTCGGTCATCCTTTCTACTAACCCAAAGAAGAGGCATAGCTGCCTCCATCTATTCCTCTTTACAGACCACGGAGGGGAGTCATCACATGCTTTTAGAACTCCTTACCAAGAGGTTATTTATTTATACTTTTAACTAAGGGCATTTTCATAATTCAGTACACTATTTTTATACTAGTTTACTGCTTAGAGACAGAGCAGGAGTGGGGAAGTGGGGGTCCAAGCCAGAAAAACCCTAAAGCAAGTGTCCTTGCTTGCATGGTTAAGACACCAGTCTTTTGCTGGGAAATTTGATAAAAGGCCAGGATCAATCACCCAGAAGGATGTTTCATCTGTGATCATGACTTTTCAGGAGATGCAGAAATTAATTTTCTCACATTACCCTATAAAGTGTTTCAAAAAGGAGGCTTTTGAAGTTTAGGCAAGCATACCTAGAATTAAGAAAAAAATGGGTGCTCAGCAAGCACATTCTAAAGGACAGATTCTATGACTGCAAAGAGGAGAGGTGATAAAAAGAAACCAGAGGGCTAGCTCTCAGAGAAACAATGTGCTTTAACACAGGCAGGCTGCGTGGCAAGTTTATGGCAGTGGACAGGGAGTGTATTTATACCTTGTTGCCAGCGTCAGATCAGAGATCTGCGGGGCAGCTCTAAATACTAAAATATTATTGGGTAGGGTGCCTACCTCATCGTAATTCCAAATGAAAAACAATACCAAGCTATAAAACATAAAATGTACATGCATGCTGAAGTCAAAACAGCTGCTTTCTAGATTAAAAAAAAAAAAACCCTTCTCTAAAAAGAACTCCAATTGTACCAAACTGTTAACACTAATTAAATGTGTACATCATAATGCTGATTAAAGGGAAAAAACTCACCCGTAAGCCACTCCGGCTATGGTGCACTTCTTAAACTGCATGACATTGCACGTCAAAGTACCAGTTTTGTCAGAAAATATATATTTTACCTAAAAAAATGTAAAATTTCTCATTAGAATTTCAGAGATCATTTTAAGCCAGTCTTTTATTAAAGGGCTTAAAAAAAAACACCCTTTCATTATTATTCTTTTAATCAGTTATGTTACACTGCAGGGGCACAATGTACTGTGCTGTGCTGAGTCACTCAGTCACGTCTGACGCGCTGCGATCCCATGGACCGCAGCCCGCCAGGTTCCTCTGTCCATGAAAGTCTCCAGGCAAGAATACTGGAGTGGGTTGCCATGTCCTCCTCCAGGGGATCTTCCCGATCCAGGGATGGAACCCAGGTCTCAAGCATGGTAGGCGGATTCTTGAATGGTATGAATTGACTACTTTCTGCACATCATCAAGGAATATTTTCAACTATTTCTTCTAGCTTTTTAGCAGAGAATCATATATGAAGTGAAATTCTCTCAAGCTAGCAGAGAAACTACAGCCATACAGAATTCTGCCTTAACAGTCTGAATTTGCACTAGTAAGTGCCTCTATGGTTACTCAACATGCGCTTGCCTGCATGCTTAGTTGCTTCAATCCCATTCAACTCTGCGACCCCATGGACTGTATTCCTCCAACTTCCTCGGTCCGTGGGACTCAGAGCACTAAAATATCTCTCAACACTTCTCAACAAACAATTATGGGATTGGTGATGGCTTGCTTATTAAAAATAACTTGATACAACATCTGAATTGGTAAGAAAAAAAAACAGCTTTGGTTTAAATGCTACCTTAAGAGTAAGACTTAGCAAATGGCAATGGTACAAGAAAAGTAGAATCCTTTCTTAGGATTACATATAATCCTAATTGAATTACAAATATATGCATATATGTGAATGAATTACATATAAATGAATTACAAATATATGCATATATGTGAATATAGTATGAATTATAAATTTTTTTTTCATTTATTTTTATTAGTTGGAAGCTAATTTCTTTACAATATTGTAGTGGTTTTTGTCATACATTGACATGAATCAGCCATGGATTTACATGTATTCCCCATCCCGATCCCCCCTCCCACCTCCCTCTCCACCCGATCCCTCTGGGTCTTCCCAGTGCACCAGGTCCGAGCACTTGTCTCATGCATCCAACCTGGGCTGGTGATCTGTTTCACCCTAGATAATATACATGTTTCGATGCTGTTCTCTCGAAACATCCCACCCTCGCCTTCTCCCACAGAGTCCACAAGTCTGTTCTGTACATCTGTGTCTCTTTTTCTGTTTTGCATATAGGGTTATCGTTACCATCTTTCTAAATTCCATATATATGTGTTAGTATACTGTAATGGTCTTTATCTTTCTGGCTTACTTCGCTCTGTATAATGGGCTCCAGTTTCATGCATCTCATTAGAACTGATTCAAATGAATTCTTTTTAATGGCTGAGTAATATTCCATGGTATATATGTACCACAGCTTCCTCATCCATTCATCTGCTGATGGGCATCTAGATTGCTTCCATGTCCTGGCTATTATAAACAGTGCTGCGATGAACATTGGGGTGCACGTGTCTCTTTCAGATCTGGTTTCCTCAGTGTGTATGCCCAGAAGTAGGATTGCTGGGTCATATGGCAGTTCTATTTCCAGCTTTTTAAGGAATCTCCACACTGTTCTCCATAGCAGCTGTACTAGTTTGCATTCCCACCAACAGTGTAAGAGGGTTCCCTTTTCTCCACACCCTCTCCAGCATTTATTGCTTGTAGACTTTTGGATAGCAGCCATCTTGACTGGCGTGTAATGGTACCTCATTGTGGTTTTGATTTGCATTTCTCTGATAATGAGTGATGTTGAGCATCTTTTCATGTGTTTGTTATCCATCTGTATGTCTTCCTTGGAGAAATGTCTGTTTAGTTCTTTGGCCCATTTTTTGATTGGGTCATTTATTTTTCTGGAGTTGAGCTGGAGGAGTTGCTTGTATATTTTTGAGATTAATCCTTTGTCTGTTGCTTCATTTGCTATTATTTTCTCCCATTCTGAGGGCTGTCTTTTCACCTTGCTTATAGCTTCCTTTGTTGCGCAAAAGCTTTTAAGTTTCATTAGGTTCCATTTGTTTATTTTTGCTTTTATTTCCAATATTCTGGGAGGTGGGTCATAGAGGATCCTGCTGTGATTTATGTCGGAGAGTGTTTTGCCTATGTTCTCCTCTAGGAGTTTTATAGTTTCTGGTCTTATGTTTAGATCTTTAATCCATTTTGAGTTTATTTTTGTGTATGGTGTGTTCTAGTTTCATTCTTTTACAGGTGGTTGACCAGTTTTCCCGGCACCACTTGTTAAAGAGGTTGTCTTTTTTCCATTGTATATCCTTGCCTCCTTTGTCGAAGATAAGGTGACCATAGGTTCGTGGATTTATCTCTGGACTTTCTGTTCTGTTCCATTGATCTTTATTTCTGTTTTTGTGCCAGTACCATACTGTCTTGATGACTGTGGCTTTGTAGTATAGTCTGAAGTCAGGCAGGTTGATTCCTCCAGTTCCATTCTTCTTTCTCAAGATTACTTTGGCTCTTTGAGGTTTTTGGTATTTCCATACAAATTGTGAAATTATTTGTTCTAGTTCTGTGAAAAATACCGTTGGTAGCTTGATAGGGATTGCATTGAATCTATAGATTGCTTTGGGTAGTATAGCCATTTTGACAATATTGATTCTTCCAATCCATGAACACGGTATATTTCTCCATCTGTTTGTGTCCTCTTTGATTTCTTTCATCAGTGATTTACAGTTTTCTATGTATAAGTCTTTTGTTTCTTTAGGCAGATATACTCCTAAGTATTTTATTCTTTTTGTTGTAATGGTGAATGGTATTGTTTCCTTAATTTCTCTTTCTGTTTTCTCATTGTTAGTGTATAGGAATGCAAGAGATTTCTGTGTATTAATTTTATATCCTGCAACTTTGCTATATTCATTGATTAGCTCTAGTAATTTTCTGGTAGAGTCTTTAGGGTTTTCTATGTAGAGGATCATGTCATCTGAGAACAGAGAGTTTCACTTCTTCTTTTCCTATTTGGATTCCTTTTACTTCTTTTTCTGCCCTGTTTGCTGTGGCCAACACTTCCAAAACTATGTTGAATAGTAGTGGTGAGAGTGGGCACCCTTGTCTTGTTCCTGATTAAAGGGGAAATGCTTTCAATTTTTCACCATTGAGGGTAATGCTTGCTGTGGGTTTGTCATATATAGCTTTTATTATGTTGAGGTATGTTCCTTCTATTCCTGCTTTCTGGAGAGTTTTAATCATAAATGGATGTTGAATTTTGTCAAAGGCTTTTTCTGCATCTATTGAGATAATCATATGGTTTTTATCTTTCAATTTGTTCATGTGGTGTATTACATTGACTGATTTGCAGATATTAAAGAATCCTTGCATTCCTGGGATAAAGCCCACTTGGTCATGGTGTATGATTTTTTTAATATGTTATTGGATTCTGTTTGCTAGAATTTTGTTAAGGATTTTTGCATCTATGTTCATCAGTGATATTGGCCTGTAGTTTTCTTTTTTTGTGGCATCTTTGTCTGGTTTTGGAATTAGGGTGATAGTGGCCTCATAGAATGAGTTTGGAAGTTTACCTTCTTCTGCAATTTTCTGGAAGAGTTTGGGTAAGATAGGTGTTAGCTCTTCTCTAAATTTTTGGTAGAATTCCGCTGTGAAGCCATCTGGTCCTGGGCTTTTGTTTGCTGGAAGATTTCTGATTACAGTTTTGATTTCCTTGCTTGTGATGGGTTTGTTAAGATCTTCTATTTCTTCCTGGTTCAGTTTTGGAAAGTTATACTTCTCTAAGAACTTGTCTATTTCTTCCAAGTTGTCCATTTTATTGGCATAGAGCTGCTGGTAGTAGTCTCTTTATGATCCTTTGTATTTCAGTGTTGTCTGTTGTGATCTCTCCATTTTCATTTCTAATTTTGTTAATTTGGTTCTTCTCCCTTTGTTTCTTAATGAGTCTTGCTAATGGTTTGTCAATTTTGTTTATTTTTTCAAAAAACCAGCTTTTAGCTTTGTTGATTTTTGCTATGGTCTCTTTAGTTTCTTTTGCATTTATTTCTGCCCTAATTTTTAAAATTTCTTTCCTTCTACTAACCCTGGGGTTCTTCATTTCTTCCTTCTCTAGGTGCTTTAGGTGTAGAGTTAGGTAATCTTCCCCTTAGCACTGCTTTTACAGTGTCCCATAGGTTTTGGGTTGTTGTGCATATATGTGAATATAGTATGAATTATAAATTTGAAATTCCTGTTTGACTTGTACAACTTCATTGATAAACTTCCTTTTTATTTCCCTTCCTTTCTGATCAAAAGCTATGAACAATTTTAATACTGGGAGTTTATAACTCAAAAGCAGCCAACACTTTACACGCTAATCAGATTATATACTAAAGGACATCTCTCTGTGAAATACCTTATCCTGAGAACAGAATATGCATTAGATAATGTTCATTCACTAGAAATGAAAATTGACAGTTAGGTACTAACATGTACTTATTTATGCCAATCATTCAAAAAATGGAAAATCAGGAGCTGTCAATTCATCTAAAGTTGTCACCTACAGCAGAAATTACACCAAATCTGACTTCTAATTCAACATATCAACATGAAGTTTAGTTTACCTGGCCAAGCTCCTCGTTCAGGTTAGAGGTCCGAGCCATAGCGGCAGTGTCGGTGGGTTCATAGTGCATGTCAAGATCCTTAAAAAAAAAAAGAGAGAGAGATCATTGAATGCAACTCATAGTAAGAGATTTGAATACCATTTTATTTAACTGGAGAGCTATGGAGGTAACACTCATCTCCAGCCATCTCTAACCATTTCATTTCCTAAAAAATAATACAGAATACCATATTTCTCAGGAAGGGCAGAACAGGGTAGTCAGAGCACATCTCTGGAATCATGCAATCTTGGCTTACTATCATTCCCCCATTTCCTAGATAAGTGACCTACTATAAGGATTAAATTAGATAATGGAGGTAAGGTGCCTCCTCTAGTGTCTGACATGATGCTTTATGTGAGCTAAAATAGCAGTAACTAAACACTGCTCAAATAATTTAAGACTTTAAATCCCTGAAAAAATTACCAAAGCAATTCCATCCTATTGTACTGTCTTGACCAAGTCTCTTCTTACATTGTATATACTTGAAAACAAAGCAGATACAAGCCAGGGTTTTTATTGACAAAGCCAGGGTTTATTGATTCATATGGCAAGTGAAAGGACCAAATCTGATCTTCCCTACATCTGTACTTCAGGCTAATCAACATCAGTTCTGGAATAGGCACCTCGTTTAAAGAAGGATAGTAAACAAATGGGCAACGTTTAGAGAGTGGTGACCACATCAGGGACTGAGATGGAAATCATGTCAAATGAAGAACTGAAGGAGGCAGAGAATATTTAGTTGGGGGTGGGGACGATAGAATAGGCATGGTAGCCAAGTTCAAAGATTTTGTAAGGCTGTCATCTGGAAATGAGATAGTCGTTTTCATAAAAGATCTATTGGGAAGAACCAGAGGAAAAGGAAGGCAGTTACTTATCATCTCATTTCTATCCAAAGAAGAAGCTGCTTGGTAAGAGACTATCAGGAATGTCAGAAAAGTCTCTATATATCAGAAAAGCAGTTAAAAAACATAAGCCTTCTAGGTACATACTAAAATTATGTAATTATTTGAAACAAATATTACTTTTGAAAACCCAAATTTAAAAAAGTGACCAGTTATTTGATTTTCATAATGAGCTACTTAATTGTTTCTATATGTGGAAAACCTTCAATAAGTTTTAATTGTACTTATACAAATTTTATTATACAACTTTTTCAGCAACAAATTGAGCTATGCCTCCAACTCATTTCAGATTTCTACATTAAACTGATCTTTTACCAATGAATTAGAGATGAAAGGTTGAAGTGGATCATTCACCATTGGAAAGACAATGAACAGTTGCAAAAGCAGCATATTTTAAAAATCCTAATATTGTTCATATTGAAAGACTTTCAAATGATTGAAAAATCAAAAGATACTAAAATTTCTCAAAATAAAAAATTATACTTTCTGGCAGATTAGGTTTAAAGATTTAATTTACATAAATTTATTAATTATAACTTTGGTGAAAATAACTGAAATTTAGTTGGAGAATAGTAACATTTTATAAACAAAATACTTAGGAAACAGATGCCCAAAACACTTCCCTAAGATTAGAAAAAAACAAGAAAAAAAATTAAGACTACAAATTCAAGCACAGCTGAAACTGTTTATAGTGTGGAAAAATACACTACAAAGATGAATAAAACATGACAGACAACTGGTTGCTGTGAGAAGCTAATCACAGCATCATGTCTATAGTGCTCGATTGTTTATAAAGTTGTCTGCTATGTCACAAGAGTCCCTTGATCTATATAAATATTGTGAGATGCAAGTAAAGCTTGTTTTATTATTCCCATGTGATTGGCCAAGAAAGCAAGTCTCAAAGAGGTCAAGCAGCTTTTGGCAAAGTTCACACAGCTAGTGTACTACAGAATTAGAACTAAAATCTAGTATCTTAACTCTAAATCCAACCACAGACCTATCTTCCCGAGCATGTCTGGTCTGTAAACTTGTGTGATTCTGACATGAGAGACTTTGTTACAATTTTCACAAGTCAAACTAGAAATTTGTTATTGTTAGATTATAATTAGCCTTAAAAATATTTTGAAATGTAGTCAATTAAAAGTAAGATATAATTAAGATTTTTTTTCTGAAAGATCAAAAGACCCTATCAAGAAAAAAAAAAGACAAAATGTATGTTGAACATAATGAAGAACAATAGCAATGCATATTTACCCAATTTATGAAGTATGCCTGGGTAAATTTCACCACTTCTAATGTCACCAGCAAGCTGATAGGAATGAGGTTATTGAAAAGGATGATGAAGGTCAAGAAATTCAGTCCAAAATTATTAGCACCACCATCTATGGGGGGAGGTAGAAAAAAGGTCATTTACAGTTTTATATTTTGTTTGTATTAACCAGAATTTTAGCATTATTAGAACTTTTCATGTTATATATCTAGAAAGTTGGAGAGGAAGAGCGTGCTGATAACATATTCGTATTATCAAATACAGTCTTCAAGATGTAATAGCATTATATAAGATGTTGTGAACTCTAGTAAGAACTGCATAATGGTACTAAAAAGAAAGTGCTACCAAATATTTCAAACTCATTCCAATCATGAAGTTCAGAGGTATTAGGGACATAGAAGTTTAGAGATATTAGTTGAGGGAGAATTTCAACTGGGTAGAACAAATTTTTGAAAAGCATTTCTAACTTGAAAGATGTGTTAAAAGCAAACAAACAAAATATTAGCAGCAAAACCAACCCAAATAGCAACAACAGTGTAGGTCTGAACCCTACTGTAAATTATATTCTTATTCTTTAACAATGTAAATAAAACAGTTATCCCAGATAAATTGTAAAGTATACGAAGAAACAAAATGATGGTAGTCTTAGCAGTTCTAATGTTGAAATAGCAAACCAACGACTTATTAAAAATCAAGACCCTTGAAATAATTACAAAGCTAAATCAATATAATAAAGAAAAAAAAAACAGAAAAAATCTCTTTTGACATAAAATTTTACTTGAATCTGCTTACACACTCTCGGAAATTAAGTATTTATTGGTTATGTGCTCACCAAAAGGAAATATAAACTTATTTCCCAGAAATATTCAGTAAAAAGATAAAAGGAAACTATTTAATAGCAGTTTCCCTAAAAAAAGATGATTATCAACACAGAACTCACTGCAATTATGAGTTCAAATGAAAGTATATTAAACATTTAAAAACATGTAAAATTCTTTTTGATGATTTAAATATACTCAATCTGCTTTCTTTACCAGATAGCTATATAACCACTTGTGTTAAAAATAAAAGAAATCAATAAATTTAAAATAACATTAATAATATAACTATTTTGGAGTAACCACTATAGTTTTAAGGATTCTGAAATTTTAGAGATTGTAACATTTTACTTAACTTTTACTGGAAAGTGCACTGAAAAATAAAGATTAAATGTTCTGTTATCTTGGCAACAAAGTTTTCTTTTTAGAAACAGGAAATTCCAATATCAGTTGTGAAACAAACTCATGTTTTCATGAAAGAAAAAATAAGTACAATAAGCACTTCGATGCTCACAGTTTAGATTGAGATACCAGTCCCTTCCAGAATGCCTTCGATTCCAAATGGCCGAGCCCACAGAACAGACAAGAGACATGGCAATCAAAATACAAAATAAAATCAAAATCTGCACATTTGTAATCCTTTCGACATTTGAGAGTTTAAGTGGCGGACTTGTCGAATTCTGTAAAGGGAAAACAAAGATAAGTAGTAATGAATGTGTACAAATAATCTAGTAATGTGTATCTAGTATTCTGGTGAGCATGACAAAGTCACAAGTCAAAGTCTACATAGGATCCAACACAAAGCAATCAGATGCAACAAGCTGTCAAAAGTTAACCACCTCTCTTCCTCCACCACATCACACAGTTCTTTTTCTATGACATAAAACAACAAGAAAGAAGAGAAGGGAATAACACGCCTTTTGAAGACACAGCTTTCACATTGTGGCAGGGACGCAACAATGCATCAGCTGACGACCTAAGCAAACGGTAGACGAAGACATCTAGCATCTCAGCTCCCAGAGAGAGGCAGAGAAGGTGACCTGTGAACCATAGCCAGAGATGTGGAAATCCCAAACTATGAAGACACCCTGGTTTGCAGGGTTTTTACGGTATTTAGTCATTGTTTTAGCACAATAGGAATCTAGGCAGTGCTGGCTATCAAGAATTATTAACCACAGTCCTGCTTGCCTGTGGATAGCATCTTTGTGCCTTTACAAGGAACAGAGTTACCAGCCCTCAAAGCAGATTTTCATTGAGCATCTTAAGACTGAATTTCCCACACCCATGTAACCACTGAACACTCACGATGTCTCAATGCAGAGAAGGAGCACCCACAAGCCTGCGTAAACATTTTAAGTGCCAGGATTAAAGCGGATTAAAACTGGTGTCACATAAAAATGCTCTGAAAAAACAGGCAACATCTGACTCACGAATTTTTCTTTCAGTTCTATTTAAAAAAATAAAATAAATTCTAAAATTTGATCATTGTCATAAAATTATAAGATAAAACGCTTTAATGCAGAGCACTCATCATTAAACAGACAACTTTTGCAGATCACTGCAATTGTTAGTAAATGCTGCCAATGGACCGGTGTACAAAATCATTAGGTGTTCATGCACTGGCGATCTCTGGTGGAACTTTGCAGCGTTCTTGCGTGGAGTCAGCCACTTCACAGCCCCGCCCACTGAAGACTGAGATCTGGATGCAGAGTGTAGGGCTCAGGTATCTTTAACAGATGGTCCGCTATATTTATCAGGACTACAGCAAGGAGGGATACAGGCAGTAATGCTGCAAACACCCAGGTCCCTAAGGTTTTCATAGACAAAAACCTCACCTGCATTAGCTTGGTGTCATGTCCAGTGTAGACAACTATTCCATGAACCCACTGTGTATTTCTCAGCTGAGCACCTCGAAGAAGAATCTGGTCTGCTCCCAGGGGGACAGTGCTGTGGCAGATTATGTTGACATTAGAAATGACATTTCCCCAAGTGCTGAAGAACTCTATAGCCACTATATAGTCCTAAGAAAGTTTCTGCTATGACAATAACCCTTCTCATATTTAATTTTTAGAACAGAAGTAATTTCCCTACCAATAAGAATAATTTTCTTACAAAAGGATAGCTGAAGGGAAGCACTTCAGTTACCTCCAAACCAGGTACTTCCTACAACTTCATTATCCAAGATAGCAGGCAACAGCATGGAATTCAGAGGCTCATTCTCAAGCCTGTTGAAGACTTTTCCTGGTTTAGCAAGTCCATTTAGGTTTCTGAGATATTTAGGAGTGGTAAGATTAGGGGATCTGTTTCCCTTAGCTCACCTTCCTTCAAGTTAAAAATAACTTTGTGCAAATAAAGGTACAAAAAAAATACACAAGGTAAGAAAATGCATGGATCTCACTGGATACTTTGTATTGCCATCCACACTTCCCCAGAGATTAAGTCTGTATTAAAATCTCTAGACCATTCATTTATTGTATTTGAAGATCAGTTTTCTGAGAACTGTGAACACATTTTCAATAAATGGTAGCATCTAAAAGTCTTAAACACTCCTTTGAAACGACAGCAAATTGAGATTCTTCATTACATAGGACTTAAGCCACATTTTTTTTTTTTTTTGTGAATAAGGGTCAAGCTGGTCTTTTGTGGATTTTTTGCAAGGCTACCCACTATGGTAAGTTGTGGGTTAATACAACCTCTCACAGAGCTATCACAAGGGTACAAGCTATCACAAATACAATGGGATTCTTAATGGAATCATCCTACATAAAATTTAATGACTCAAAGGATCCTATTATTACTTCTTCATTTTGCTGTTTAAAAAAAATCAAAAAAGGTCAAATGCAATGAAAAATTCATTGAAAAAAAACTTACAGAAGAAAGAGGGAAAGTCTCCAAGTAACTGTCTCCAGAAACAGACTTTGTTTGTCAGAGAAACAAAGACTGAAGCTTTCATTTCTGGTGAGATCTTATAATCCAGTAGGGGATCCAGTTGTAGTTTGGGGCTGGGACCTTCTTTTAGGAGCTACACAAATGTCACTGGCTCAGTTGAAATCAACCCAGATGGGTGGGTGATAACAGCCCCTGAAGCCATCTCCTTAAGTGAGCACATCCTGAGGAATTTGTATTCCAATTTAAGAAAAGAACACAGCAACTATAACTCTCATTCCTTATGCAAAACAGCATGCCTTTCAGACCCATTTCAAAGTTTGGGGTGCACTTCAGAGGTGGGCGGGGCCTTCAGGCAGGTCTCCATGAAGCTCCTGGGAAGCTGCTAGATTATGCGCTAGGGCACATAAATGCCAACTGGTCCTCACGTACCTAGAGGTATGACCTAGCAACTGTCAGCTCAGCATCTGTGGTACAGATTGACTGGAATGAGGCAAACTCTTCAAAAGCAAAACTACTTCTCAATTACAAGGACTCAATAAGAATTAGTCACTAGTTTTCATCAGAGTTGGAATTCTGAAGTTCCTAGCAATCGACAATGACCTTTATCCTTAATACGATCAAAGTACATTCATTCCAAACCAAAGGGGCTCTGGGAACACTAGGCAATTACTGTAAAAGTCAAATGTGCTACAAACACAAAGATATTGAAAATCTATGTCCACATGTCATGTAAACTGAAGCATGTTATATAAATTCTATCTGCACCCCAAATCTTGGCACCACCCTGTATGCATTTGCTGGGCATCGATCTGCTGGGGAACAGAGAAGAAATGGAAGCTGGCCAGTTAGGGACCTCAGACTACAGAAACTTTACTTGCATAAATGGCCAAATCTATCATTAGTCTATAACCATATGTTCATGGAAAGATCACTCTGAAAAATTTAGAACAATATATGATCACTTCAAAACTTACAGGAAGACTGGTGGATCTGTTCAGAGTATTCACTTGTGCTTTATATTTCAAATACTGTAATAATGGAGCTACAAAATACTGAAAGCACTGATAATCTCTCCGGCTGGCGGGGTGAGCTAGAGCATTTAGCGACGTTTAGGTGGCCACTACAAATGCCTACTAGAAAAGAAGGGAGACAGAGGAGATCTCACCCTTCCTGCTAAATTTTGCACCATGCCTTTGCTCCCCTTCATAACAAAACTCCTTGAAAAAGCTGTGTTTTTTAACTCCTTTCATTATGTCAAGCTAACTCTCATCAGGATCTACCAGTTCTAATAGAGCTCAAGGATTTTCACTTGCTAAATCCAAATGTAGGCTCTCAGACTCACTGCACTTGATTTCATTGCCTTCAGTGGCCCATCTGCCTGGATATGGGCTTCTTCACTCTCCTGGTTTCTGTGCTACCGATCTGATCACAGTCTGTTTTGCCAGTCCCTACTCTCAGTTTCAATGCTGTCCTAAGACGGCCCTCTCCACGTTTCTAACTGTACCCGTTCATCCTTGGTGATTTCTTCCAATCCCATGGCTTTAAATATTTATGCCAAATACTCTTAGATTTATCTCATGAATCTGGACCTGTATCCCGAATTTCAGGCATATGTGTTTTAACTGCCTCCTGATATCTGTTTGGACTTTACCAACTTTTTAAGTCCACAACCAAACAGCTGATATTGGCCCTCAAAAAAGTGCCAGCTGATCCCCATTTCACTCAGAATAACACCCTTACAATGACATACAAAGCCTAGTACGACCTGGCCCACTATTACCTCCCAGTTCTTCTATTACCCTCTTCCCCAATCATTCCACTCCAACCACACTGGCATCAATGACATACCATAATCGCTCCAGGTACTTGCCCTCTTTCCAATGATGTAACCATGCAGCTGATAATTTGTACTGTCTATTCCTTCTATCTAGAATCATCTGCCTTCAGATAAAATACTGACTTCCTCATCTCCTAACACCTTTGCCCCAGTGTTACCTTCTCAATGCAGCAATATTTGCCTTCCTGCAGCCATATTAACTAAAAGTGATTCCCTCCCAAGAACTCCCAATCTCTCTTATCCTGGGTTATTTTTTCAAAAGCATTTATCATCACTTTCTAACATAGTATAAAATTTTCTTGTCATTTTATTGTTGGTCTGTTCACCCTTCTCTTACTGCAAGAAAGTTGTTTCTCAAGGTCAGGCAGATTTGTCTGCTTTTTCCATCGCATCTCCTTAAAATCTTCAACTGACCTGGCCTCCTGGGTACAGGGTGACTGGATGAGGGAAGAGGCAGGAGGAGACAGGAGGGGAAAAGAAGGGGATGGAGAAGGGCGGGAAGCAGGCATAAAGGTGACTACAGATCAAATGGCCTAGAAAAGGGCATATGCAGTTACACAGAGAAGGCAAGAAACTATCCCCACAATGAACCCGGGTAGGTGGAGTCTGAGCTCCTTGAGGCATCACAGATTACAGGAAAGGATCCAGGTCATAGAGAATGACAGCTAAGTCTGTAAGTATTCCGGCCAGAGACGAAACCACTAAACAACGTGCCAGAAACCTGGCATATCCAGGAAAATATCCAGCTCCCCAGCTGACAGGAGCCCTGGGAAGCCTTCAGCTATGTGAGGTGTACGGGGTTAGGAGAACTTTCACCAAAGAACTCTGGGTAGAAGTAACACAAAGATGCTTAAGAAAGAGAGTTTGACTTATCAAACGGAGAGAATAAGAAAATATCGAGGTCAGTAATACCCTACAACAGAGTGACGTGTATGTTTTTATGAAGACCAATTTACATACCTGTGTCCATCAAGCCTTATGTTCCCAACAAAATCATAGAGATGTCTGTTTGGACTTTCACACTCAATTCTGCCAGAGAGTCTCATCAAACTGTCAATGTCTTTTATATCTGATGTTGCTGGTAAGCCCTGTTAAGAAATTTTTAAATTAGCATAGAGTATATTAAATAAGTTGTAGGTGGGAGGGAGCAGGGAATTCTGAATTCATCCACACCTTAATGTGGGATCTAAGAGATCCCACTATTTTAGAACAATTATTCCCCCTCTCTTCGTTAGATCAAAACTAGTAGATATCTTCCTCTCAACTTGCATGTAGGATTTTTTTGAACGTAGGTATTTAGGAGAACAGGGCAGATTTTGCGAAAATTCTAAAATATCTTAAAGAGATTATAAACTAGTCTGCAAGGATATTTTGAATTAAAGTCTTCAAAGAACTGTTTGCTTCCAAAAATAAGATATTTAGCATTATGCAGTCTAAATCTGTCTGCTGAATCTCAGAAAGGGAATGTAAAACAACTAGAATCTATGCCAAGAAAGTAGCTATGTTTTTAGTCTTTCAGTCCACGGAGAAGGAAAACTAACAGTTTCTCCCCCCGTCCACCAAGAATCAGCTGTCTCTGAGCAGCCTTCACTGCCCGTGGCAGGCTGAGTTCAGATGCTGGGATGACCTCTGATTCCACCACAACCCAACCTTCTCACATGTCATTTTCACCACTGGTCTAGGACCCAAGAGGATACTTTCTTTAATGTCCCTTCTAAAACTTTAAAAACCTTACAGTGACTTTCTATTAGGAAAGGTATGAGAAATAAACACAGAAACCTAACCAATTCTCTGAGATTAGGGAGCCCTTTAGGAATCTTCTATATGTGGCAAAGCCAAATAATATGGGCCAGGTGAAGGGGAAAAATAAACAAGCTGACACATGTAAAAGCACTTAGAACTATAATATTATCATCAGAGTATTGGCTTTTACATAAAATATTAAAAATATTACAAAATCATTCCTATCTGATGAATCCTATTTAATTAGGCAAGTAAAACTGAATTTTCCGTAATATTTAACTCTTGCAGTTTATAAAACCACTTCATTGTGGTTCAATGAGGAAAGACTTGCAAGTGAACAGAACTGCCTCAACTCCAGACAATAATATTAAGAAATAAATCTATAGGGGTTGATAACAAAACTCAAAAATGTTTCACTTTTGCATGAGAATTATTTTGAGCTAAAGGCAGTGGAGATCCTGAGGGTTCAAGGGAAACTACTGTCCCTCCCTTAACTATCTAGAAGAACTTAAATTATGGGTTTTTCCCAGAGAAGAGTTATTGCCAGAGGTAAACTTTATTTAAAGTGGGCCCATTCATCTGGCAGGGCACACATCTAATTACCAAACATCTGCTCTTCTTATTATCCTGTAAATGACCCCCAGGTCTTCCCATTCCTTAGCTCAGATTTGCATTGCTGTCTTTGAGGCTCTCATGTATGCGGGATTCGATTATGTATGAAATTAAATTTGATTTTTCTCCTGTTAATAGGTCTCATGTCAATTTCATTCTTAGACCAGCCAGAAGAACCTAGAAGAGTAAAGTTTTCTTCCTCTCCAAAAAAGTTCTCAATTCCATGTAAGGGAACAGTAATAATTCCACAAACCTATATTTGATCTTACCTGTCTAATTTTCAGGTTTGTTTCACCATCTAAGTTGGATGTTTCAATGTAGCACATGGCCTGTGGCTCACTGTTTTTTTAAATGGAAAGCATAAAGATTTAGTTGGGGAAGGAAACAATAATAATAACTTATTTAAAATGCTTAGACTCACTGAAGCCTTTCATTCTAAACAAAGGTTTACTTACTTAGTTTCTTGATGTCTTTCATTCTAACCACAAAATGCTGCCAGGCAGAACCCATGCATGACAACCCACGGATCAGATGTTCAGCCAGAGGACCCCAAAGCAATATCCTGACAACAATCAGTACTGACCTTCAAGATCATGTAAGTAATTAGATTTGTCACCCTATGCTTAAATCTTTCTTCATATAGACCCAACACAGACTGAATCTGAAATGTAAAGCAGCTTTGTGTCATATCTTTAGCTCAAAAATATCAAGTGAGATCTCATGCTCATAGCCGACATGTAAATTAAGAGATGGATTAGAAAATTCCAGATTGTTGCCTCTATAAACTTGCATTTGCATGTTTGGATTGTATTACACTATATCTTTAGAAAAGATGAATAAGCTTATGTGGACCATAATATTTAAATTTTAAGGCTACTTTAAAAAACTGTACAAACATATTTTACAATGAAAGTGGATATACACTTTCTTTCCCTTATTTTCCCTGTTCTGTTTCTTAGAGCTGCTTCAGAGATTAGTGAGGCAGCAAAAAACCAGCCACCTTGGCCATGACCTGACCCTAGAGGGTCACTCTATGGGCCCCACGAGAGTGTTTTAGGCAAGCTCGGTGTGCGGTGGCTGGTGTTAAGGGACCCCTGTTCTCTGGTGTTGCCACAGGTACACTCCCCCACGTCCTGTAATCTGCCCCTTCAAGTGCTCATTCTACTTGCTCAGCAACTACAGGAGGGTGAGCCTGCAGCCCCATTGTATGAGCTGATCCTCAACTATAAGGAAGAACATTTTGAAGTTACATCAAACTTAACAGCATTTGCTTATATGAAAAGCCGATCAATTATCATCATATAGTAACTATGAATGTAATTTCTGATAAGTATGTATACTCACAGAAATTTCTAAGTCACAAACACCTGGAATTTTCTAATCAACTTCCAATTTGTACATGTGTAAAGCAGAAGATTCTGACTTTCAGACATGAGCACACTGCTTAGTTTTATGGCTTGAAGACTTGTGAAAAGTACTGAAATTTGTGGTCATTAATCAAATATTTTACAGATTCACTTTAAAGTAAACTTGCAAGTCCTTTAATTTCTCTATGGGCTTTCTTTTTCTTACATAAAGGCTGATACTTTTTTCCCCAACTGGACAAGTTTTTCAATATCTATATTTTCACTTTATCAATTAAGGTTTTATTTTTTATTACTGTCACAATACTAATTTAGTTCTATCAATTACTCCCAATTTTTAATTTACTTATGTATATATTCAAAATAAAAATGGTTTATAAAATTTTATAAAACATATCTTCTGATAATACAGAAGGATAACAAATGCTAAATGACCATTGTCAATTCCATATTTTAACAGTGAAAAGCAATAAATTTCTACTGATCATTATAGCCAAGGGCATTCTCAGATCAAATGAGAATAATGGTCTATCTTTTTTTTCTCCCATAAAACAACTTTTCTAGAACCTTAAATGGCAAGTAAGTTAGAAAGTTAAATGCCTGGTTTCTCTTTGAAATGGGGTAAATACAACATATATCCAAATTCAGAACATTCTCAATCTCTTAAAACAACTGTTTTTGCAGGAGTTCTTGACAATGTTATGAAAAGGCAGCAAGAAGTCTCAGATAAGGAATCATGCTAGATAATAATTATTTCAGCAAATTATGATGACATTCAAAACACAAACTACTGAAAGGCAAAGCAGGCTTTTAGATTAGTTAGTGGAAAGGTGAAACAAGATGCGTATCACAATACAGACACTAGGAGACAGCTGAAGTTGATCAGAGTAACGTGCATGATGTCATTAGTTACAAGTGGGATAAATACTGATCCCAAAGCATGCAGTATCAACTGTACAACATCCAGCTTTGTGCAGGGGGTCCTCTGTAAAGCCCTACAAGCTCAAATTATAGCCACAACTGCTATGGGATTCTACTGAACTTGTAGAAAATCTCAAATATATGACAAATGTTTAAAATTACAAAAATTTCTCAGTAACAGTTTTTCATGTAAATCTTAACATTGTTCAGAACAGTATCCTGGAGAGGTACTAAATGAAGTCTTAGTATTTAGGCAAGTTGGTAAAATGAATATATAGTAATGATGCATAAGAAATTAAAATCTACCTTTACTGGCATGCCTCATGGACTCCGACTCCTGTTGATAACAACAGGAGCTGAATTTCCCCTCTCGAGGGATGAACATCATTCAACAATGTATTCATAAAAGGACTTTGAAACAACTGTGAAATATCCATCACCTAGAAGTATAAAATGTTTGTGCTTTCAAGGAAGAGACACACAGCTCTACCATCTTTGGGTGCGAGCTGCTTTCTGGTGAAAGGTGAGGACCCACGTACACACGCCCTGTGCAACTCAGCGGCTCTAACCTGGAGGACAGGCTGATGAGATCTGCTGGGAGATGCTCCCCATTTGTCACTTTCACTATTTCCCCTACTGCCACCTACAGGTCCCAGTTTAAAATAATTAAAACAAAACAAAAAAAATGAATAACAGAGGGGGGAAAAAAAACAAACAAATGGACAAAAGAGACAGAAAGTTTGAAATTATTATAGAAAATAATACATGTTAATAAAAATGTCTAATGCCAATTTTTTCAAAACTTATTTTGATCAGGTCTAAAGGCACAAGAAAATGGAATATTTAAGAATCACTTATTTGCTTTTAATAAGCCCAATCTTCAATTTTTAATACAGAAACTTTTGATTTCTAAAATTTTACTCATAAGTGTATCTGAGCAAACTAAATAAAAGCATATTTTTATATAGAGAGCTACTTTATCTAACAGATTTTTCCTTTCTCCAATTCCTCACTCTCTTGCCATCTATTGTAAATCCATTCCTATCTAAGAAGAAAAGAGATAATGGTGAAAACTACTTTTAGGCTTTCGAAAAACAAAGTATACTATACTATCTCTCTCCTACACCCATACTAAAAAAATCTTCATTAAAATGTTCTGGTTCCAAAACATTTCAAAGTTTAATTGCACAAACATCTTAATATATTTAACATAAAGCTGCAAAGGCATGGATCTGGAAAGTTATAATTGCAGACTTCTGAATTATTTACTAATAAAGTTTTGGTAATGAACAGTTTGGCAGAACGAGTCTTTGAATCTAGGAGAAATTTTTCAGACAAGATATGAAATAGATATGGCAAGAATCTGTCTGAAACTGGATTAACAGCTTGGTTTATTTTACAGTATTTTATGCTTTGTGAACCTATATATGTGTTTTTTGTTATATGCTAAAATTTCAGTTTCTTCATTTCAAAATGAAAATCAATGAAACACAGTAACTTTCAACCATGTTCATATTTTAATTTCAAACTGCCTCTAAGAAGATGTACTGTTAGTATTAATAAATTAAAAATTTAGAAATTAGAACATTATAAACTCTTGTTTTGCTTTTTGCTAAATAGTGCTCACTTGCTGGTGAAGATCACTATGTCCTTATTTTGACAGTGGACAGGGTAGTACAATGAGATGCTAGGAGTTAGGTGTTCCAACCCTGATCCAGTCAATGGATAAAGTGAAATGACTAAAAATAAGACAAAGTCAAAATTCATCTTTCTGTTAATGGTGGCAAAAGCTTCTACCTACTTCTTGAGGCTAATGTAGGTTCACAAGATCCAAGTAATGCAAAAATATTTTGAGAAAAAAAAATTTTAAAAACCAATAAAACCCCCCAGAAAGGTGGTACTTTGTCACTAGGTGGAACTATTTAGTAGCACAAGCTTTATACTTTACTTTGATTCCATTAAATAACAAAAAGCAGTGAATCAGATAATCTTTTCAGAAGTAATCATTTGAAGGAAGTTAACCATAGTAGATGTATATTAAGATACGGAAACCAGTTTGATTGACCAATATTGATAGCCACCAACAAATGCTTTTAATGCTGAGAAAAGAAATCTTGTAAAAATGTCAAGTTTAAGAAACAAAAGTATATAGCTTATTAGTAGTTTGGATTGGATAGAGACAGATGAAAAATATTTTAAAAACTTTCAACTTAGAATTAAATATAAATTCAAGGTAGCATAGTCAATTATCTTCATATTTCTGAGCATATAAAAATGAAAATTGTACTTAATGTTTCAGCATATGATGGTTTCTATGCTAAGTTATGTCTCTATAATAAGTTTAATCAGGAAAATATCAAAAGTTTCCTAAAGTGCTGGAATGCTTCACTATCCCTTTGAAATTTGTTGTATGACATTCAGATGGTCCGTCATTCATTACCTCTATCAAACTTCTACTGAGTACCACCAAGTGTGTATCATTCTGCTGGTTAGCCATTTTTAAAACTTAAAAGACTATTAGCTTAAACTGAAAGTAGAATCAGGGGATATTAAGAGTCTGATAATTTAATCCATCTTCCTCACTTTGAAAGATGTGAAGTCAAGGTTTGAGACAGTAAGTTTCTGGTTCAAAAAAAACCATGCCAAGACAAGAACCCTGGGATTTGCTCCAATGACAGTAAGCGTGCTGCTGGCTCATTCTCACAGGGACCATTACCAGCATCCTTCAGTTTTACAAACTTGCCCTGATAAAGCTAGGAGCAAAGGGAACTAAAAGCAGAAAGGTTAGTTTTAAAAGCTATTAATTTTAGTCCTTCTGGAAAAAAAAAAAACACCCAATAGGTAAGTGGCACCAAAAGTTCCCAGCTATAAAATACAAAAAAATTACTATAGTTACTTCAACTACCTGTAGACTTACCTCTATAAATATCTAAAAAACTCTTATTGCTCAGTTAAGTTTCCCTAATTTGTCACAAATTCAATCAGTTTAAATAATGACCTGATTAAACAGATTTTGAAAAAAGGACACTGTCCATATTTATATGTGGATTTTACAAATAAAACTGTCCAAGGAAATGATGATAAACAACCTCTAAAATAGTAAAAACATTTTTCTTAATTTATATTAGGACTAGCTTTACAGTTTTTAAGCCTAAAGCCATTTGAAAGTCACATTCTTTAAAGGGTTACAGTGCCATATGACCAATTTATGACTATCTTAAATACGAGCAAAACAAAAATTATCTAAATTCAGTAAGAAAGAACTTAGAAGAAAGAAAAAAGTGCTTTAATTTTTGTTGGAAGAGCATACTATTTCAAAAGACAAGATGACAAAAAAGAACTCATTTATCCATTTTCTTGTACCAATGCACCACAAAGATCAAGAAACTTTGGAGGGATACATGAATGCATCATAAAGGAATTTATCATGAATGAAGATTGCAAGATAAATCAATAGTACCCAATCCATGTATTATATAAAATAAGTGATAGGAAATCTTACAAGAGTTAGTAGTCTATACAAACAGATCTGAGCACATTCAGAGGGAGCGTAGACTCTTAACTGTAATTATAATTTCTGAATTTTAAACATAGTACCGATCACTTATTCTATATGGCAAATGTGAAAGAGTCCTTTTAGCCCAATCAATCTTCTTAATGTTTAGTTCAAAATCATTAGAGAGGTTTAAAATTCTTCGTTTATTCTTTATTTCCTTGGAGAAATCACAAGGTCAATGCAGGGTAGAGAAACCATCCTCTACACTGTTTGAGCATCAGTAGGTATCTCTACCTTGATGAGAGAAGTACAGTGTCAGCAGGTATATACTCTTTGCCTTTTATTATAACTATATCTCCAACATTTACCTGAAAGAAAACTGGGAATTGGTTAATTATCTGCATTGAAAATAGTTACAAATACACAACCCATTGTATTTAAGCAGAGAATACAGTAAAAAATGCTTATTGGCAAACAAGAACCACTTATCTTCACAATATGGCATAAAATTATCTAGAAGTGAGGCCAAGGAGAGAGCAATCCTTTAAAACGAAAAAACAAGCAAGGAATCTGTATTGTACCACCTAAGTAACACAGCTTAATAAAAATCTATTTCATCCACTCTGGTCACTTAATTGACATCTCATCTTCTCATCATTCTCTCCCTATGACATAAAAATAAAAAGGAGGAATTTTCCAGATGAAATCATTACCCTGTTTAAGGGAATCTTATTACAACTGGAAAAACTATGTATGTATATATCACTACTCCTCAGATGAATCCTACTTAAAATTCATAATTTAGAGAGGGAAAAAAAAGAGTTTTAGATTCTCAGTTATTCCCCAAGATCACAGAGGAAGAGCTTAGACTCAAACCCACATTGAGCTGTCTGCAAAGTCTGATTTTGCATAAGCAAATATAATGAAATGATCACTGCATTTTAAATTAAAAAAGAAAAACCAGTTTAAGTCCCTCTCTTATTTTACTACCTGTTAGCATTAGTGTGAGCACCATCTGAAGACAAATTAAAGATATACTGTGTCCGGAAACTTAGAAGGAATTTAAAGAGCTTTTAATGTCACAGAGCTTTTGGCAAACAGTAACTCCAACTAAGTAGCAACTTGGTGTGCTGGCCAAGTTGAGCAAATTACTCTGATAGCCACGAAATTAGACCTCACTCTTAGCAGCCAAAAAAATCTAAAAGTTTTACTATTAAATCAAGAGAAGAAAAGCCCCTTTTCTTGTCGGGGGCAGTGTTAAAGCCTTTTTATTCTCTCCCCTCTCTACTTTTCCTTGAACCCCAAAATAATACTTTTCTGCACGGGCCGGGGCGGGGGGCGGGTGGTGGTGGTGTGGGGAAGAGATGGATGTCCTCAGTGGGAATCACAATAAGAGACAGCCCACCGTGGTCTAGTTATATACCGCGGGAGAGACCAGTTAGGGAAGTTGGAGGAGACCTTCTCATTTATGGTATGTATGCTGGTTATCTAGGTAGGGAAACTATGAATACCTTGATTCAAAAGAGATTTGTTTCAAATGAAATCTGAACTCTCTGAAATTGACAAACTGTCAGGGACCTTGGATCAAACACCCCCTTCCTTAAAAAAAAGGGGAAACTGGGAAAACAAAAAATAGCAAGTATAGGTGTATACTGACCCTTAAAGTAATGCGTTTTAACAATGCTCTGCTAGCACTCACTAAAAGCAAGATAAACAGAACCAATTTCTCTGCAGCCAGAGCACCAGGAGAGAATTCTACACAGGTAACCATTTAACTGCTGCTTAATCATCTCCTGTGTGTTAACATTTGCTCTTCAATCAGATGATATTCTTCATAAAGTCAGGATCACGTTTGTCTGTACTAGCGTTAGGAATTTTCATTAGTCTGTTAGACTCTAACAAACTGCACTATTTTCCAAAATCTTCATTCATTGTAAGACAAATGAAAGGCTTATAGTTAGAAAACTGAAAACTAAAAGAAAGTATCAGCATCTTACAAGGTCTAACATGGTTACCCCAAAGGCTTGGGAAGACCAAAGGCTCAGTGAATGCTAAGGCTGCTCTCATTGCACTGTGAAGGGATTACTCCCTCCTTCTGATGCCGAGGTTCTAACTCACTTTCTCAAACACCTCTTTCTTATTGGGTTCTGAGCTTCTAATGTGACATTCATTTCTGTTTTCAGTCTGGTATGTGCATAGGAATAGACAGAACAGAAAGTCAAGAAGCCAAAAATCTTTGACCACGTTGTTCTAATCAAAGTTATCATGACAAAACAGTTTTAGTCCCCAAAATACTTGAGTTTAAAAAAATACTCAGGGCTTCTGGCCACTACCTTGAGCCTTCTCATGTCATTAATATTAGAGATTATAATTGAGGATTATGAAAAAGGTTATCAGACTATAACAGACGGAAGATCTGATCGCTCAATTGCAGGCTCCAGCATATTTATGTTTTTACTAAGGAATTTCTGAAGATATGAATTCTCAATCCAAACAACTAGATTGCATGGTGGAAACTTCAGGCATTAAAGCAGCTGAATAGAGTGACTTTTACAGGGGCATACGGCCTACTATTCCATGCTTTTCTTTAAAGCCTGAAAAATACGTTGATTCTAAGATTCTTCACCTAATTTTTCTGCCTGCTACTAACTCAAAAACATGTGAACAGTCTCAACTGCATCTTAACCTTAAGAGCTGATCTCTGTGGTAAGAGTAAAGAAGACAGCTGTTGACTTTCAAGAGTGGGGATTCAACGCCTTTTTCAGGGCTTTGTGATTGTAATATTTTCTTAGAAAACCAAATACTGGCATTTTAACCTTGTACAACAAAGAAAAGGCTTCCAAACAAAAACTGGAGGGATAAACTTCGAGTGTTTGAGAGCTGAAGTTTGCCCATCTATGAATGACAGGGTGGACACTGTGCAAATCTGTAGGTCCTCAGAGAAACATTAAAAGCAACCGCAGTAGCCACACACTCAGAGAGGCCAAGAAAGAAAGAACCCTAAACCTAAAGCCCATCTGCACTAAAGTTTATCACATTATGCTGGCAAATGGATCAGACTCTTGGTTTTGCTTTATTGATTTCATTTTTAATTGCACAAAATATCACATAAGCTAAAGAAAAGACTTACTTTACAGTCTGGCTAACACAACAGCCAGCCTGTTTTCACACCAGTTCATTTAGTGTTCAATAAATCATTTCTACGTCACCAGCATCTTGGTGTACACCATCCCATTCTTTTCACCTCTGATTATTCTATGACACAGTGACTCTATTGTGAGCTTACTGCTTAGCACATATATTCAATAAGTATTTGTTGAGTGATACTATAAAATTTTTCTGTGTGTTGCCACAATATTTGAAATTACAGCTTTTATTTGTCACAAAATATACCAGAGTATAGAATGTCATAATTTATTTATAAAATGCTTTCACTATTTTGGATATCCATATATTGTTAACTTTTTGCTATTATAAATAATGTTAAATGATAATATTTTCTTGGGATAAATTCCCAGAAATCTTTTTTTTTTTTTGTGGTTGTCAATATGAAGACCTAAATTGCTAAATCTATAATACTATGTGAATAAAAGACTTTATAAAAATTCTGAAATATAAAAATTTTTCCTTGATAGCAAATGAGACCTCAATATTGTTTAAATTTGCAACTTGTACTATTAGGTTGAATATTATACTGAGTCTGGTTGCTTATTAAATTTCTTGTTAGTTTTTGTCAACTTTTATTTCCTATCTAGATAACAATAATTTCAATCTTTTGTCATAGTTGGTGCAAATATTTCCATAATTTCTCTGTTTATTTGTGCGTTGCATACTAGATTTAAATTTTATGTAATCAAATTCCATAAATCCTTGAGATGTTGATCTTGTTCTACTCCAAATGTTAAGTAAGGTTTTTCATTCTATTTGTATGTTTTTCAAAAACAATATTTTAACATTTTCTTCTAGTCAATTGAAATTTATTTTAGCCTGGGCTATGAGTTAGACATAAATTGTACTATTCTCAAAACTGCTAATCTGTGGTCCCAGCATGATTTATTAAATAATCCTTTTATCAGTGATTTTCCCCTGTTTTATTAAATATTAAATAGGCTTTAGTTCAAGGCATTTTTTTTGTTTTGTTTTATGCTATTCATCAAAGTATATACGTGCAACAGATCCACACTATTTTAATAACTTTTCATTTCATTTATACTTAATCCTTGCACACTGTTAATTTTCCAAAATAGTCTTCTATTTTCTCAACTGTCTGTTTTTGAAGTTACAATGAATAATTTAGCAAACTCTTGAGGAAAAAGAAATGATCATTTCCCTGGGTTATGCTATATCATTACTTTTGAAGAAGTGGGGCTGTGTTTTTCTACGAATATGACACATTTGCCTATTTATGTGAAACTTTAACACTTAAAGTTTCAAGGTTTTCTTTACAGCAGTAGTATATATATTTCAAGTTTATTTGTAAGCATCCCACATGCCACTAGGAATGAGACCTTTTTTCATTGCATTTTTCTAAATTGTTATTGCTGAAGATAGTCATGTCAACTTCTGAATATTTATCTTGAATTCATTGCTGAGCCAACTTTTATGAACTCTAATTAGCTAACTCTCTACTTCCAGGTATTAAGTTACATCAGTTCATTTTGGCTGGATGACTTTCTGCAACATGTTAAAATTCTAGCCCTCTGTTTCTCAAAGTGGGATATCTAGGGGAGGTGTGGCACTGAACTCCAAAACAGCTGAGAATGCTATCAATCATGGGCTGGTAAATTTTCTTTACTGTGAAAAATTGGAAAAGTTAACGTAATCTACTCAGTCTTGGAATAATGACTGCCCAATAGGAAAATAAAACATTAAAATGGATTAAAATTAATTTTAGGGTGAGGTAGTGGATGGTTATCTCCCGACTTTACAACTAATTTATTTTTTTTTACTTTTTAAAATTAATTTATTTTTAACATTAATTGATTTATTTTAATTGGAGGATAATTACAATATTGTGATGGTTTTGCCACGTATCAGCATGAGTTGGCCATAGGCATGCACGTGCCTCCTCCCTCCCGGGCTCCCCTTCCACCTCCCTCCCTGAGCACCAGCTTTGGTGCCCTGTGCCAAGCATCAAGTTCTCAGTATCTCACATGTGGTCACATATGTGTTTCTGTGCTATTTTCTCAAATCATGCCACCCTCTCCCCTAAGCAAGCACTAGAGGTAAGAAGAAATTGTTATCAATTCCTTTGGATATGCATTTATGTTAATTACCCTGACAATCCTAGTAAATGAAATATATTTATAATAAAAATCAATTTATTGTAGTTGACTACATACTACTTGTCTTCTCTCTAGTGTTTAAATCCACAAGTACTATATAAGAGCATAAGAGAAGCTTCTTTTGTAACAGTAAATTGAGCTTTTTGTATTTTCTATCTTGTGCCTCTGAAAAAGAGGTAACTGATACAGAAATAAGGAAAGGAAAAGTATTTTCCTCTTTGTTACTTTCATGTCAAAAACCAAAGAGAGGGAGAGTAATGACTTTTCAAATATCCAGAAAAGGAGATGTCAATCTTCATTCTGGCCACCGATTTAAAATCAAAATGCAGTTAGTTCAGAGGGATTCCTGTTACCTGGGAGGATACAAGCTGACTGCGAATGTCACAGGGCAGAATCAAGGGCGTGGCCTTTAACTTGGAAATGCAAATAAACTGAGTGTCCTTACACATTTGTTGTCCTAGCAAAATCAGAAAACAAGGTCCGGGGTGGAGTGGCCTTGCTCCAAAAAGTCTCTTACAAAGTTAGGAAGGTTATTCACTTGTGGATGACTGGAGGTTAAATGGTCTTCCAGAACTAAAGGAGAACTAACAATCATAGCTTACCTTTTGAAACTGGGGTCTGAAAAGCATATGAACATTTGGATAACACTTGCTAAATTGTGACTCAACTCACTAACTGTCGTGTTAGAGGTCCTATGAGCAAATTAACTTCTTGATGTTATGGAACTCATTTTCAGCTAGTTAGAAGATGATATTTAGTTAGTAAGACTTTTAAGAAAAAATGAATTAGCAATGTATAAATGTGATTAGTCACAATAAATGAATTTGTAGTAAGATATACAAATGTGAACTATCAGAATGTAATTTTTGTTTTACTTGGACAGTAGATGATTAAAGCAAAAAAACTACAACACAAAACAGTCCATGGTTAAATGAAATCTATGAAACCAGTACTCAAAATATACTATGAAAGAAACAAAAAGTTCTAAATATAACTTTAAGATACTAGTCTTTCTAATATATTGCAGAATTATTAAATGGAAATGACTAACTGAAGAAGATTCCATGTATGTTTACATTACTTACTAAACAGCTTTCACATCAGTGGAATCCTTGACATTTGCTTATATCACACACAAAAATTACATCTACTAGAGTACGCCTCTGTGCATGTCTTCTCCTGTAACAAAATAAAAATCAATGCATACCTTTTCCCAGTGCACAATTTCCCAAGCACCATTTCTCAAAACTGGAAAGAGAAAAGGGGATAGTTTTAAGAACATTTTTATTACTCATCAAAAGCCTACCTCTGATGAAATGATCATTTTTAAATGAATAGCTTCAAATAAATGAACTGGTAACAATTTTTACAGGTTTAAAAACTAACTGTGACAGCAAAGATACATAAAATTATACAAAGAAACAACCAATGTACACTTTATATCTCACAGTAAAATATTACTAACAAGGTAATCTTTTGCCAAGGGCTTTCTTTAGCACACAAGAGAATTACAGGGCTTGACTGGAGGAGAAAGCCACAAAAATGCTTGAAAAAGGGAGTGACAAGCTTAAAAAATTTCAGAAGCCAGAATAGTAGCAATGCTAAAAAAAAAAAAAAGAGGTTTACAAGCATAGAAGGAATGGATTTCAAACTGGGTAGTAAAAATTTAATACATAAACCAGTAGATTAAAAAAAAACTGTACTTTTAGCTTTAAAATAATGGAAAATAGCAAATATTTCTATATCTGGTTTACTGAGAAGAAACAAAAGGGGGCTACAATTAAATTATGAATGCGGGGCTGAAATTTCTCGGAGTTTTATTACTGGTTTGCAGCAGTAAAGTTATTCGGTTTACTTTTCTTTTATTCCTACAATGCATCTGTGGCAGAATACTGAACATACCCACAGACACTAACAGATAAAACAGAAGAGAGAATAAAGTGAAGCAGATGGCACAGCATGGAGTTAAGAAAGAGTAAGTCAAGGTCAGTCAACAGATTATCCTTACAGTACATTCCATGAGGGCAAAGCTAACATTTGCTTTGTTTAATACAATATTCTCTGGAAACAGTACAGTGCTAAGTAGCTGCTGGGTAAATATTTGCAAGATGAATAACTCATAGGCATGAAAACATTAGATTCAGTTTCTTTTGATGTTAGAAGAGATGAAGGCCTAAACTTCTTAAGTAAATCATAATCTCTAAAATGTGCAATAGCAAACCTAACACTAATTACATACTCACAGGTCTGAAAACCAGTGCTATAATATAAAATATTCTAATCTAAATATAATCTTTTAGTGTTTCAAAATTTCCTGAACCCAGGGACTATGTCTTATTCATTTCTTTATCTCTACCACTCCGCAGCATTCCTGGCACGTAAGACACTCCAGTGTGAAACAGATGAGTAAGTGCAAGGAGGAATATCTTACAGTGAATTTTGGTGAATCAACAATTTAAATAATTCCAAGATGAAGAGCTAACACGAAAGAATTTCCAGTAACTATATGAATGTTTAAGTTTCAGTTTACAGTTGGGGGTGAAGGATCTGAGCCTCAGCATCTAAAACTGACCCCTATGCCCCAAAGCACAAGACTAATGCCTGCAGAATTCACCCACACTGGGGGCGCTAGTGGTAAAGAACCCTTCTGCCAATGCAGGAGACGTAAGGGACACAGGTTTGATCCCTGGGTCAGGTAGATCCCCTGGAGGCAGGAATGGAAACCCACTCCAGTATTCTTGCCTGGAGAATCCCACGGACAGAGGAGACTTAGCACAGTTCCACCAGTAAAACTGCCCCTGGAGTACAAGCGTTTCAGAGCACAACGCTTAAGAGTACAAAGTCCCGGGTTTAGACGCCATCTCCATCAGTGCCAAGCAATATCTTCCTCAAAATTAGCTGTTACAAAGAGTAAACAAATGAGAGCATTTTGCCCTTAATCACAGCGGCTACAATATTAAGTACTCAACAAGGAACACTGGAAAAGTGCTGTTCAAATGTACACAACTGAATGATGGGGCAAAAATCTGCATAGATTTAAATTAGAAAAAAAAATCCTGTTCAGTAGTACTATTGTCATTTATTTTCTTCTAATCCCATCTCATATAAGTAAACATTCTCCCACTGCAATACCCCACTGTTTAAAAATCAGTGTCCAGTACTTTTAAAATTAACAGGTTTGACATGAAAAGGAAGACTTCAGGCTCATCTAGAAGCCTGGTCACTTCCTGCACTGTGACCTGCGTCTGGGACAGCAGGGGTCACCACTTGGGATGAGGCTCACCGCTCCATCACCACGCTTGTTTCTGGTTTCCACTGCTGGACATACAGCCTACTTCCCTTATTTAGGAGACCTGCCTGGCTCACACACACGAGGTGTTTCTATCCTTCACTGAGGTATAACTTATAACCAGCTATATAGACCTTAACGTGTTCTGTCCAATGAGTTTAAAAAAACCGTAAACACCTGTGAATCCGCTGCTCAGAACACGATAAAGATGTCCAGAAAGACTCCTGTACCCTTTACCATCCATCCATCCTCCCGTCCCGAGGCAAGTATAAATTATTCACCATAAGTGAGTTTTGCATGTCACATGCAATGAATTACACAATATTTTTGTACTGAAGTTTCAAACAGTGTATCTGAGATTCTGTTTAAAAAAGTTCATTTCCACCATTAAATTGACATGGTACTATGGGGGACTGATTTTGGATTCTGTATTTATGCCACTGATCAATTTACACATTTTTCATACCAGTATATACCACGCCTTGACCACTGTAACTGTACAGTAAGTCCTGAATTTAGGGAGTCTTCCCACATTGCTCTTTTCCAATATTGTTGGGCTATTTTGAGTTCTTTGCATTTCCATGTAAATTTTAAAACTGAATTGTCAATTCTAAAAAAAAGAATTCTAAACCCTCTTAGGATTTTGATTTGGGGCTCAAGTGTTTCAATTCATGGGAAGCCTAGACAAGTTATACCATTCTATTAATTTATGTCCTCATAAATTTTTTCCAATATGCTTTTGTAGTTTACAGTGCATAGGTCTTTTATTAGACTTACTTCTAGATATTTGATGACTTTTTTCCTTATACTGTAAGTTGTAATTTTTTACTACACTTTCCAATTAGTCATTGGTGGCACATAGAAATGCCTTAAACTTTCATACAATGACCCTGCCACCATTAATTTGGTTAAATTCACTTATTAGTTCCGGTAGGATTTTTTTGTTTGTTTCGTAGCAATATTTTCTAAGAAAATTAATTTCAGTTTGTTAACAATGCTGTATTATGATTTTTTGGCAGTTTTATTGTCCTCATATGCCTCATTGTTCATCTTATTTTTAAACTTCTGCTCTTATGTGAAAAAAAAAAAAACAACAACAACTTTCTCTTCCCCCAGACTCCAAGATCTGTGACTCGAGAATCTTCTCTTTCCGCTCACTGCTGTATTGTCAGTGCTTCCATGCAGCAACACAAAGGTGCCCAGTCAATACTCACTGGGTGGAAAGCGGATGCATTGATGTTCATATGTGTCTGCGGCCATATAAAGCCATAGTAGCAGATTTACTAAAGATAAAGCCCTGCTCCCTAGTAGGTTTCCTATTAAAGAAATACACACAAAGTTTAAAAACAGCTGCAGACAAAGACAGAAATATAGATCAATGGAACAGAATAGAAAGCCCAGAGATAAATCCACGAACCTATGGACACTTTATCTTCGACAAAGGAGGCAAGGATATACAATGGAAAAAAAACAACCTCTTTAACAAGTGGAGCTGGGAAAACTGGTCAACGACTTGTAAAAGAATGAAACTAGAACACTTTCTAACACCATACACAAAAATAAACTCAAAATGGATTAAAGATCTAAATGTAAGACCAGAAACTATCAAACTCCTAGAGGAGAACATAGGCAAAACACTCTCCGACATAAATCACAGCAGGATCCTCTATGACCCACCTCCAAGAATATTGGAAATAAAAGCAAAAATAAACAAATGGAACCTAATGAAACTTAAAAGCTTTTGCACAACAAAGGAAACTATAAGCAAGTTGAAAAGACAGCCCTCAGAATGGGAGAAAATAATAGCAAACGAAGCAACAGACAAAGGATTAATCTCAAAAAATATACAAGCAACTCCTGCAGCTCAATTCCAGAAAAATAAATGACCCAATCAAAAAATGGGCCAAAGAACTAAACAGACATTTCTCCAAAGAAGACATACAGATGGCTAACAAATACATGAAAAGATACTCAACATCACTCATTATCAGAGAAATGCAAATCAAAACCAGAATGAGGTACCATTATACGCCAGTCAGGATGGCTGCTATCCAAAAGTCTACAAGCAATAAATGCTGGAGAGGGTGTGGAGAAAAGGGAACCCTCTTACACTGTTGGTGGGAATGCAAACTAGTACAGCCACTATGGAGAACAGTGTGGAGATTCCTTAAAAAACTGGAAATAGAACTGCCATATGACCCAGCAATACCACTTCTGGGCATACACACCGAGGAAACCAGATCTGAAAGAGACACGTGCACCCCAATGTTCATCACAGCACTGTTTATAATAGCCAGGACATGGAAGCAACCTAGATGCCCATCAGTAGACGAATGGATAAGGAAGCTGTGGTACATATACACCATGGAATACTATTCAGCCGTTAAAAAAGAATTCATTTGAATCAGTTCTAATGAGATGGATGAAACTGGAGCCCATTATACAGAGCGAAGTAAGCCAGAAAGATAAAGACCATTACAGTATACTAACACATATATATGGAACTTAGAAAGATGGTAACGATAACCCTATATGCAAAACAGAAAAAGAGACACAGATGTACAGAACAGACTTTTGGACTCTGTGGGAGAAGGCGAGGGTGGGATGTTTCGAGAGAACAGCATTGAAACATGTATATTATCTAGGGTGAAACAGATCACCAGCCCAGGTTGGATGCATGAGACAAGCGCTCGGGGCTGATACACTGGGAAGACCCAGAGGGATCGGGTGGAGAGGGAGGTGGGAAGGGGGAGGGGGGATCGGGATGGGGGATATATGTAAATCCATGGCTGATTCATGTCAATGTATGACAAAACCCACTACAATATGTAAAGTAATTAGCCTCCAACTAATAAAAAATATGGAAAAAACAAACGAACAAACACAGCTGCAGAGGAAAACATTTTGGCATCTCCTCTAAAGGTCAAGCGCAGAGCTGTCATGAGACACAGAAATTTCATACCTAACAAGACACTGTGCACAACTGTTTACCCCATCATTGTTTATAATTAGAAAGTGGGAACAACCCAAATGTCCATCTACCAATGAATGGTTAAACAATAGGGGTATAGCCACACAATGGAATATTATTCAGTCATATAAAAGGAATGAAGTGCTGATACATGTGACAACTGGATGACTCCTGAAGATAAGCTAGATGCAAAAGGCTGCATATCGAGTGGTCCCCTTTATGCAAAACGCCCAGAGTAGAGAAATCCATAGAGATAGAAAGCAGATTAGTGGTTGTCAGGGGCTCATGGAAGAGGGCAGTGGGGACTGACTGCTTATATGTCTGGGGTTTCTCTTTGAGGTGATGAAAATATTCTGGAATCAGATAGTGGTGATGGATGCATAATGCTGTGAATATACTAAAAAACACTGAACTGTACACTTGAAAATAATGAATTTTACAGTATATGAACTATAACTCAATAACAAACAGCTACATAAAATGATGCCAATGAACTAGTTAAACATTTGCTTAAAATAACCTTCTCAGCTTCAGAAGTTCCTAAAATTATTCCAATGTGAACAGCTGGAAATGGTTATGCAACCAGTAGATGCACTAACGTTCCTGTGTGTTTGGGACAGGAACGTCCTCTGAAGTCAGCTTTGCGCCACCCCCTCCAGCTCTGTAACTTAACTAACCCTCCTTGAAATGCTGCCACTTGGAAGAGGTTTGTCAGTTCACATCCAAAAATAGCTCTGAATCACTCCACTGGCTTCCCCTTACAGGCTGGAAGGGTCACAACAGGCTCACCAAGCCCAGCAGACCACGCCAGGGAGTCTGCTCCACCAGGGAGGTGAGAAGCATG
Source organism: Odocoileus virginianus (assembly GCF_023699985.2). Lineage (NCBI taxonomy): Eukaryota > Metazoa > Chordata > Mammalia > Artiodactyla > Cervidae > Odocoileus > Odocoileus virginianus. The sequence continues at coordinate 4,837,108 of NC_069694.1, read as the reverse complement.
GCCACTTTCATGGAAACCTGGAAAACCATCTGAATCTGCAACAGTTCTTCATCCTCCCCAAATACTCAACCCCTTCGACCTGGCTTGGACGGTTTCTCCAGGCACATTCGAACCCACCTACATCCTCGGGCCCCCATCTGACCCTTCTGCAGCACCCTCCCTCTATAGACCAGCCAGTCCTGCCATCTCACAGGGAACGCCTGCCTCCACCAGAATGGTGCATCCACCTACCCTCTCCTCTTCTCTCTCCGTCCAAATGTCTTCTCTCTATTCATCACTGGAGACACACAGGAAAATACGTCTTACTACAGAAACTGACACGCCTAAGAAACTGTCAAATACATACTCAGCCAATGATGTTTTCTACCAAACTACAGAATCAGCATATTACTCTCCAAGTCAACTGGAGTTACATAAAACGAAAAGCTGAACTCTCCTCATCTCATGCCACTTTCTCAAGGTAAGGAATGCTAACTGATGCATCCTCAAGTACTTTCCTCTAGGCAAGCACAGACATATGCATGTTAATTTTCTTTCTTTTCAGAAAATGTATTTCTCTGCAACCTGGTTTTCCACTTAACATCCACTTTCAGGACAAACCATGGAGACAGTCTATTTTGTGAAAAATAATCCCTTGTATCTTTGCATCTATTACACATGGAGAGATAATTTGAACAGACTCACGAGACTCCACAGGGTACCTTCGAGAAAAGTTTTAATCAAACTATAGGATGTGGCAGAGCTGGAAAAAGAGTGGTGGCTTAAAAGCCCAGGCAAGCATCAGGAGCCTAAGAAACTTCTAGGCCCAGCCCTCCAGGGTTTTTTTCTCATTCACCGAGGACATGGATTTTGAACCTCTACCATATGTAGGATCAATCTTAACATCAGGGAAGCCTGGGAAAATGTTTCCAGGGGATCTTTTATACCCCCTCTTCAATTAGACAAGTCAGATTATGTTCCAGGTTAAACCAGTAAGTTACAACTCAGTTAAGCTACCACTCTATATACATCCTTAAACCCAGCAGAGAAGCAAGTTTTGGGTGCTCCAGGGAGTTTCAAACCCTACAAAGCACCTTATAATTCACCAATTAGTCCATCTTGTCCTTCTCTTGGCAAAGGTTCAGCATCACAATTCCAGGTGTCCTTGAGATCAGCATAGAGCTATTTCAGCCCAGCTGTGAAACAACTCTTTTATATAATGACTATATCATAGTGTGTTCAACTATCCTCCTCTCAATGGAAGCTCTGATTTCTGCTTTTTCTGCCACGTCAAATAACCCTGAAATATATTTACATGATTGTATCCTATAGGAGAAGATTCCCAAAGGAGCACTGCTGGCTCTAGGGTATTTATGTTCGTACTTTTATCAGATACAACCAGATTCATTCCTACTGCTATCCATACCATCATTAGCAATATATAAAGTTCCACTGACAATAAACTTAGACAAGCACAAATTGTTATCAGTCATTTGAATTTTTTCAATCTGATGAGTGTCTGGTATTTATTCTGAAAGTTACTGTGGACTGGATTAACCCAAGTGTAAATTACCTTAATGTCCTACACTGACTTAGAGTTCTAACTAGGTAGAGAAACATATCTTTGGATGTAGTACAGAACCTGGGTACTCAACAAGTGGTCCAGAGACCTACATCATCAGCATTACCTGGAGGCTTTTTAGACCCTGGGATGTTTCTACTCTTTCTATATTTCACCCCCAATTTCATTTGTTCTTGCGTATAAAACTGGAACACAGAAATAAAGGCTGGATGCACAGTTTCTTCAAACTTGAGGCTAGACCCATTTTAGGATATAGAGAACAACAGAAAATTCTGGTGCAGTTAAAAATCAGCTCACAATATAGAGAAGGTTTCTGTACAATTTAAGGCTTGAGTACTGGCTGAGTATAAAAGTCACAATTCATTACTGCCTTTACTTCTGAACTGGTTCGTAAAAGCCAACCACGGAACAATGAAAATAAACTGTATCACATGTGTAGGCTGGTGACCGAAACGGCAGCCTAGTTATTTTTAATCACTGACCTCCTCTGACCCAGCTCTAGCCAGGTTTGGAGGAAGCAAGAAGTGATGCTGGGTCCTTTGCTGAGCTTTCAGTGCTCCTGAGCCCAAAGCAAACTTACTTCATAACCCTAGAGAAGGTGAGTCGTGGAGGAGATGACCAGTGATGCCTGGTGAAGGGGACTGCGAACAAGCTAGGACAGAACTATGCCAATGGTCTGTCTCATGATGCTGCAACAACTCTTTTAAATGCAAACCTCTTCCCCCTCTCAGTAGCTCCCCAAACACACCTGCTGTAATTTCCACAAGGGCCAATAAGTCTGACAATATGCATGGCAGAGCTCAGACTTAAACAAACAGCTCAAATGTCACCTGTTTTCACTGAGCAGGATGCTACCTAACAGCTTCTGTTGTAATGGGCTGTCTTTTTTGAAATGAAAACAGTCTGCTATGGTCCCTTGGGAATTCCCTAATCCAAGCTCTGGAGAAACTGTCAGTCTTTCAGGACTTGACCAGCATGCTGTGCAGATGCAGGCGCTGGCTCACCTTGTTAGCAGAGAAGCTGGTACCGCGGCCGTCTAACTGGTCTACCGCAGGACTGTTAGCGCAAGCGTCACTGAGGTGTCGTGGGGTGCCTGCTATTCCTGGGCAACCAAGCCACTTCCAGAAGCAGGTAACAAAAGGCAAGTTATCCAGGGGACAGTGGGCATTCCCACCGTCAGAGAAAGCAGAGAAACCACAGCAAAGGCAGCATGCTGCAAGTCCTCAGCGGGAGCTACCACTGAAGTGGGGCTTTAATGTGCTGAGAAGGATGAGTGCTGCTGAGCGTACGGTTTTGAACGGGGCAGAGAAGGAAAACCAACATACACATGCTAAAGCATCAATTCATTCACTACGTAGACCCTTGCTTACAAAGATAACTTGAGGGCAAAAACCTCTTGTGGCACAAACTGGCAAATGCACAAAAGTCTCCTGCATAAACTTGCCTGGAAAGGTCAAATTAAGCAACTACGTGCTTGGGGTGTAACTGACACAAAAGACAAAGGGAACTTTTTGAGTTTAAACTCTCGTCTGTATTCTTTTTGGAGATTTTCAACTAATTGATATTACTTTTATCAACTTGCTTATAGATAAGGAAAAAGTGGAAACAGTGGCAGATTTTATTTTCTTGGGCTCCAAAATCACTGCAGAGGGTGACAGCAGGCATTAAATTAAAAGACACTTGCTCTTTGGAAGAAAAGCTATGACCAAACTAGACAGCATATTAAAAAGCAAAGATACCATTTGCTGACAGAAGTCTGTATAGTCAAAGCTATGGTTTTTCCAGTGGTCATGTATGGATGTGAGAGCTGGACCATAAAGAAGGCTGAGCACTAAAGAATTGATGCTTTTGAACTGTGGTTTGGAGAAGACTCTTGAGAGTCCCTTGGACTGCAAGGAGATCCAACCAGTCCATCCTCAAGGAGATCAACCCTGAATATTCATTGGAAGGACTGACGCTGAAGTTGAAGCTCTAATACTCTGGCCACCTGATGTGAAGAACTGACTCACTGGAACCTCCTTTGCTCAAAATGTTTTCCCCAATCCTGCCTAGAGTCATGAATCATTTGCATTTTCCTTCACATAACTGAGAAATTCCTTGAAAGAAAAATCTCCTTCCACTGCTTTGCCAGTCACTCATTCCACCCTTCCCTGTAGCCAAGCTTCGGTTCTCGCAGACTCCCCAGTTATGCTCCAGTTTAGAACTAGAACTCCTGTTAAGAACTGTGACTTTTTATTTTTTTTAACTCAAGTATCTCTGACTTACAATACTGCATTAGTTTCAGGTGTAAGTACAGTGATTCAGTTTTTTTTTTGCAGATTATATTTCATTCTACGTTACTATAACATATTGACTGTAATTCCCTGTGTTACACAGTAAAGTCTTGTTTATCTATCTTAGGACTTCTCAGATGCTCGTTTTAGCGGGTATCACTGTCCCAGTCCTCTATTAATCCAGCAGCACTTGGTGTTTGATGGGGCTTCCCCTCCTGCGGCAAGTCCAGTTGGACCTATCCACTGTGTATCCGTCTTTGACTTCTCATCAGCACCGCCGTATTTCTCTTCCCTAATTAGTTAAAAGTCAGTCTCCTTTTGTGCCTCATCCCCACCCCACCCCATGCAGCTGTCACCCTCTTTGTTCAGAAGTACGGCTGGGAACCTAGCCATCCCTTTCAGGAATTCTCTTTAGGTTCTTCACTCTGGTTTTCAAAAGCCTCCAAATTATGATCCTATCCTGTCTTCCCATTCCTGTCCCCAGTACTCCTTGTCATGCATCCTATGCTATAGTCAAACGAGATTACCTTCAGCCCTGCCCACTGCCATTCCGTGCGTTCTGCATCCAAGACTCACTATGTCATTTTGTATAAGGGACTTGAGCGTTGGATTTGGTACCCATGGGGGTCCTGGAACCAATCCCCAATGGATACTGAAGGACAAGTATATTTGCTATTCCCAGAATATACCTCAGGCCTCCCCATTTTCTCCTGGATCACTCCTGCAACCATCCCAACAGCTCTGCTTACTGAAAGGCCGCTTGTCTTTATGAACCTTGCATGTGACATTTCTAAATCTCCACCTCTTTCATTTGGCCTTTATGAGTTTTTCTATCTTGTATTGTAGTATCAGGGAGCATCTTATCTCCCTACCAGATTCTAATTTCCCGCAGGGCAGGCACAAAGCCTGGTTTCTTTCTGCATTTTCTGCACTGGGTCTTACTCAAGGTAGATGTTCAGTGAGACTTACTGACGTGAAATAATAAATGTTCTAACCTGGAGTCACACCTGTTTTTCTCCTTTCACTTTATCTATGGCCCTAAATTTCCTCAGCGTGTTTTTTGTTTCTTGGTGTGCAACTTTTATTTCTGGGACAAATGAAAGCCAATCTAGGGCTGTACTTCCCCCCAAATAAATACATCCTTTTCAACCAGAACTTCTGTTGAAAATACCTAACAAGTTCAATTTATAAAATCCTAAAATGTTTAAATTTTAATTTGAAGATATTAATAACCTTAGAGGTATCTGAAAACATTCTTTGGAAAATAGTGCTCAAGTTTTAAGTCTGAATTTTAAGCTCATGGAAATAATATCATCTGTGAACTATTTATAGGTAACTTATGTACACATGGATGAGACATGCAGATGCCTACAGCGGGACAAAAAAACTGCACACTGGCTTTCTCAATAAGCCAGGAAAATGGTGCTATTTTAAATCCCTCAGCACGAAGTGGAACTCAACCAGATGGATTTAGCCCTGGTAGTAGGTCACCACAGCCTTAACAACCTAAAACAAAATCAACCCACACCAACTCAGTGTCTTTTTCATAAAGGACTTTAAAGATGAAATAGCTTCCAGGAGGAGATGAGCAGCTATGTGCCCTGCAGGGACGTAGCCTGCTAGGGGTTATCAGCTGCCACCTGCTCAGCTCCACTTCTGAAGAGGCAGATGTGGCTCCGGGGAAGGATGAAGCAGCTGGAGATGAGATCTATTATTTTTAGCTGTGTGCCTAGTGAAAAAGAAATTCCTGTTGTCTTTTTCTCCATTAAATTAAAATAAAGCAAAACTGCTTTATTAAAGATTTATTCTAATCCAACAGCTACTAATAAAATGAGGTCTGAAAACAGACTGACGGTAGTAATGGTGACCCGGATTCAACAGCTGCATCCAACCAGGTGACTGACAGGCTGACACCAGACGTCACCGGCGTCTCCCAGACAGTCTCGCCTGCAGAATGTAAGCACACCATCCTTCAGGGAAGATGTCCAAACCTGGGATTTTAAAAAAGCAAATCTACTTCCTTAAGAAGCTTATTTCATTTTAATTTTTTAGATCTCCATCCCTTCCCAGGCCTCTTTATTGTGATTTTATGTGAAACTGTCATTCCATTAGAAATACTGGCATGCCAGCTACTGTCGTTTCCCACAAAAAATAAAAGCATATGTTTACAGTTTAAAAAAAAGAGAACTGGCTCAACCACCAGAGCAAATTCATATGGGGACTGGTTTCAATATACATATTATGACGATAATTACAAATGTATCATTTACAAATTTCTGCAGCACTAGGTTTGGCCAAGAAAATCTAATTAAGGAGCTGCAATGAGACACTGGCTCCCAAGTGTACGTAAACACATGGAATAGGGTACATCAAGTACTGTGAGTTCAAATACCGAGGAAGAAATCAGAGAAAACAAAGGTAAGTGTAGATGTCAGGGAAACTGGGGCATCCCGAATACGGCAGCGCTCTGGGGCTTTGGGCAATGGAAGGGATAAGTGGAAACAGTACTGTGTTCACAGGAGGCTGAGCAGAGTAAAATAATGACATAATGACTTCAACAGACCAAGTAAAGAGACAGCAAGGACTTCCACCAGAGCAGTTTTTCATCAGTGCCTGCAAAACAGTCTGGGAGACAGCGTTTTGAAAATACAGCTTTCCACTTTGCTCACAGCCGAAATAGTGAATTTTCAAGGAGGCTCCCTTCATTCCCAGTCTCTTCTTGCGTCTTTATCCGTACTGAAGTATCTAAAGAGAGAGCAGTTCCTTCACTCACACAAAGCCCCTGCTAAGGATGGGCCCCTGGGCTAGAGACGTGGGGACACAAAGGTGAAGAAGACCTGCCCTCTGCAGAATCCAGAACTTAACCCCTGCTTGAGTTCATTCCCTGCTGAAAATGAGGCATCAGACAGGTACCAGTCCACAGTTAAATGGCTGAAAGTGTTGTAAATGAAAGCATGGGTTTGTGTTTCTGAAGTCACTAGGGAATAGTCAGAGGGCAACAGTCACTTCTGTTGCCTCAATGCAAAATAAGGAGAGAACATATTTATTTTGCTAAGAATACATAAAGATCAATCCTCGAATGTGAGGGAAAGATGTCCTCTTATGCATTACATGGTCTTAGTAAACACTGAGAAAATGAAATTTAAGTTAAATACTTCAAATGTCTGTCAAAAATTATCTCCCTTCCTACTCCTACACCCATTTCTGCCTTTCAACTCAGGAAACCAAATCGAATTTCAGTCTGGCGTAATAACAGACGGCTTTCATATAAAGTAATTTGAGTCCTCTGACAGCAAGTGGTATCCTACTCAGACATTTCTGTTAACTCTGATCAATTGCAAAATCAAAGACGACCAATATTCAAACTGGGCAAAGGGAAAAAAAGGATACAGTTCTCTTAGAAAATATTCAAGTATCAAATTAAAGACCATAACTTCTTGGACATGGGCTTTCCAAGTAGTCTGCTGACTTAAAATGGTTTTTATATGTAAGCCCTGAGTACATGCTAAGTCGCTTCGCTGTGTCTGACTCTTTGCAATCCTATGGACTGTGGCCTGCGAGGCTCCTCTGTCCATTCCCCAGGCAAGAATACTGGAGTGAGTTGCCAGGCCCTACTCCAAGGGAATCCTCCTGACCCAGGGATCAAACCCACGTCTCTTATGTCTCCTGCACTGCAGGCGGGTTCTTTACCACTAGCATCGCCTGGGAAGCCCGTATGTAAGCCTTAATATTTTCTTTTTGACATGAGAGGCTACTATAGAAGCTTTCCTCTCACTTTGAACCTACAGAGTTAATCCTGTTAATCCAGAATGAATAGGTGAACCAAGAATGATAACTAAGACAGAATATTCTTCCTGATTAGCAGGCAAAAGGGAATTTTTTGGTAGCAGGCAGGTGCCTGGCCAAGCAGAGGCCTGATCAGCACAGGGTGCGGCGGCCTAAAGCGGCAGCTCTGTAGGTTACCCGCCAACTGTACAACGATGAATTCTTGGGCCAAGGCTTGAAAGTAATTCACAGCTAGTCCCTGAGATTATGACCCCTCTGCCGTAGGATACATCATGCACTGGAAAAAACAGTTAAACATTTCTGGTTTAAAAGCTGTTGCTGAACTTTCTGAGCAACATGACAACAAATGCAAAAACTGCACATTGCGAAAAACACCCGTACCCGAAACATTTGAGCTTTTCCCCTTTTCAATACCGATGGCTGTCATTTTCTGACTAAACTCCTGGAGTGGCTTAATCCTCAGGCTTCTAACAGCCCCTGCTGAATGACAGTCTGCTCTCCAACTTTAATCTGCATATTTGTCTTTTCTCTTCTGGGCTTGTAAACTTTCTCCAGCTACTCAGTATATGTAAGAAATGTTGGAATCCCCTGGCTTGGCACTCGAGGCCCTGTAAAATTTAACCTGCCGTTCTCAGTCCTCTGGCCACCCGATGAGAAGAGCCGACTCACTGGAAAAGACCCTGATGATTAGAAAGACTGCAGCGAAGAGGAGAAGGGGACGGCAGAGGCTGAGATGGTTAGACAGCATCACCAACTCCATGGACGTGCATTTTGAGCAAACTCCAGGAGACAGTGGAGGACAGGGGAGCCGAGCGTGCCACAGTCCGTGGGGTCACCAACAATCAGACGGGATTTAATGACTGACCAGCAACAACAACCTTTCTGATCATGTCTCTGCTTCCCTTCGCCATGAATGTTCTTTCTCCATCTGGCACTTCAGCAGCGGTTCCACAAAGCAATCCGACGGTTGTCTTCACCTCTATTCAGAAAACCTCTCTTCTTCCTTCCTCACTCAGCGTAACAGGCAACGACCGTCCCAAGCGCCTCTGTTTGTCCATACTTTTCCCCAAATTCAAGATCTAGCTCAAGTTACCCCACAATTCTCTCTCCTGCTTTTGAATCCATAAGGCATTTGACACAGATCATTATTTGTTACAAAAATCTAGGGACCACATAATGTGAACCTTTCACTTTCCACACAAGATCATTTTTCACCTTTACAGAGCTCCCATCTTATACTTTTTCACATGTCCGATAATAGGTATAATCCCCACAAAAGTTTAATTTCTTAGGTAATGCTTTAATAAACATACCACCTTTGAATGCATCAACTGTCAGCAGATAATTCCTTTGGTAGAAGGTGGTGAGAAGAGAAATGAGGCATTTTGACAGAATCCACAAAAATCACAGCTGTATAAAAATCCCATTTTTAATTACCAGCTAATTTTGGCAGACATGGCTGACCCTCACCACACCAGGGAACTTCAGAGAGAGATGATATTCTCAGGTGGGGAAAGCTCAGGGATGGGGAGGATGTCTGTTTCATATGTCCCTGGGTATTTTTTTTTTAATTGAAAGTAACAGTGATCTATTTGCTTGTGTTAAAGGTCATCCGAGTTTCGACTCCATCAAAATGAGATCCACAGTACAGAGCCACATCAGTATGCCATGTGCTTCCCAGAAGCTGGCTTGGTTCTACTTATTTCTGAACCATGTATCACCTGCAGGTACAGGATAACTCAAAGGGCTTCCAATATGCCTTTTAGCCAAGTAACATCACACCTGACTATTTTCTATAAATCTTATCCAGAGTAACATCTATAGATCTTTCTCACACACACACACACACACACACACACACACACATTTTGTAGCATTTAACACTGATAAAACAACTGCAGATTTTATGGACAGTACTTGTGAGTACATTGCTATGAGGTACTTAAATATTATTAAAAACTTTACTTTTCAAAAATATTACATTACCCCTGTAAATCACTCTAATGTGGATTTAAGAGTCATGCTAATGAACACTACAAAACAAAACTTGAGAGATACACAGTGTTCTCAGTTGAATTATACTTAATTGAAGTGATTTGTAGAGATTACCGTGAGGGTTTTTGACAGATATGAGAAACAAAATGTAAAATTCCTACCTTGAGTCTGTTTCCTGTTCACCGCATTATCAGCTTTATGTCGTTTCTAAAGTTTAAAAGCAAAAACAAAAACTGTGAAAAAGTGGATGAGATTAGCAAAACAAGATAGCACCTGTAACAAAAGTCATATTTTTTTTCCTTTAAACTTACATTTCTCAAGGCTTTTATCCTTTCACACCCATATCAATTTTATAAGTAAGCCCAGAGTATGGTGATGGGAACAATTAGAGTATGTGGGGACTTTAAAATTGAAAGTGCAATCCATAGCATCTTTTAAAATTGAAAGTGCAATCCATAGCATCTTTATTACCTTTCTAGGAGTACAGGTGTGTGGCCTCAAAAAGACCTTTTTGAGGTTTTTTGTGTTTTTTTTGAGGTCTTTTGGTAGCTCACACTACCAGCTACTATGCTGCTCCTCGTGAGCACTGCTGGGTCTAGGAGTGCTCATCTATAGGCCCATCAATAATGTCTACAGGCATTATTGAACAGGCAAGATTAAAATTTTAATGTATTAGAAAAGACAGAGCTGAAAGACTGATTTAGACTTTTGCTTAAATAACTTACTCAAAAGGAAGATTGCCCAAGAGAATTATCCGTAATAACTACCATTGAACAATGACACCAAAATATTTTCAGTTTCTTAGGAAATTCATTATCTAATTAGGCTGAGCACATCCCCTATAATTTAATGACGTGCCACTGTCAACGAGGAGAACCATCTACCACTTGCACAACACTGCTTTTCTACCCACTGCTCCCCAACGGCGCCCCCCACCTTCAGAAGTCACTGAATCTCATTTTCTTTCCTCCCAAAGCATGAAAAAGTTGAGGATTAAACGAGCGAGTTAGTCTACATCTAGGTGGGTGAATCTGAAGGGCCACCGAGGCCAAGACTGGCCGGCAGTAAGAGGAAGGGAAGGTCAGAGGGAAGGTCAGAGGGAAGGTGAGAGCCTGGGTGGTCGGGGAGGCCCCCTTCTCTACAGTCCAACGGGAGGTTTTCCAGGGCGTCCGTCTAAACTTTCAGCCTCTGCTGACGCTGCAGAAGTGTTAAGCATAACTGACGCTGAGCTCAGATTCTATCATATAAAGCCCAACAGTCAGGCTTAGCTACACATATTTGATCACAAGGTGGGTTGGCATGAATGCAAAACTAATGAGTTCTGAAGTTGAGAAGAAACATGAGTTTTGGACTCACGGGACACAAATGAAAACATTTTTCCAGACAAAAGCCTGGGCCTGTAGATGAGCACTCCTGGACCCGGCAATGCTCACGAGGAGCAGCATAATAGCTGCAGTGTGAGCTCAGTTCATCCAAACAATCGGCCACTGAGCTGCGCAAAATGCAAACTGAGCATTCACAACGCCTCTGCGGAGGCTTGCTGAGAACGACTCCTGCCACATCCACATGTGGGAACACACTACAGTTCTCTCCCATAATAAAACACTCGCTAATAAGTGTCATGATGCAGACTTTAAATAGACAGATTATTGCTTCCAAAAGTAAGCACATGATTTGACAGCAAAGGTTCTCAAATAAATTTTTTAAGTTCTGTTAAGTTTACAGCATCAGCGGAGAATATTTTATGATTGATAAAACTCTAAAATACTTACTTTTTTTCAGTTGTTGTTAAAAAATATTTTCGAAAATTAGGAAGCAACCCAAAATAAATTTTAGTCCAAAATAATAGTCTAAGGGAAACTGAGATATTTGAAGGTGGTGCAAATATTTTCAAAACAATGCACATCTATGACAGACAAGGGTTAGATTTCCAACTGAGGGAGACAAATAAAAGCTAATTAATGAAACATTCCACTTAAACTGGAAATTTAATCTTAGTGAAACTTAAGGAGATCCTGAATATTACTTTCCATCTGCAGAGAATTCTTATACATGAGCCTCTCTTTCCTCAAACTTCCCGCCACACAATAAATTAGGTTAATTGTTGAGACATAGTTGTGTTGAATATACATAAGGATCCAACCCAGATAGATTCTAATCTTATTACTACAAAAGGAAAGCATCTTTGTTTCCAAAGAAGATCCTTATTCCTTTTAAAACTTATATAGTTTGGAAGAAATGCATATAACTTTCCTTAAATTAACATACCTCTATTGAATTGTAATCAGAATTCATTTACTATCGCTGAGAACTAGTGAATGATTTAATATTATCAATATTTGATTGACAGTGTCATGAACTTTATGGTACTTAAGTTCGCAGTGCTGACCACCCCTTCGTTCTGGGAACCCTTCCTTCACAAGGCATGTCCTAAGACAGCAAGCCCAGGGGTTCTACTTGACCCTTGGCCCCTTCTTTAGCTCTCAGTGATGGATTTCTCAAGGCTTACTCCCTGCCTTCTCTGCTTCTCACTCAACACTCTCTTAGCTCCTTCATACCTATAATTTCAGTGATAATCATTATCAAACATACTGGTCAAGACTCTCATCTGAGCTCCAGAAGGTTACATTCAGTGGCCTCCTTGACAGTTTCCTTTGGTAGTCTTAAATGCATCTCAACCTATGTCTGAAGGGCAATCTCTGATTTTATCCCCCAAGACTTGGTACTTGTCTCAGACATGGAACCATATAGCAGCCACTTACGCAAACCAGGAACTTGAGATTCGTAAGTACCTTCTCTCCTTTTCACTCCCATGCAATCTATTTCTTCATTCAATAAATGCTGGCAAAGCATTGTGTCAGATCCCGTTACTACTGCTGATACGGCAGTGAACGAAAGACAAAAACTCTTGCTCTCAGGGAACTTACACACTAGTGGTTGGAGATAAAGCAGTAATAAAACAAGTAGGATATGCAGAATGTCAGATGGTAATATCTTGTCAATTTTATTCTTAAACATATATTGACTTCATTTTTCCATATTTCTTTATCTTTACAACGCCACTTAATCTAAGATACTTTGTTTTCATACCAACTATTACCAAGAGTGTTAACTGCCAGTCATTGCCAACTCCTTGGGAACCCATGAACTGAAGCCTGCCAGGCTTCTCTGTCCACGGAGTTTTCCAGGTAAGGATGCTGGAGTGCATAGCCATTCCCTTCTCCAGGGGATCTTCCGGACCCAGGAACTGAACTGGGGTCTCGTGCATGGCAGGTGAATTCTTTGTCAGCTGAGCTACCAGGGAAGCCCAACATCTAGTTCTCCTCCATCCCCATGGGCAGGGCTTACCTGGTTGCTCAGGGGTAAAGAACCACCCGCAACGCAGAACATGCGGGTTTGAGATGTGGGTTGGATCCCTGGGTTGGGAAGATCCTCTGGAAGAGGAAATGGCAACCCACTGAAATATTCTTGCTTGATAAATCCCATGGACAGAGGAGCCTGGCAGGCTGCCGTTCATGGGGTCTCAAAAGTCAAAAATGACTTAGCAACAAAACAACAACAAATATCTATGGACATTGAGATTACAGCTCCCTTTTGCCGTATACCATTCTAATATTGCGCTGTAAGCAGATGACATATGTACCGTTTCCGGGCCAAAGTGTACAAGAAGTGAGGGCCTCCGTTCTCCCTCTTCCTCTGCTCCGGTGGCCACTGACAGCCCCCAAAGCGGAGCCTGACTCAGCTGCATTCCTAAGTGGTTACATGAACAGTGGGCTTCTCTCCCTGCCTCCCTCCCGGACAAAAGCCTGCAGTGTCTTCAAGTACAGGGAAAATCAACTTAAGTCAAAGACACTGACATTTGGGACATGACTTATCACTGCAGCAGAAGTTTAACACATCCGAATACAAATCCTAATGAATGCCTGGCATCTAAGCACTGCTTCATACATTTTTGCTGAATGAATGAACAAATGAATGTATTAATAATTACTGATAAAGATACTCTGTTCAACTATCTAGACTATTATTTCATTGCTTTTCCTTCTCTAGAAAGTAACATTTCAATCTTCCTATTACTTTACAGGTTGATATAAACTTATTAAACCACTCCTACAGAACATTTTTAGTCAATTTCTTAAAAATGCTTTTACTGAAAAGCTACTTCACATGATGCTCTTATTGCCCATAAAACTATTATTACACCCTTCAGGAATTGCCTGGTTAGCTGCTTCCCAAGAGTACCCGATTATTACGCTATGCCAATAAGAGTTCTGTCAAAAACAAGCAAACAGATTTCTTGCCTTCCATTTTATTTACCATATATTTTCATAGAATGGGATACTAGAAACAATAGCTAGAGAACATGCAGTTTTTCTAGAGAAAAGAGGAAAAAAAAAGGACAAGCAGCTTATAGCAGTGATTATAAGGCAGAGCTCGTTGGAACCAAATTGTCTTATTTGGTTTCTGACAGTCTCAGTTATTAGCCCTGTGACCCTGAGCAAGTTACCTTACCCCTCTCTGCCTCCTCTCCCTAATCTATGAAACGGGGATAACAGCAGCAATCTTTTGAAGGTTGTTATGTCTATAGTGTGTGCTCAGTCATGCTAGACTCTTTGTGATCCCCTGGACCATCACCTGCCAGGCTCCTCTGTCCATGGCATTCTCCAGGCAAGAATACTGGAGTGGGTGGCCATTTCCTCCTCCAGGAGATCTTCCCAACTCAGGGACTGAACCCACGTCTCCTCCATCTCCCTGAAGCTAAACAAATGTTGTTATTATTGTTGGTGACTCACCACACCAATACAGAGGAAGAGCATAGGATAAGATGGAATTCAGATTTTAGCAGTTTCTTGCACAAGTTACACACCCTCTCTAAGCTTCGGCTTTTTGAACTTTAAAATGAGGCTAAAATCTAACTTTCAAAGTCTCTGAAGGAATTAAATGAAAAAATGCAAAAACAGCAGCACAATACCTAGCAAATAAGGGTTACTCAGTGAAAATTAGGCTAAACAGAGGAAGAAAGGGGAATGCATGAGGCAAAGAAAGACAAAACTGTTTTAAAGACCAGTTCTCAAGGACCGCCCAGTGCAAGTCAAGGCGTGTAAGTCTGCGCAGAGTGATACAGGCAAGAAAAGAGTCTCATGAATTTTCAGCTAGTGGTCCCGGTAAGTTAGCCATTTTCAACTAGAGACTATGATGGTTTATACACAGATGCATGCACACAAACAACCTGTTTGTACTCCTAGATACTTGGATGTTTTTGAGGCTGATGATCTCAGTGGTCAGTTGACCCATCTCTAATTGGCCTAACGATGCTACAGCTCATGTATTCTTCATGAGATCCCAATTTGATTCTTTACAAAATAATATCAATATTTGTACAACTTTACATTGGAGCTTTCTAAAGAATGTCTCAGCCTTTCCTCATCTTACCATCTGACTTGCCTAAGGCTTGACAGATGGTCATTTCAGACAACCAATGTATTTAAAGGGCATAGGAAAAAAAATACTAGCTTCCTCAACTAAAGCAGCTAAAATAACAGTGAAACAGAGGAGAAAGAAGAGCCGACTTTTATTTTGGGCAGCTTATTTTATCAGGGGAAACCGACTGACTTCCCCTTTTCTTTACTACTGCAGAATAATAAAAATAGAAAATCTGCCATTACTTTCCTTTAATAAAATAAAGGAAACAGAACTAGTAAAAAAAAAAAAAAGATGAAAAGGAATCAAGGGTGTCTAATGAGGTGAAAACTATGGAAAATGGAAAAATAAAAAAATGGAAAAAACTTTTTACCTTTAGATAATTTGGAGGTTATGGTGTTTTAACTTGAAATAACCTTCAAGTTGAAACTGAGCATACTTGAAAATAATGTTCAAATATAGTTTTCTCTCCAAGCTAATTACTACATTCAAATTAATTTATTTCATCACAAAGGCACAAACTTAAGGTATCACTGTAATAAGCACTCTGTTAATATTAATCCTATAGAAATCAAGAGGAACTCCAGGAATGGGAGCATATTTTAAACACTTTTAAGATGAATAAGTATTTTAAATAGCCTGTATCAAGAATAAAACAACATAGGAAGAAATTGATATTTTAAAATATGTACATAAAATAACAGTGTTACATTTATGAAAAAAACAAGTACTTACAATATCTTCTATTATCTCTTTGATAGCTGCCACAGCCAAAATAAATAAGAGAGGAACCAGTGTTGTATAGCGACCTGTTGGTGATACATCAGGTATTTGCTATTTGAAGGAAAAAAATAAAAATGGAAGAGAAATTCAGTAAAACTAGCAAGTTTATAATGCATTTGAAAACAACAAAGTCTTAATGCTTCTTAAAATATGCTTCATTGATTTTACCAACTTGGTGGAATAACACAAGGTGAGGCAATTTGCTCGAATCTAGTAAGCAGCTGGAAGAAAGTATATTAGTTTCACGGAAGCAGTTGTGTGTAGGACTAACACCTACAAAGGGTGACTGGTTAACTAAATTACAGCATATGCATTCAACAGTAGGTTGGCCAAAAAGTTCGTTTGGATTTTTCCACAGCACGTTATGGGAAACCCTGAAGGAACTTTTTGACCAAGCCAACAAAATTTCATAAACCATTAAAAATGGTATTTTAGAAATACAATGAATTATATGCAGAAAAATATCCACACATTACTATAAGGGTAAGCAGGTAATAAAATATATATACTTTATGATCCCCTTTTTGTAAGTCAATTAACAATGCTTGGGATAGGAAAAAAAAAACCAGAAGGATACACATCCAAATTTTAAGAGAGCAGCTGTATTTTCCCGGTGATGAAATAACAGAGGTTCAAGTTTTTTCTTTATGCTTTGCTGTGCTTTCTTACTCTTTTTTACTTGACTATATAGTACTTTTTAATAAAATAAACCTTTCTTTCTGATTACAACTAACCCAAGTTCAAAACAAAAAAAGCTTTAAAATAGTAACTCTTGCATTCTAAAGTTCATAACTGACAATATTACTGTTCCTAAAATAAACTACTATTTTAAGAAAAAATCCTATCCCTCTTCACCATCCAAAATGAAAAGTCCTTGCCATATTACATTTACAAATGTCTAAAATAAGCTGATGACAATGAATCAAAAGGCTTGAAGAGGTAGCCGCAGCATTCTGACCTGACTTGGAGCAGGAGCCAGAATGCCCACCCGAACCAGCTTATCTCTCTGCATTTAGATAAGCTTCAGAAGACTGGTCATGGGCCTAAGAAACACATTTATTAATATCTGAACACATTATTCTGAGCTAAGGTTTTACAACATGACTTTACCTGGAGCAGTGCAATAAAGAGGAAAAATGAATTAGCGGCTCTTCTGAACTGAGAGTAGAGAAATCTTGGAAGGAATGTGATTATGTTGTATTTTGCAGTGCTAGAAAACAAAAATGAAAAGTAGCATAAAACTTAATTCTTCCACAAATAGCATCCACATTTACGAAATCCTATTTTCATCATATAAAAAATTAGATGATGAACAACTGCCCTTTATTTTAAACCAGAATACTGCAAATGGTCATAAACCTCAATGAAAAGGAGTGAAAGTGTAATAAGGAAGAATCTTTTGTTTTCAATTACAATATTACAAGTTAATCACTAAAGGGATGTTTCCTACAAGCTTAAATGATGCACAATAGCCCATCTCTTTGAACCCTGCCTCCTAGGTAAGGAGCCCTAAGCTAAAATACCTATGTTTAGCTCACATGAAACATCCTGACCACGCCCACTTGTAAATGCCTGCAGGAAGAAATTAACACATCCCCTCTGAGGATGATGGGAACCAGGAAGTGTCTGACTTCACTCCCTCACCTTTCAGTAATAAAGTGAAAATCAAAGTCGCTCAGTCATGTCCAACTCTTTTCGACCCCATGGACTGTAGCCCACCAGGCTCCTCCATCCATGGGATTTTCTAGGCAAGAGTACTGGAGTGGGTGCCATTGCCTTTTCCCGGGGATCTTCCCAACCCAGGGATCGAACCCAGGTCTCCCGCATTGCGGGCAGACGCTTTACCGTCTGAGCCACCAATAAAAGCCGCCTGAATTCTAACTCAAGCAAGATAGTTCTCTGTAGGGGCATGAGCCTACCATTTCAGTTGCTGATTTTCTGAATAAAGCCATTACTCCTTTTCCAAGAACTTGTCTTTCTGTTACTGGCTTGTCCCGAGGCAAGCAGAACAAGCTGAGACTCAGGAAGAAGAGGAATCATCTAAGTAGTAAGAGTGTGATTTTCTGCATAGTCGCTTCTCTTCCCTTTGGCCAGTCCCTTTGTTGTCATTACTAGCGACGGCTTACAAAGAAGAGCAACTTTAGTTAAGGTAGTGGATGATATGTTGGGCTTCCCTGGTGGCTCAGAGGGTAAAGCGTCTGCCCAAACACATTAGATGTGTCCATAATCAGGAAGATACCATCATTTAGGCCTCAGAAACATCCAATCTTCCTCTTGTTAATTAAACAGAAGATTAACCACATAACCCAAGCTCAGAAAAGTTACTCTAGAATTTGAAGCTGTAAAAATTAATTTTAAATGGTCATTTCACAAATCTAGAAGTTCTGGCACCAGAAAACCACTGGGCTGACATGTGGTGGTGATGGGGGGTGGTGTTCATTTGGTTCCAGGGGCCACGCAGTGAATAGTGCTTCTAAGAGGTCTTCTTTTACATTATTGTTGGAAGGAAAATAGAACAGTGATGCAATTCTCACACCCTCCGTTCCTGGACACCACACTAAATTTTTCAAGCATCAAAAGTCAATATTTAAAGACTATTTAACACAAAGGAGTTCTAAGAGAACTGCAAAGACTTCTTTTGAAAGGTGAAAACCTGCTCATCAAAAACAATAGTTCACAGGTCTATTAACAGGTTTAAGACAAAGGCACCTCCCCATGAACTGCTTTCATTACTCAGATACTATAAATAGAATTGGCAGCATATGGCTGCTTAGCCTTTCTGCTCTTTCCTACTTCTAGATTCTTATTAACATCTCTTTATTGGCTAGAAGATAGAGAAACAGCTGATCTGCACTCCTTCAGGAAGCTCTTAAATATTAAACTGATTTAATGAAAGCTCCTTGCAAGTATTTTCATTTCGGCTGGGCTGGGGAGATGCCCTCCCAAGTTCTGCTGCGGTAGCTGGTCCCAATCTTCTTTGGTAGTTCCTACCTGACATGGTTATTGCAGAATTTTGTCAGCTGGGGCTGGTTGATGAATATAGTCCTTATTTCCTCCTGGTCAGCCAGTGACGTCTTCTCCGAAACATCATCAGTCTTCTCATAACCTTAGAGAGAGAGAGACTCTTCTTATTTGATAAGAAATGCTTCATTGTATTATCCAGACCAAAACTACATTTCCTAACTATCCTAGAGCCTAAAATCTGTTAAAAGCTATATGAAAGTGAAAGTCGCTCAGTCGTGTCTGACTCTTTGCAACCCCATGGGCTATACAGGCCATGGAATTCTCCAGGCCAGAATACTGGAGTGGGTAGCGTTTCCCTTCTCCAGGGGATCTTCCCAACCCAGGGATCAAACCCAGCTCTCCTGCATTGCAGGCGGATTCTTTACCAACTGAGCCACCAAGAAAGCCCATATGCTCCCCTCTTATTGGTGCTGTTTCTGTTCTAATAAAAAGAAAACCCTCCCACATTTAATATTTCTACTACATTTATTAATAAAAGGCAGCATTTTAGAGTCATGTCAAAGCTGACCCAATTCAAAAACAGTAACATCCAGTTTTAATTTGTACTTTTCCCCAGAAAGAGTACAACTTAGTTTGTTTCATTACATATAAACATGTCCAAAACAGCACGAAATTCTAAAATGGTTTATAGTTTTAGACAAGACTAACAACACAGAGGTAATGCCAATGCATTCTGAAATTTTAAACATACCATTTAATGCATTTCTGGTTTCTGTCCTATCTTTGTAGATAAAGATAGAGAAAAAGATAAACAGTAAGGTTTAAACAGATAACCACCACAATGATCTAACTCACTATGACCATCCTAATCTTTCCAGTAATTAGAATTTATGTTCACAGATGAATTTTAAGTTTCTTAAGATCATCCTCGGCCACCCCACAGTCACTAACGTACACAGATACGGCACGGAAGGGGCACGGAGGCCAGGCTCCAAAGGGCCTCTCGAGAAGGGCTTGCCGAGAAGGTTGGGGGGCATCCTCTGGTTGGCGGTGAGCCCCTGAGAGCTTTCTACACAGAGAGGTACAATGTGACAGTCACACTGTATGCCCATCACGCTGGAGGTCACACGGTTCCAAGTTAGACACGGTCATGCTCGTGGTGCAGTTTTAGACTCATTAGTGGCTTTGCCCGTCCATGGTCACACAGATAATAATTATCAGTCACTATGGCACATTTTAGAAAAGGCAGAGGAACCAGAGATCAAATTGCCAACATCTGTTGGATCATCAAAAAAGCCAAAGAGTTCCAGAAAAACATCTATTTCTGCTTTATTGACTATGCCAAAGCCTTTGACTGTGTGGATCACAATAAACTGAGAAAATTATGAAAGAGATGGGCATAGCAGACCACCTGACCTACCTCTTGAAAAACCTGTATGCAGGTCAAGAAGCAACAGTTAGAACTGGACAAGGAACAACAGACTGGTTCCAAATAGGAAAAGGAGTACGTCAAGGCTGTATATTGTCACCCTGCTTATTTAACTTATATGCAGAGTACATCATGAGAAATGCTGGGCTGGAGGAAGCACAAGCTGGAATCAAGATTGCTGGGAGAAATATCAATAACCTCAGATATGCAGATGACACCACCCTTATGGCAGAAAGTGAAGAGGAACTAAAAAGCCCTCTTGAAGAAAGTGAAAGATGAGAGTGAAAAAGTTGGCTTAAAGCTCAACATTCAGAAAACTAAGATCATGACATCTGGTCCCATCACTTCATGGGAAATAGATGGGGAGACAGTGGAAACAGTGTCAGACTTTATTTTTTTGGACTCCAAAATCACTGCAGATGGTGACTGCAGCCATGAAATTAAAAGACGCTTACTCCTTGGAAGGAAAGTTACGACCAACCTAGACCGCATATTAAAAAGCAGAGACATTACTTTGCCAACAAAGGTCCATCTAGTCAAGGCTATGGTTTTTCCAGTGGTCATGTATGGATGTGACAGTTGGACTATAAAGAAAGCTAAGCACAGAAAAATTGATGCTTTTGAACTGTGGTGTTGGAGAAGACTCTTGAGAGTCCACTGGACTGCAAGGAGATCCAACCAGTCCATCCTCAAGGAGATCAGTCCTGGGTGTTCATTGGAAGGACTGATGCTGAAGCTGAAACTCCAATATTTTGGCCACCTGATGCAAAGAGTTGACTCATTGGAAAAGACCCTGATGCTCGGAGGGATTGGGGGCAGGAGGAGAAGGGGACGGCAGAGAATGAGATGGCTGGATGGCATCACTGACTCGATGGACATGAGTTTGAGTAAACTCCGGGAGTTGGTGATGGACAGGGAGGCCTGGCATGCTGCGGTTCATGGGGTCGCAAAGAGTCAGACACGACTGAGCGACTGAACTGAACTGACCTGAACTGATGCCACATTTTAAACGCAGTGGGTTTTCCTCCTTAGTGTATACAATCAAAATTTCATAAAGGGATTGTCTTCTCCAAAAACTCATAGTTTAAAACCCTAACCCTGGATGTGCTGTTATCAGGAGGAGAAACTTTTTCAAGATGATGGTGGGACCATAAAAAGAGGAGTTAAAAGTTCCCCTTTTAAAAGAAGCCCAGAGAGAACCCTTACCCCCTCCACTTGTGAGCACATAGCAAGAAGATGGTCCTGTATTACAGGAGGTGGGCCCTCACCAGACACCAGATCTGCTAGTGCCTTGATTTTGGATTTCCTAGCCTCCATAAAGGGCTTCCCTACTGGCTCAGAGGGTAGAAAATTTGCCTGCAGTGCAGGACATCCAGGTTCGATCCCAGGGTCGGGAAGATCCTCTGAAGTAGGAAATGACAGCCCACTCCAGTATTCTTGTCTGGAGAATTCCAGGGACAGGGGAGCCTGGTCGCTCCCTGGGATCCCAGCGAGTCAGACACGATGGAATGACTAACACACACAACCCCATACAGCCTCCAGAATTGTGAGAAATAAATTTGCTATTCACAAACTAGCTAGTCTATGGTATTGTGTTATAGCAGCCGGAACAGACCAAGTTACGGATTATCAAATAGAGGCATAGCAATAGTAAAAGTTTTAAAAATTGTTCATTAGATTTTCCCTGAAGACAGCGCAAAGACCATAGCGTAGAGTCTTTGGTACCTTGGAGACAAAGAGCCTCAAGAAAACCAGCTCTCCAGTCTGCTCTGAACTTATTCTCAAGTTGTACTTACTTTACATAACTGGGTATGCTCAGCTGAGGAGTTAGGTGTCACTCCTTACTCTGTAATTGTTATTTCACCTGCTCCCCCTGTTTCACTGAGAGTTATCGAAATAGTGTACCTCTGGCTTAGAGTAAGCACTCAGTATCTGAAGAACTAACAGATGAGCAAAAAACATTTAACAATATATCAAAAACAGATCTTTGTCTTCGATGTAGACACAGGTTATCCAAGCCTGTAAGACTGACGCATAAATTCAAAATGACAGCTAGTAAGTTTAAGACGAGAAATAATTGCCATAGGAACTAGGGTAATTGCAGTCCCACGATCAGTAGAACTCTCCCCCTGTTGGCCTCTGTAGAAAGTCCAATGACCAAGTGATGGTGTCTGGTGAGCACATGAAGCAACCTACTGGTAGCTAGATGACATGAGCCAAATGGCGTTCGGCCAGCACGGATTGACGCGCTCCACTCCACAACAGGGGCCAATGCACTGTAGGACCGAAAACTTCACAGCCTGTCAGATACCTTGGCAATGGGGCCAGGACACCAAATCTGCCAGCCAACACGTCTCCTCCCCTCCAAAGAGCTAAGAAGAGTACTGCCAGTTTTTTAACTCCATGATTCACTCTTTTCCAGACCATCTCCATCTCCAAATTCAAACTGACATTTAATCTGCCAGTGGGATCACCATCAAAACCTGCAGGTCTAGGAACGAATTAGACCCTTGTGCCGAGAACTCGACTCCTAGCATGTGTTGATCTTGCACAGAAAAAAGAAGGCAAGCTTGTTTTTCCCCTCTGCAAGTTCTTGGGAGCATCCCAACATGGCCCCCATGTAGGCAAGCTAAAGATGACCACGCCACCAAACATACAGCCCTTCCTCACATTTTGGATTCTCCCGGAGAATCCCTCAGGCGTTGGCCCCACTATCCTCAGTGTCCAGCCAGGCAGGTGACATCCACTAAAGCATCATTACTCTTCTGACACCAACAGCTCTTCCCGGCAAACCACTGCAGCCGCCTTCACACAGCTAACTCTGCAAGGATTAAAAATGAGCAAGGGCTCGATAGCGGCTTCTGAAATCCCTCAGCTTATTTTGATGTGATACTCCCCAAAGTCTACAACGTCTTTTTTTTTTTTCTTTAGTGTTACTATTTAAAAGAATTTTTACTTTATATTGGTACAAAGTTGATTAACAATTCAGGTGTAGAGTGAAGTTATTCAGTTATACATATATTCTACATGTATCTATTCTTTTTCAAATTCTTTTCCCATTTAAGACCAGCAAGAATCAATCCAATCTTCCGAAATAAACTCTTCTGGGCCAGCTTTTATTGAAATAAAGAAAAGGCCAAACAGTATAGATAATGATTCTCTAGTTCAGAATTCTGGATATGCTGAAAATTTCATATTTTGTGTTTTCAACATCCCAATTGATTATTTCCCCTGGTAGAAAAGCATTTGTTTTCTGAATTACAGTTTATTTCAATTAGTATTACTTAGTATTTCCTAAGCACATATCAACCTGGGGATTTTACTAGACCAAATTCTGCTTTCTTGGTTACAAAATGACCAAATGCCACTTTGAGACTTTTGAAGATCAGTAATCTCAGTATAAGGAAATAGAGTCACACATGACTTTCAGTTACTGAAACATACTACTAGATATTACTTTGTATTACTAAATAAGGATATAGAAGCAACAACCTCCTGCAGACTATTTCAATTTTCAAGAATAATTTTCATTATCAAGAAAACACAAGATGACTGTGGGACAGCGTCTCAATCATGGCCCCGAAGTGAACACTTGGTTCGTCCCCGACAACATTTATTATTAAACCTACTAGGCAGTTGTGAGGTGAGCTCTAAGTTCCACTAAGGACTTACGTGACCCTGTGCACATAATCCCTAGGGGCTATTGCCTTTCCTTGTAAAATGAGAAATGTAAGCAAATACAGTAAGTCCCCTACGTATGAACCCTCGAGTTGCAAAATTTCAAAGATGTGAACGTATTATAAGCCTATTACAGCACAGTGCTGCATACCCGACTGTCAGCCCTATGAACAAACTGACCTTAACGAACACTCTCTCAGAACAGAATTTGTTCCTAAGTAGGGACTCCTGTAATCTGAAATTCTCTCCCAGCGTTAAAATCCTGTGAAGGTAGAATCTGCTGAGCACGAAGAAGAAAGCAGCGACCACCTCACTTGTTCAGATGAACAGGGAAATTAAAGGAAAAAAACCTCCCTACTTGAGCCAGATGTTTCAGAGCAGCAGCTGCTTTACAAAGTCAGCCGCCAAAACACGGGCAGAAAGTCACACGGGGCTTCGTGCTCGCAGGTGAATCTGCACATTTGAAAAGATAGGGAGTGGCCACAGTCTGTTGCCAGCACCCGCCTGGCCCCCACCCACGGGCCAGTGTCTACTGGGCTACCAAGTTTTCCTTTCTTCCTCCGCCCAGGTACACGGCCACGTGCTTAAGCGCACACAGTACAATGAGTAGAGGAGAAAAACGCTCAGCAGTTAAGGTGAAAGACTGTACTCTCTCACACAATTACAGGAGAAGCATAGCTCCGAAAAGTTCCATTTCTTGTCATAAACATCATGACCCAATCTGCTCATTCATTCATTCAACATGGTTAAGTGCCTACGATGAGCCAGGCATTGTTTTAAAAGGTGAAGAAACAGCTGAAAAGAAGGTTCCCTTCTCTTAGGAACTTACTTTCAAGAAGAAGAAAGCAAGATGACTACAGATCATATGTAGGATGAAGGAAGTAAAACAGGCGATTGACAAATGATTGACGGAACTCTCTGTGCCTCAGTTTCATCATCTATATAATGGACTTGATACTAATACCGACCTCAAAGGAGGGTTGTGAAGGACTCGGTAGTTAATAGGTATAAGAGCAAAATGCTTTGCATTCAATAAGAAGAGCTCAGTAAATACTAGCCGTTCTCACTGTTGCTGTCGTCCTTGCTGCTATTGGAGTGTTCTACTGAGCAGTAAGGGAAGGCCTCTCCAAGGAGAGGCTGAGCTGAGCCCTCAATGAGAAAAGAAAAAAGACAGTGTGAACCAAACCCGGGAAGAGCAGGAACAAAGCCAGGAGGCAAGAATGGCCTTGGCATTTCCAGAAACAGGAGGACAGGGGGAGCCACCAAACAAGAAGGGGCAGAGCCAGACCGCAAGAAACAATAAGAAACTTGAATCTATATCCTTCATGCGCTAGGAATCCACAGAAAAGTTTTAGTCAGGAAGATCATTTTGAGGCCAAGTTAATTCAGGTAAGATGACGAGGCGTGGGTGAGACAGTGGTGACAGGGATGAAGCGGATGATACTTGGCATTTTTTGTGGGGTGGAGCTGGTCTGCCCCTCACAGCCTCTCCATCATTTCATCCTGTTTGATGCCACATGTACCCACTGTCTGATGCTCCAAACCAAAGCCCAAGATTGGAAAGAAATTTAGGACTTTAAATATAGCAAGTGATTAACCACTTCATAGAATTCTCTTTGCAGCCAGAAAACTCTAGCCTTAGATAGCACAGATCTTTCTCTAATTATATCAAGTTCAGCAATAATAATAGAAATACAGTCTAACCAAGGAAGGCATTACAGTGCTTGGGGGCACACAGCGTGAAATCAGAGAGATGGTTGAGGTTCCTTAGTTGTGAGATAAGGTTACCGTAGATGGATTACTTAGCTCTGACTGCCCACCTTCTCTCACAGGATTTTGTGCAGACTAAATGAGAAAAAGCACTCCCAACAATAAGTGTTTAGCTCTTCGTGCACACATAAATAGTCCAGCCACTATTTTTCTTGTTGAAATAAAAAAGGCAGGCTGTGGGGAGAAGGAACAGGTTTTCTATTAAGATCTGTGTTCAGATTCAGATTATGACACTTCTATATAGTACTGGGCAAATTATTTTATTTTTTTTTGAGTTGGGCAAATTATTTTATATCTGAGCCTCAGCCTCCTCACATAAAACAGGGTTCACATGAGGATTAAATGATAATGTTAGCGATGCAGCACAATACAATCATCCAAGCGGTCCCGGTCACCCTATCCTTTACTCAGAGATTATAAAGTTACTCTGTCCTTCAAAACATTTGAGATGAGAAAAACGAAAGTCTTAGGGGCCTACTGAGGTAGGTACTAATGTTTAAAACTTGGGAGGATAATATTTAATTAAAGCTGGGACCAGTGAATAAATCTACAGAGTGAAATAACAGATTTTACCCTATGATTTTATAAATTAATATCAAATAAATACATGTTTTCCTAAAACTGTCATCTGTATGGGGTTATGCAACAGAAGCAGGGGTGGGTAGGTGGGAGGGAGAAGAGAACAGGACACACAGCCATTCCGTTGCCTGGGAATACGGTTCTGAGCCAGAACGCTTCTGCCGGCTTGACTTTATCAGTTAGAAGTAAGGCTGTACATGGAATCAGAATACACATATGGCCTCCTAAACAAATTCAGGAGAGTCCCACTATTAAGATATATCCTTTTACTCAGTAGCTTCTAATATCAGACACCAAAGAGACCACATTGATTGCTTGCATTTCCTGAGCTAGAATGGAATCTTTAGACAACAGCCTAATACAAAAATACTAACTAGAAAACTAGCCAGAGACTTCAAAGGCACAACTGCAGAATTCAGGTGTGACTAAAGCTAGGCGCTACTCAGTAGGAAGTTATGAGTGTTACCTATGGTCCTTTCCAAGGTTTAATAGGTTTTTTATTTTGTTCGCTGAGGAAAATAAAAATAAATTAAAAGTCCTCATTTAATAACTTTTTGTTTTTGGTTCAAGTGTCTGGAGTAAAACAATCTTTGGTTAAGCATTTGAGACATTTGTATTTTAGTTATTGTGTTTTTAGTGGTCACCATATACATTGTTTATATAATTAGAAATACAGAAGCAGTTACTAGAGCTACAAAAGAGACTTGAAGTCGCATATTCTGCATTGTTGGAGTGGAACAGTCGTTTCAAACATTCGATTGTGAGCCTGACTGCAGCTGTCTCCAGAGAGAGAGGGAACAAAAGGAAGGAACCACTACTCTGGCAGCAATGAACTGGGTGCTTTAAAGGTGAAAACTCACATACTACAATTTCAAATATGGTATTGAAGAAATAAATACCTTTGAAAGCATGGAAATTAAATAGAAGCTACTCAGCAATGCGTCTCCAATTTATATACCATGTCTACAATGGCTAGAGGGGAAATGAAATTTTCAATTGCATCAATACACCTTCTTGTTCCGAATATTGATTCAGGCTCTATGCAGTGAACATCTGCTGATCATTCCAGTTCAGCGTCTGCTTCTCCTGAAAAGAGCTGTTGGTTTTCCTTGGAGAACTCCCCTCCCCCTACTGTAGGCAGTGGGACTGGTCCCTCAAAATACAATTCCCCTTTTTGACTTAAAGGTGGGTACATGACCCATGCTAAGCTAACCACAGGCAGTTTGCTGTCGTGACATATGAAAAGGCTAATGAGCCCACAGATAAGAGGGATTCTGAGGCCTGCCCATTAGTCCGGCTGCTTTGCACGCTCCTTAATCTTCCTGGAAAAGCTTTTCACTTGATTCTGGGAACAATTCTACCTACTTGAATATTATGCTCAGCTTCCATAGTATGAATTTAAGCAGAGACATTTCAGTCCTCTGCTAGAAGCCAAGTCCTGTCCCAATGTCCATTTAATTATGTAGGTGGGCATTGACACTGGACCCAAACCTGGCTTCTCTTCTTCAAGGAGCTGAATCCTATTCTCTGTTCCCCAGTCAAGCTGGCTTTTCTGCTCTGCATAGAACAATGATCTGGAAGCACACACAAGCAATTACCGTGCCCCACAAATATCATGAAGCTGCCTGGAACCCTTCCCGACACACCCTGCTTGATGGATCAGATCTCCTCTGACGTTAAGAGCTGCCCTATCCAAGTCCTGAGTCTTGCCCTATCCCAAGTCCTATAGGTCTTTCCACCCTAAGGAACTTGCACAACAGTCAAAACACTTCCCACACACCCAGCTTCTTCTCCTTTACTCTCTTGTTCACGCAATTGTGATGTTAGCTCATTATCCTCAAGCCCATTTAAGTTATAACAAAATGCCATAACAAAGAATATCCACTTACCCAGATGATGTACAACATGGTTATTGGCTTCAAAAAATTGTTTTTCATGTTACAAAAGAGTCCACTCCCCACGACCAAAAATTCTTCTCAAAATGATGAAGAAACTTTGCTTCACATAAGGAGAACTACTGATGGTCAGAGGGCCAGCGAGTTGAGAAGCCAGGATAACATTTGGAAACAGATAAAGTCCAAGTCACTTCTAGAGCTTTAACACTGATGGATGCATTTATTCATCCAATGCTTGGGCTGGACCTCACCCCTCCCTCTGACCCCATCTCTCCTTTACTGGCCGTATCCCACCTCAACACAGTGGTTCCAGCCATGACTTTCTCCTGCCTCGTGGGCGCTACTGGATGTCAGCGCAGTCTCCCTAACCAATCTTCCTTGAAGCATCATCTGAAAAAGCTTTGACTATACAGTGGTCTTTTGACCACTCCAATACTAATCTGTTCACCTACATCCTGAGGTATACGTCAACTGAGAATAATACTAGATATTACCGATGTGCCGGACTTAAACACTGCAAACAGCACAGGCGTGAAGGCACGTGTCTATCAGGTGAGCTATTCTAACACGCAGAAGTCACATAAGTAACACTTCAAGAAAGTCCCTTGCATGCAATAAATGTTTACTACGTTTTCTATTTTATTATCAGGCATCTAAAAATTCCCAGAATTTTACAGTCTTATCTTTATCCTGATACCCATGAATATATCTTCCTATCAGGACCTATCATTACCATACATGGTTAAGTGATATTTTTCTTTAAGTGTATTTTTGGGAACTGATCTAAAAATAAAAAGTGTGAAAATCGACATTATTTCTTGCTTAAGACAGGGGGAAATAAACGGTTTAACACTCCCAGTACTCATGCTGAACTGCAACAAGCTCCAAAATAGCACAACAAATTCTGAGTGATAGACACCAAAAAAAAAGTATTCCTGACATTCAGAGGAAAGGCTAATCTTGAGCAGTATTACACGGCGACCTACCTATGCACACCTAGTGTTGGGCCTCACACATAGTAAGCATTCAACTTCTGGGGCTCCCAGCTTTGGATACTAACCTAGAAAAACAATCATCTTGGGCATGCTGAGTTACTGTAAATACTAACGAAAACACTAATGCCAAATCATACTTAATAGGAAACGGAGAACAATGAAAGATAGAAGAAATGTAATGATATCTCCTGAAGGGATATTCCACAGATCCTTCTGTCAGACAGAAGAATAAGTGGTGTGTTCCCAATGTAGATTACACATTGGCACAGGAACGGACTGAACTCGCAATGAAAGGTTTCAACCACCAGACACACATCCGGCATCTTCGAGAAGCCTCAATTAGCTAAAAGCGTCATTGACTCATCATCACTTGAGAAGGTACAGGAAACAAGATGAGGAATTGTTACTATGGACTGGATTCTAATCAGTGCGGAAGTGATAAGGTTTAGAAAACCTAACTGTACCAAGGAACTCTGGTAGTCGGAGGGGAATACCAGGCTAAGCCAGACATGTGTTCTAGATTAAGAGGATGCATTTCAAATTAGTATCAAGACCCAAAAGGGGCAGAAGTCCGGGAAGCTGAAGTAACATGCTGACTAACTGAAAGGTCCTGTCTTGGGGAAAAGGGGGGTGTGGTCAGAGACCACTGTTGCTGCAGTGTGGCCTGGGGCAAGGAAAATAGATTAAAAGATCACGGGAAAGGTTGGAAACAGGCTCACATGTTCAATAGCAAGTAACAACAGACGCACAGACACCTAAGAAGGGAGGAAAAGCGTTTTAAAAAGTGTTAAGAGACTACAAAAGCGTTTCCTCGCTTCCTTTGCAATACAGTAAATTCATGGGATAGGTCCACTGCCTGAAATGGATGGTGTGATGTCAACAGATCATAAGAAGCAGAACTCCTCAATTCCCACTTCTCCTCCTTCACGTCATTTGGGATCAAGGATAATTACCCTAAAGCTAGGAAGGTTAGAATGAATGGCAGTTGGAGGAGCTAATGCAAAAGATATGGTAGGGGATTATTCTAAAAAGAAAAAAGAAGAGGCAGTGCCTAGCTGCTCTAAATCCTGATAGATTCATATTTTGTAGCGTGTGTGTATACACATATACAATACTTTCAAATCTATAAAACTGTGAGAACTTGCAGAATAGCTAAAGTGTTACTAATCACAGAACCATGGGAAACAGCGAAGTGTTTTAAAAAGGAAAGTAGATGGATTCTGTACATTATAAACTACTGTTCATGAAAAGTGTAGTCTACAGTCATGCTTTCAAAGTTCACAGATTTTAATAAATGGGATCTACAGCTTCTAAAGGATTTATGGTAATTTCTAAAATTAGTTCGGAGAAAACAATGGCACCCCACTCCAGCACTCTTGCCTGGAAAATCCCATGGATGGAGGAGCCTGGTAGGCTGCAGTCCATGGGGTCGCGAAGAGTCGGACACGACTGAGCGGCTTCACTCTCATTTTTTACTTTCATGCATCGAAGAAGGAAATGGCAACCCACTCCAGTGTTCTTGCCTGGAGAATCCCACAGATGGCGGAGCCTGGTGGGCTGCCGTCTATGGGGTTGCACAGAGTCAGACACGACTGAAGCGACTTAGCAGCAGCAGCTAAAAATAGTTAATTCGAAAGTTAAAAGGAATACCTTCCTTTTGCACTGAGAATTCAGCTAACATTGAGCAGGGGGTCATTCTTTTTAAAGCAGTGTTTCTCATACCCAGAATGTATGGTCAGAGACTGAAGGGAATCTTTTTCCTATGAAAAAGGCCCTCTGTGCGTGTGCGCTAAGGCACTTGAGTCGTGTGCAACTCTTCAAGACCCTTGTGCACTGTAGTCCGCCAGGCTCCTCCGTCCACAGGATTCTCCAGGCAAGAACACTGGAGTGGGTTGCGGGACCCTCCTCCAGGGAAAAAAGGTCCTTTACACTACCTAAATCTGAACAATAATGTTATTGGCCAAATCCTTAGCATTCAGTACTTCAACAAGAGTAGACACACCCTGTCCTTAAAAACCTGAGACCCTGGATCCCATGATTACGTAATGATGTAGATTCGCTACTGGTTGACAAACATCCATAAAGGGGCTTCCACTGGAGCTTTCCTTTGGCTCCTCACTTCTTTCGAGCCCTCCTGATGGAGCCTTCCCGGGGTCACCCTTGGCTCCTGCCCCCACTCCCTTCTCCTGGCTTAGTTCTCTGACCCCGGGTACCAGGGTCAACAGGGGCCCCCGACCGGCAGGGCCAGTTGGGCTTCTTTCTGGGAAAGTGGACTTGTGGTCCAGAGACACTCGCAGGCAGACTTGGCACTGGGCAAGGACCTGGCTGGGCGTGGAGAGTCAGGGAGTCAGGCTGCGGGGGGTGATGCCCCTCGTCACCCCCCTTCCCCCCACCATGAGGCCACATGGATGGCAAAGATATGAAGCCAGTGGAGTAGATGTACAAAGAACAAAGACGGGCAACTCTGGACAGGATAAGGGACCCCAGAGCCTGGGCCCCATGGGGCTCTTCTATGATCCAAGGGGACCCCTGGATAGTGAAAGTAGATGCATAACTTCCTGAGGGATCTGGAGCCAGACTGCCTGGGTTCCAATAAGACAGGATAACACACCGTACGATTAGTAAATATGCAAATGACATGAAAGAATCAATTCAGGAAGATTTTGGGAGATTGAATAAATTGAAGATCCTACACTAACGCCTAAAAAAATCAGCTGTGTAAATATAGTATGGAGCATATTTGGCCCAGCAAGACATGCAGGAGACAAATGGTTTAATCGCTTTTATTGCTTTTTTAGCAAGAAATAACTTGCTAAGAATTAGAACCGTCTGAGAGTAGAAAGGGGTGTTTCACAAGGCAGTGTGATTCCTGTCACTCAGAGGTTTTCAAACAGGAGGTGGATGACCAAACGCCCGCAGGCTGTACCAGGGACAGTGCAGACAGTTCCCTCCAACCCCGGAATTCCATGATGTCATCTTTTCAAAAAGTTAAAAAAAAAAAAAAAGACAGTTATGAAGTCATCAGAGAACCACTAAGACAGTGCCAGTGCATAAGCAAGTTTTAACTACTTTGTGTATGGAAAAAAAATTGTTGAATTAGTTGATAAAAATGCTTGCAGAATAGGTAACCCTGTTAATTTCACCACAACACAATCATAGGAAGACAGAACTGAATTAAAGTTCTGAATAAGTCAGTCTTTGAAGCATATTGGAAAAAGGAATAATAAGCAATCATGAAGTTATCTGAATTATTACAACTTTCATTTTTAGAGCTCCTGATGCATTTTACAATATAAAAACAGGTGGACAGGCCAATAGTCTTCTGATTCCAAGACTAGTTCTCATTTTATCAAAAGAAATAGAAACACCCGTGTACACCATTTGTCTGCTGCACTGTTCTCAGAATAAGTCAGTGGAATTTGATGGGCACCTGTGTATCTCCATTGTGCTTTTGCAAGAGAGAAAAATATAATTCACATTTATTTTTTAAACATTGTCTTAAGTGTCAAAAACACCCAGTGGAGAAGCTAAAGCCTACCTGCTAATTTGTGGTTTGGGTGCAGTCAGCAGCGCACACCCAGCACCATGAATCACCATGAGCAGGAACAGCTTTTTACTCTCTAGAACTGGATACTACCCAGCACTGGGAAAGAGGTGAACCTTTCCTCTGCCTATTGATGACAAGCTGTGTCACAACCTGGCATGTGAAATATCCAACAAGTCCATGAACCCAGCTAGAAAAACAGGGCATCGCTCGAGGGGCCCCGGGGAGCCCCGCCACGACCCTGGGAGCAGGGGAGCCCCGCCACGACCCTGGGAGCAGGGGGTCGGTCTGACAGCGGACTGCAGCCACACGCGGCTGGGGGATGGCACCGTTGCTGTGAGCGCTGCGGGGGCGGGGTAAAGAACCCACCAAGGCTGGTGAGGTGAGACAGGCTCGGGGGAACCAGCGTCGGTGGCACGGAAGCACGGAAGGCACCGCTGCCTCCGCTTTGCCAGGATGTGGCTCAATCAGGGGAGAGGAGCCCCACCAGGCAGATCACACCGCGAAGCGTGAGTGACAGCAGGCGAGCTGCACAGACTTCAGAGCCCGAGCTCGGAGCTGGCTGACGCTACAGGGCACCTGCATATGCGTGCAGCTGCCGGCAGCCCTACCCACTTCACAGGCAGGACGGGAACCATGAGAGGGCAGAGGGCTTCAGGAGCCTTCCAGAACCTTCTGACGCCGTAAATAAAAATCACCCAGGGCAGAGAGAGCCTCAGAATGCAATCCCTATGCCTCCACATGCTACCACCACTGATTACAAATACGAAATCAGCCCCTTAGGACTTCCCTGGGGGCTCAGGGTTGAGAGCCCACCTTCCAATGCAGGGGATACAGGTTCGATCCCGAGTCGGGGAACTAAGATCCCACGTACTGTGGGGCAACTGAGCCCGTACGCGGCAACTACCGAGCCCCTTGTGCCCTAGAGCCGGCACTCCCCAACAGGAGAGAGCGTATGTGCTGCAGCAAAGAGCCAGCCGTCAAAATAATTAATAAACATAAAAAGCAAACTTCCCCCGCATCTTTAAAAAAAAAGAAATGAGCCCCGTAGATCTGCTGGAATATCTGTGGCCACTGCTGCGCAACATGCAACGGGCCTGGACATGATAAGAGGAAAACTCCATGAGATTTCAAAACCGTGCCGGCATGTTAAAAGCTCGGCTTCCAAAATCTGAACAGCTTGATCTTATCCCTGTCACTCAGCAGATGCAGATTCAAGCAACATTTGCTTAGCATCTACTTTATAGCAAGTGTTTTAATTTTGCACTCTGAAAGATGTTTCTGCAGTGTGGAACACCTCGAGAGCCGAAAGAACACAATGATGACATAAAGACTATTCTCATCAACTCCGATTAGGGAGGGAAAAGTCTCTGCAACAGAATGATCAGCTTCAAAGAGATGAATCCATGGAGTTCCTAGGTGTCCAAAAAAAAACCAATGGAGTTATGAGTTCCAAAGAGATGAATCCATACTGCTCCCAGATGTCTAAGATGCATAGAAACAAGGAATAGGCCCCGACAGCTCAGCTGGGTCGGGAAGATCCCCTGGAGAAGGGACAGGCTTCCCACTCCAGTATTCATGGGCTTCCCTGTGGCTCAGCTGGTAAAGAAGGTGCCTGCAAAGTGGGAGAATTGCGTTCAATCCCTAGGTTGGGAAGATGCCCTGGAGGAGGGCATGGCAACCCATTCCAGTGTTCTTGCCTGGAGAATTCCATAGACAGAGGAGCCTGGAGGGCTAACTGTCCATGGGGTCACAAAGAGTCAGACACAACTGAGTGACTAAGCATAGCACACAGCACAAGACACTAATAGTTATGTTTACTGAATTTCTAAAGAAAACTAAAAGAAAGGTAGAGGAAGGAGATCGAATTTAGGATAAAAGCAATCTTCTTTCCAAAAAGAAAAAAAAAATGTATCATAACATACCTATTTTGGCACATGTAGACTTTCCCAGTCTTTTCTAAGATTCAAGGAGGTTTTTAGTCCTTTATCCCAGAGTTTTCTATCTTAATAAATGGTGCCATCATTTTGGGTTTAGGGCCCCAAACCTGCAACATCCTTAACACTCTTATGTCCTACCCACCAATAAATCTGTTAGATCTCCCTTCAAACTATACTATAAATCTGACCACATCTGACCACAGATACCTAGTAGTCCAAGCCACAATCACCTTTCTTTGATCAACCTCTACCCCCAAGATGAAATCAGAATCTCCTGGGGCAAAATCCAAAGATCAGCTATTTCAAAGCTCCTCAGAAGATTCCAATGTGCAGTCGGCCTTGGTCTACTCTCTAGCCAGGAGACAGATGATTCAGGGTAGGTTTTATTGTATTTGGGGAAAGCGAAACAGGAGTCTTTAGAGGGGCTATCTGACCTGTCCAAGGCCGCAGAGCTCAGAAGACGCCCAAGTCAGACATCACTCCAGGCCCCTTGGGAGCCCTGAGTGCCTTACTTCCTTTTCTGTCCCGTCAGTTATTTACAGAGGCGTGCCCTAAGATACTCGGGGAAGTAGGACAGCACCAAGTGCGTTTTCTCCAGCTTTCTCTGTGCCACACAACAGATGCACTCCGCTTTTTAAGTGGCTTCTATGTCAAATAGCAGGGTGCCAAACCAGCTAAAGACACATGAAGTATAAACAGTAAAGACGGTGATTCTATTAGTGTGAGTCAACAGAAGTATTTCAGAGACATTTCCAGCTGAACATATGGAAAAATGCCTGACATCTTATAAAGAAAACTATCAAACTATCAATTCAAACTGAAGACTTTGGTATTCAGACTTAGTTAAAATTAAAACATAGGAGAGTAGTTCCCTCACCCGAAAGTCACTTAATAAGATCAAGAGGAATTCAGCAGAGTACCTGGGGAAATTAAGAAGGCCTTCTTCCTTCTTTGCTAATTACATTCACAAAAGGCCAACCCATGTAATGATTCTTTCACTGAACTTTAAACCAAAATACACAAATAAGTTGCCATCTGGGGTTAAACTGAACCAGTGATTCAGAACTCCATCCCCCTCCTCCAATCGAATTCTGGCTTCTTTTTAAAAAAAGATTTCCATCTGTGGAGTACAAGTAACATTATCACCTAAAAAAGAAAAGTCTAAATGCAGAAATGATAAGGATAGAAGAGAATAATTAAAAAAAATCCCACAAAGGTTGGACACAATACACTTGACCTAAGGCACAAAAGGGGCTTAATTGGTGGTTCACGGGTAAAGAATCCAACTCCCAGTGTAGGAGATGCAGGTTCAATCCCTGGTTGGGAAGATCCCCTGCAGAAGGAAATGTCAACCCACTCCAGTATTCTTGCCTGGGAAATCTCATGGATAGAGGAGCCTGGCAGGCTACAGTCCACGGGGTCGCAGAAATCAGACACAAATTAATGACTCAATAACAAAACAAGGAACTAGGGAGTTTGTTTTCTCCTCCTAGAAGTTTGAAATCATCATCATCACACCCTGAAGCCAGACCCCAGCACCCATCCAGGAGGCCACAGAGAAATCATACTGGCTACATTAACAGTTTCAAAATGAGCTTCATCTTAGCAACCAGGGAAGGCAGATGAATTGAGGTTTGTGGTAAGTTTCTGTTTTCTGTACATTAACCTGAGAAAGATGTATTAACATCGGGGTGAGATACATTAATAACTGTAGACTAAAGAAAACAAACCCCTTGTAAAGAAAGTAGCCACAGAAGTTTTGGAAACTTTTACTGAGTTGTTAAGGTATTTCTTCTAGGTGCAAATAACTACACACGTGTAGGCTGCAAATATAGGGGGAATAAAGACATGAAGTACAACATACTAAAAGTAAGTAGGTTAGCAAAAACCAGAAATGACATTGCAGAGAGGCTCATATTCATCAAGCTCCCAAAGTAGATACAGAACCAGCTAAAAATAAACAGGATGTGTTTACTCTTCATTTGGTTGTACTGAATTGACTGTTTAATTCAGAATTTTAAAGAAATCCTTCTAAACCAAATAACTGATTATCATCATACACGCTTTATCATTTCCGACAGGGGAAATTTAGAGAAGTCCAATTAGATCCATTAAGTAACTGGGCAGTAGACAAATTTACCCCAAAAAATATCCATATACTCTTGGTTTCTCGGTTGGCAATCTATATGACTTTATATAATCTATTCTCTCCACAAGCAAGGAAATTCAAAGATCTGCATCAGTATTTTTCAACACTGTTGGACATCAGAATTATCTGGAAGATACAATATCAATGCTTAGTCCATACACCCGATGGCCCAGACTTATCCCATTGGTCTGGGGTGAGTCCAGGCATCAGTACTGCTTAGACGATCCCCATCTGATTCACTGTGCAGCCGGGATTGAGCACCACCAATGTACGCTTGACTGTAAGCCTGTTACACAAGCCTCTCACTGCCCTGGCCACCCTGGGCGCACTCTACATTAAAGATGGCAGAGTCAGTCTTCCTCACGTCATCTCTCTAACCCTTACTCACAACTGCGGGGAAAAAGTTATGAAAGTTGAGTGAGTCCACCTGAGAATACTCATCACGTCCATTCTGGCATCAAGCAGACTGAATCCAACTTAAAAGATACACAATGGCACATCAAGTTTGGGTAAAATCTATAGGGAGAGATTGGTTTCATCTCTTTGGTCAGGGAGAGGACACAGGCTGAGTTTATTTATTTTTATTTATTTTTATTTTTAATTTTTTTAATTTTTATTTTTATCAGTTGGAGGCTAATTACTTTACATCATTACAGTAGTTTTTGTTATACATTGAAATGAATTAGCCATGGATTTACATGTATTCCCCATCCCAGTCCCCCCTCCCACCTCCCTCTCTGCCTGATCCCTCTGGGTCTTCCCAGTGCACTAGGCCTGAGCACTTGTCTCATGTACCCAACCTGGGCTGGTTATCTGTTTCACCCTAGATAATATACATGTTTCAATGCTGTTCTCTTGAAACATCCCACCCTCGCCTTCTCCCAGAGTCCACAAGTCTGTTCTTTACATCTGAGTCTCTTTTTCTGTTTTGCATATAGGGTTATCGTTATCATCTTTCTAAAGTCCATATATATGTGTTAGTATACTGTAATGGTCTTTATCTTTCTGGCTTACTTCGCTCTGTATAATGGGCTCCAGTTTCATCCATCTCATTAGAACTGATTCAAATGAATTCTTTTTTAACGGCTGAGTAATATTCCATGGTGTATATGTACCACAGCTTCCTCATCCATTTGTCTACTGATGGGCATCTAGGTTGCTTCCATGTCCTGGCTATTATAAACAGTGCTGCGATGAACATTGGGGTACACGTGTCTCTTTCAGATCTGGTTTCCTTGGTGTGTATGCCCAGAAGTGGGATTGCTTGGTCATATGGCAGTTCTATTTCCAGCTTTTTAAGAAATCTCCACACTGTTTTCCATAGTGGCTGTACTAATTTGCATTCCCACCAACAGTGTAAGAGGGTTCCCTTTTCTCCACACCCTCTCCAGCATTTATTGCTTGTAGACTTTTGGATAGCAGCCATCCTGACTGGCGTATAATGGTACCTCATTGTGGTTTTGATTTGCATTTCTCTGATAATGAGTGATGTTGAGCATCTTTTCATGTGTTTGTTAGCCATCTGTATGTCTTCCTTGGAGAAATGTCTGTTGAGTTCTTTGGCCCATTTTTTGATTGGGTCATTTATTTTTCTGGAGTTGAGCTGGAGGAGTTGCTTGTATATTTTTGAGATTAATCCTTTGTCTGTTGCTTCGTTTGCTATTATTTTCTCCCAATCTGAGGGCTGTCTTTTCACCTGAGTTTAGAAATGGAAGTAGAGTGAGGCAGACGAGAAGGGGGCTGGGAAGGGTCAGCTAGTCATTAGGAGGACGGGATGGTGCCCAGAAGACAGTCACGGACAGCAGGCACGCTCAGAACCAGAGCGCTCCAATGCAGGCCACTTGTTTGCCCAGAAGAGCTGGCCAAGAGTGCTGAGGGGGTAGTGAAAGCAAATGATGCTCAGAGCCCCCCGCAGCTGGCCCGCACCCGAACTCCTCCCCAGGGCAGAGGCTGAGAGGCCAGGTCCCCTCGCTCAGACAGGCAGGGCCCCCAGAACCGGAGCTCTAGTTGCTGCGACAAGCAGTCAGGGTCAAGGAAACGGTGGCAGGGTGGTTCAAGCCACATCCTCAAAGCGGTAAATTAGGGCTCCTCGAAGGTCTCCTGCCACGAAGGTTTTCTGGGCTGGGGTCAGGCTAAATCTACATGGGGGAAAGAAGGGCTGCAGATGCTAGAAGGAGATTTCCTCCACATCAAGTTGGCTTTAAGACCAGAGTTAGCCACAGAGAGCGACGCTAATTAGAGAAGCTCAATTATTCTAAACTGGTGCCAGAGCAAACCACCTCTCTGACTCACCCCTGCAAACCAGTTTGCTTGCTTCATTCATGAAGATTAATCTTGTATTCTAAATGGGTCTGGCCCACTAAAGCGGTTTCCTGGTCCAGAGCCTCCACTGCCTCCGACCTTCTCAGCAAGTCTGCACCTAAGCGGCCGCATGACTAACCCAGGCTCCTGAAATACAGCCCGGGATGGATCGAGACTTCAAGGCATCTTCAAAGATGGGCTTAAGCAAGACAGTGAAGAGGCTCAATTCAAAACAGCCTTTGCCCAGTTTATTCAATGTATAAATAACCCAGTAAGCCAAATTCTTTAGCCCCTTAGATTAACAAAATTGATGGCAACAATGTATATAAAGCAAACTACCCGAAGTTACTATCCTATGTACACACATTTCCTGTTAACATTTAAAAGAAAACTAATAGGAAGGTCCTGTACAGTGGTCCCATCAAACCTTTTTTAAAAAGAATTACATTTAATGGGTCCAAAACAACAGGCTTCAAAAGATGCCATGATGAATTTACATGAAACCTCTAAATTGCCATGAGGGCTATGTCACAAGCAGTACTATTTAAGCACTAATACATTTCGCCAGGTTTTACGAGGACATTTGAGAAGGCCTTCTGTTGGAAGCAAGTAAGGCTTAATCTCTACTGAAGATAGAAGTCTATCTACACATGTGCTTTTAATAAGCTTACTTTGAGCCATCATTTCTGTTATAAAATTTTATACTCTGAAAAACTCTAGTAAATCCTTAAGTCCAAGCTAGAGATATAATTTGGAGCTGTGCTGACCAGCACAGCAACCACGGGCCACGTGTGGAAACAGATGTGAAAGGGGATTGGTTTAAAGTGCGATGTGCTGTAAATATAAAATGCATAGCAGTTACAAACTAGTACAGAGAAGAATGCAAACTACTTCATTATTGATTTTTATATCATACTGAGTGATATTTTGGATCTATTAAAGAAAACGTATTATTAAAACTAATTTCACTTATTTATTTTTTTACAGTGTAGCTGCTAGAGTATGTACAAGTACCTATGTGTCTAGTGCTCATGGATCACTTTATTTCTCTCGGTGCTGATCTAAGACATGAATGTCAATCTGATAGGAGATCTTACAAAACCATTAGTTAAATCTTAGCTGGTCTAAATTCTGACCTCTAACCCTAACAAAAACGATAAAAAAGCAGTTACCGTGGCTATTGTGTAAGGGCTATGTGAAACCTTAGAAGCAGTAAGTTGGAACCCAAGTACATAAAACTTCAGCACATCAAAATGAACAAATCTTACTGAAAAAATAAGGTAATCAAAATATACCTGATCAAATCTAATTATAATTGAAAACCCTGTTTAAAAATACCTTATGATGTATAATTTTAAAACCTACAGAGATGAAAATTAACTGAAAAACTATTTAAAATGAAAGAATTCAGACTGATGGTTAGTTTCAAACTTAACAGTTTCCACCTTACATATTCTGACAGTCACGAGCAAAAACATAATTTTAGAAAGGATTCCATTCACAATATCTTTATAAGACATAAGCTATCTAAAGAACAAATCATTAAAATGGATAGGGTTTATTTAAGAAAACTTTCTCCAGCACATAAAAGAAAAACTAATAAATGGAGAGTAAAACTAAGCTTAAACGACTCAGTATATAAAAGATACCAGTTCTCGCAATACAAATTTATAAAATTAATGCAATATCAATAAATATTTCAACACATTAACTTTATTCAATGATGCACTCATTAGTTCAAGTGGAAAAATAAGCATGAAAGTAACCAGAAAAAAAAATTAGAGGAAATAACAGTGATTAATTGTAACAAAGGAATTTGATACAAGGGGCCAAAACAGACCAAAATATAGGAGAGGCAGAGGAGAAGAGGGGAGAGGCTGACTCCAACCATGACTCAACTATGTATGTAAATTTAGCATGTAAAAGAAACACCTCAGATCAGTGAGGGGAGAACAGATGATAAAGCATATGGCTATCATGCCAGATAGAGAATAAATTGAGAAAAAAATAAAATTAGACCCCTAGCTCACATCTCACAACAAAATAAATCCCAGAGGAATTACATGTATAACTGTTTAAAGGTGAAATCTAAAAGTGCTAATACTAGAAGAAGAACATAAGTGAAAAATTATCATTATCTTGACATAAGAAACATGACATTAAGCCAGAAGTTTTAAGAAAGAAACTGAAAGATTATACTTTACAAAAACTAACCAGGTACAGGAGGAAACATCAAAAAAGGTAAAAGATGAACTATTAACAGGGAAAACAGTTACTGTCAGGGGCACGTGATAAGCTCTTAAAATTCAATGCAAGACAATCTTCATAAAGGAACTTACAATGTGTAAACAATTCAGACAAAAATAAAAATAACTACTGAAACCAATCAGGATGCATTCCATCTTATAAGTACAGCAATGTAAACTTAAAGTTTTTTTTCCTGCACTGTATATTCAAAAGGATAAGGAAGACTATCCACTGGTGGGAAAGGAGTAGTGGGTAGGACCTCTGGTTTATTTTCAGTGAGCGCATAAACGCGAATAATCTTTTAGCATTTTTTTGCCATTATAAAAAAATTAAAATGATACATACTTTTGCCCCAGAAATCCCTTTTCTCAAAGAATTTTCAAACAGGTAATCAGAAAAGTGTACAAAGATATATAAAGATGCTTATTCAAAAGTGTTTTCTTTTTTTTGAAGATACACACTGGAAATGACCTACATGCCTACCCACAGAGGATTCCTTAGTTAATTATTATACAATAACATCTATAATGCTAAGCTGCCATAAAATACATGATCTACGCATTCAACAAATAATTACTGAGGCCCTACTAAGTGCTAGGCAGTGCTCTAGACACTGAGGATTTAAATAGTGACAGTAGATAAAAAATTTCTTTCCATGGGTGAAGGTGGTTGAAACTACAAACTTTCAGCAATCTAGATGTCCATCC
This sequence comes from Odocoileus virginianus, assembly GCF_023699985.2. Taxonomy (NCBI): domain Eukaryota; kingdom Metazoa; phylum Chordata; class Mammalia; order Artiodactyla; family Cervidae; genus Odocoileus; species Odocoileus virginianus. Next base: position 4,795,091 of record NC_069694.1, on the reverse strand, counting down.
ACAGATGAATGGATGAAGAACTTGTGGCGCATATATAATGGAATATTACTCAGCCATAAAAAGGAACACGTTTGAGTCAGCTGAACTGAGGTGGATGAACACAGAACCTGTTATACAGCATGAAGTATTCTTTCATTCATGAGTCATGATTCATGTTGCTGTTTGAGGGGCTTTCCTGGTGGCTGAGAGAGTAAAAAATCTGCCAGCAATGTGGGAGACCTGGGTCCGATCCCTTGGTCGGGAAGATGCCCTGGAGAAGGGAATGGCAACCCAACCCAGCATTCTTGCCTGGAGCATCCGTGGACAGAGGCGCCTGGGGGGCCGCATTACAGTCCACGGGGTCGCAGAGTCAGACGACGGAGCAGTTTACACGCTCACGTCCACACCGTGGTGTGGCAGAAACCCACACGACGTTGGAGAACAATTCTTCTCCAACTAAAAATACAGAAAATAACTTTCCTAAGTACAGAATTCAAATTAGAAGCTAAATTCTGAAGATGTCATCACAGCATGTAACTATAGCTAACAAGTGTTCTATATATTTGAAGTGACTAAGAGAGTAGATTTTAAAAGTTCTTATCACTGCAGAAGACATCTGTAACTATGCGAGGTGATGAATATTAACTAAAATTTTTGTGGTAATCATTTTGCAATATAGTATATACAAATATGTTGCACACAAATTATGTATAATCCTATCTCAATAAAACTAGAAAAATTAAAATTTAAAATCCCATCCTTCCTGGAAGAAAGTGTTAGTTGCTCAGTCGTGTCTGACTCTTCGTGACCCCAGGGAGTGTAGCCTGCCAGGCTCCTCTGTCCAAGGAATTCTCCAGCCAAGATTACTGGAGTGGGCAGCCATACCCTTCGCCATGATATCGTCCCGACTCAGGAATTGAACCCGGGTCTCCTGCACCGCACACAGATTCTTCACTATCTGAGCCACTGGAGAAGCCTTTATGGAGTTTACATAAATTATAGACAAGGATGTCTATGAAATACTAAGTGGGAAAAAAAAGATTAAGAATAATGTAGGCTCTGATCTGAGTTTTCTGAAGAAATAAATGTATTTCTCTTCTGGAAAATTGTTGGAATGGATATCTATTAAATGATAATGTATATATTAAATGGTTATATTTAGATGGCTTAGTTTGGGGTGATTTTTACTGTCCTCTTGACATCTCTGCAATATGAGTTTTTTTCCAATGAGCAGCTGTTACTTCTACAATCAAGAGTCCAAAACTAAGCTCTGTCATTAAAAATAAAGTTCAGAGTTAACTGTTCATCTGACAAAAGCTGTAAGTGCAAGAATACAGCAGTGAACAGATAACACAAAAAATTGCTCCCTTTTCAATGGTCAGGTTCCAAGCAGGAGGGTACCAAGTAGGTCTGATTATCCAGCATCTGTAGGTCATCTCACCTTTATTTAGGTCACAAGATTCATTTAAGTCAATCCTACTATGCCCTAGGCAATATCCTCAGTATATCAGTAAACAAAACAGACAAAAGATCCCTGCCTTTAGGGAGCTTACTACCCAGAGGATAAGAACATTGAAAGATGTGGGTTCCAGGGAGTAGTAAAGAATGAATCTGTTGCCTTTACAACATTTACATTGTAATGAAATTATGTGAGTAAAAATTCAATATAGCAGCAAATATTTCACTAACTTCAAAAGCACAGTCTTTACCTATGCAAACTTTCCTTAAGCCTGTAAGGTAGGTATGAACTGATTCAGTTCTCATTGTTTTTGAAATTATATAAGTGAAATAAAAGAATAATGCACTATAGATGAAAAAGGAATTCCCAAATATTGACCACATGAAGCATCACTATACTCACACCTGCTCTGTGAAAGAATGTCATGTCAGTTATAAATCTATAACTCATTTTCATGATTACTTTGGGGAATCCTTCATTTGCTATGCCTTTCTAACCCACCATCCAATTAGCTGGCACACAGCAGGTGCATAATACATGTTTGTTAAAGGAAGAAAGGATCTTGGTCTTCTTTTACCTGGACAAATGAAATAGCCTCCTAAAATTTTCTTTTTAACAATTTTTATACAAACTACCTCCATGCTCCTTTCATTACATTTTAAGCAAATAAAACGAGTATTTTTTATAACTACAAACATTTTAAAGGTGCCATTTACACAGGCCAGTTTAGGAAAACAATCCTGAGGACAACTTCTAAATTTATCACTTAGTACACGTTTTACATAATCAAATGAATGCCTTACATTTTAGCATCATAATATTCAACAGTGTAAAACGCAAACCACTGGATTGCTTTCTTGTTGTTCAATCGCTAAGTCAAGTCTGACTCTTTTTGATCCTACTGGATAGGTAGGTGGTGTGTTTTTTTTTTGGTGTGCATTTCCTTAGTTTTGAATAATGGTCATTATTTCATAAATCATGAGCTCTAGAACATCTTTTAATCAAGCAAAAGCCTTTGACAATCTAACAGTGACAATGCCTGTCAGCTGCCTATCCAATAACAATTTTTCCTTTTTTTCTTTTAATAATAAAACACTACGTGCCAGCTAGAAAACTCCAGCTTTCCTTGCAGAAGCTAGCCAATGCAAAATAACCATTAGCCTTTGTGTGGAACTTCCAAGAAAACCCTCTGGTCTCACACGCGTCTTCATTTTTCTTCTGACCTGGAACTCCTATACAATGGCGGGCACTCCAGCAGCCACACTGTGACTTTAAGGAAGTTATACACTTAGGATGATGAGAAAGAAAGGCGTAAGGAGCCCATGTCCCTTATGACTTTATTTGGTGGGCATAGGTGACCTGGACTGTCTTCATGCTAGTTTTACAACACCCAGAAAAATTCTGTTTTGTGTAGACCACTGTTATTTCAGTCCCTGTTTCTAGGATTTTTAATGCTGTATTTAGAGGCTTATTTGATTTAGCTGGAGTAAAAGTGAAGGGACATACGATTCTTAGTCTTCTGCATCATTTAGCCCTGCTTTCTGACAAAATTATCTACCAGGGTTTCAACTATTATCTCTGAACCAGAGACTCCAATTTGCTTTTCCCCACATCTAACCTCTCAGTTTCAAAGTATCTCAAAACATGTCCATTTGGATGTCCCTCAATTACTTCAGAATTTGAATTTATGTCTTCTCTTACTAGACGGAAATGCCTCCTTAATTTCCTTATCTTTTAATATCTTTTCCCAATCAATCAGGCTCAAGACTGTAAAAGCAGAGATCCTTAAAAGGTGCTTCACCTACACTTGAATATCCCAGCAGGTTGTGAAGAATGAAGTCCCATGGCAGATTACTGAACAGATCTTCATGGGGTAGCTCAAGAAACAGTAGTCTTAATGAGATACCTGGGATCTTGTAAACATTAAAGTCTGAAATTACTGCTTGATAATCTCCTTTTATTTTAATGTGTTTTTTCGTGGTATATTCACTATATCACAATGTCCTATGACATGACCTTACTCACCTCATTTCCGACTATGTTCCTCCTCTCCCCCCACACGCCCGCCATCCCATTCCTCCAACACTCCTTACTCTCTCCTGCCTTGGGGCCTCTGCCTGGAACCTTCTTCCCCCTGATTCCCAGCAGGCTTAATCCACCTCCTTCACATCGACTTTTCCATGAGGCTAGCTTAACCAACCCATTTAAAGTTGCAGTTCATCCACCAACCTTATGCATCTTGCCTTCTCTTTACTTGTCCTATAGCACTGATTGCATAACAAAGTCTATAACTTGCTAACTTTCTGTGTTTGCTCTGTCTCTTGCCTCACTAAAATGTTAGCCCCTCCAGGGCAGGGCTTTTTCTATTCTGTTTGCTCACTGATTTATTTCAAGTATGGTACTTGAAATTTCTTGAAATTTCAAGAATGGTACTTATGGGAGTTCAACAGATTATCTGTTAAACAAGATAATGATTTGTTGAGAAATAGCTCTAATTCCTCCCTTTCCAGTCTCACTGCTCCACTCCAATACTAATCCCGGTCTTTGTCATTTTCAGACCTTAAACACACACACACACACACACACACACACACACACAATAGTCTATTTACATTTCCTACAAACCATCCAACATACTTTGGGGATGTCACTTCCCTACAGTGATTTGGCACCTAACTGGCCCTTTTGAAGGTATTTTACTTTGACCTCATGCTTGAATGAGAACTGCATTAGAAGAACTCTAAGATCCTTTTAAAATATTTGATTCAAACTCCAAATGACTCATCCTGGTACTTAAAATACTCTATAATCTAGAAGCATTTATTTATCCAAATTTATGTGCCATTCCTTCTCAGTGTCCCTCCATCCCTGGCCAGTTTAAGAACTCTCAAGTAAGCCACAGTCATGTTCAGCACTTTTTCAGTTGGTTCCTCTAACCTCAGTGCCTGACTACTGAAAGAGACGGCATTGTCTTACAACCCTGGTACTCACAGTGTGACCTGCAGATCATCACCCGGCATCACCCGCGAGCTCGTTAGAAATGCATCTCCAGCCCTACTCATCTAGAAGCTGCATCTAACAACATCCCCCGGTGATGGGTGCGTGCCTTAAAGTTTGAGAAGCATTGCGTGAGGACTCATTTCAAATTATTCCTCAAGGAATGTTTCCTCACAGGCTTCATGTTCTTATGTCTGATCTTTCACGGCTCTTTGCTACCCATAGCAATCACACTGTTCAATTAATAACATCCCCTCCTAGACTATTTCTTATTTTGTGGCCGTTCTTTCTCCTCGATTTGGTTGTAAACAACCTGCACACAGAGCAGCCATGCATCTGGCCAATCTGGATGCAGGGAATAGAAACCCATTCAAATGGCTTAAAGTAAAAATAACAGCCTGTTCTAAGGCTACTTGTTGAACTGGGACAAAAAGAGATGGGGGGTAGGGGAGGTGCTCTAGAGTCGGGGGTAGGTGTGCTAGGGATGGGCCACCCTCTCTCAGCATCTGGGTCTCGCTGCGTCATTCTTCCCTTCCAGGCCATTCTCTCCTATCCTTCTGTGTTCATGTGCACACTTTCTGCTTCCTCATACCAGCAGCATCTGCACAACCTAAGACAGCCAGCCATTCACTCCTCCACCAGCCGATTCTCCTCTGCCCCCTTCTGCTGAAACCTCCACTCTAAGTCTCCAAGCCCAGCTCTTCCCATGGGAGAGATGATCACCACAAAGCCTTGGCTTTTTGAGCCAAAGCCCAAGGTTACGAGTGTTGAGCCACCTCTGGATTGTCTGCTGTTTGTCAGAAGCCCACCCCGGTCCAGCCCGCTGAAGTCAAGGAGGCTGCAGTTAGAACAACACCATCAGGCAGCAGGAGCTGTCGAAAGAGACTGTTCTTTAGGAAAGAAGCGTGTGGGTGGAGCAGGCAATGAGCCACATCGCCAGCCCACCGCGTCGTCATTGATGCCCTCACCACAGCCCCAGGCAAAATGCTGAGCACATGATAAACTGAACCAAGCAATGTGGGGGAAGGGTCGTTCACCGACGGCCACCATGCCTCTGACAGTGGAGCAAGCACCTCCATCACTTGGGACACGGTTTCATCAACTATCAGGTGGGACCATCTTCACCAACCTTCACAACCTTACAGCGCTGTAAGGTCCTATAGGGTAATCTCTGTAAAAATGCCTTGAAAAATGTACATGTCAATCAAAAACAATACTGTTGCCTCTCAGATAAAATCCTCTCATGTGGCAGAAGTTTCACATAGCTTTCTGGTCCTTTCTCTCTTCCCATTTCACACGGCATGGAATCCAGCAACTGCTATTATTTGAAAGCACGATCCCAACTATTACCACTATATTTTCATACCTTCATGGCTCACTCAAATGATGATTAAGAAAATTCATTCATTATTATCAAAAAGACAACAAATAACAACTGTTGGTGAGGGTGATTGTTGGGTGGAAATGTAAACTTATGCAGCCACTACTGAATATAGTACAGAGGTTCTTCAAAAAATTAAAAATAGAGCTACCATATGATCCAGCAATTTCACTCCTAGGTATTTATCCAAAGAAAACAAAAACACTAATTAGAAAAGATATATGTATCACTGTGTTCATTTGAGCAATTTTTATAATAGCCAAGATATGGAAGCAACCTCAGTGCAATCAATAGATGAATGGATAAAGATGATGCAGGGTGTGTTCAAGTATATGTGTGTGTATGTATATATATGAAATTTACTCAGTCATTAAAAAAAAGAATGAGATCTTGCCATTTACAACAACATCAGTGGATCTAGAGGGTATTATGCTAAGTGAAATAAGTCAGGGAAAGACAAGTGCTGCATGATTTCACCTATATGTGGAATCTATAAAACAAGTGAACAAACACAACAAAAGAGAAAGTGTCATATATACACAGAACGAACAGGTGGTCGCCAGTGGGAATTGGTGTGGGGAAGGTAGAGAAGCAGGTGAGGAAGATTAAAAGATACAAACTTTCAGTTGCAAAATACCTGAGTCTTGTATATGAAATGTACAGTGAGGCAAATATAGTCAATAATTATGCAATAACTTTGTATGTGGACAGAGGGTAACTAAACATTATGCGGATCATCTTGAAATGTTTAGAAATATTGAATCACTATGTTCCGTAACAGAAACTAACATACTCTTATAGGTTAATTATACTTCAAAACAAACTCAGAAAAAAGATCAGATTGGTGGTTACCAGAGGTGCGGTGTGGGGGAGAGGGTGAAGGCGATCAAAAAATACAAACATCCAGTTATAAGATAAATAAATACTAGGGATGTAATGTACAACATGATAAATATAATTATGTTCATATATGAAATGTTAGAAGAGTAAGTCTCAACAATTCTCATTATAAGGAAAAAATTTTTTTCTGTTTCTTTAATTTTGTTGAATGATTTGATGGATGTTGACTAAACAATATGGTAATTTTTCATGATGTATGGAAGTCAAATCATTGTCATATGTCATAATGCCATGTCAATTATAGCTCAATAAAAGTGGAAGAAAAAATAAGAGAAAAGAAAATTCATTTTGCTCAGAAGTATAAAAAAAGAATGTACAATTTTTTCCACTGTGTACATTTAAAGACAGTGTACATCTACAAGGTGCCCTGTACATTTTTCATTATATTACAAATGACAGTGTGTATGAAATTCCTAAGCAGGACACAGGTTTTCTGCCTCTTGTGTGGCCTTCTCCCAAGACGTGCCACTGAGAATTTCCAAAGTGTTGTAATCAGAAAAGCAGAGCTATGAGAGCCCCACTCTTTGCGACCCCATGTACTGCAGTCCTCCAGGCTCCTCTGTCCATTAAGTTCTCTGGGGAAGAAGACTGCAGTGGGTAGCCATTCCCTTCTCCATGGGATCTTCCTGACCTAGGGACTAAACCCAGGTCTCCTGCATTGCAGGCAGCTTCTTTACTGTCAGAGCCACCTTGGAAGCCCATTAGAGCCCAGAGGCCCCATTTTTAAAATCAAGGCTCAGAGGAGGAAAAATAATAAAATGGCCCTCAACCCCCTGCAATCCAATTCTCCTAACTTCTATAGCTTTTCTCCTAAAGTCATTTTAGCAGTTGCCAAACATTAAAGGGTGGAAGGGGTGGGGGTGAAGGATGGACACCAGTGACCACAGCCAAGTTCTCATAAACAAGTTATGAGAACGTGAGCCACCCTTGGCAAGATTCAAGTATGGGTTTATGGGGGAGAAAAACAAAAAGAAAACAAAGCTCATGATCTGTACAGTCTTGGCTTCACCGTGAACAAAATAAAAAAACATTTACCAATTGACGGCCATATGCTGGGCAGGATGCTGAGGGCTCCTCAGCGGATGAAGAGTCTCAGCCCTCCAAAAGTGTATTTGCCTTTACCCTCGGGCATCTGTTGCTCATCGCTGACATTCAACAGCTGGCCCTGGGTGGAGCAAAGAAAATAGCTTCCACCTTGCTAAAAAGTCAACTCAGCTGGCCAAAGTGCAGGTATCAGGTAATCGGAAACACAGAAACAAAACCGCGGAATGGAGCTGGGTGAGACGCCGCTGCAAGAGGCAGAACTGCAGAGACTGTAATGCACAGCGCCCGCTGAGCGCCCAACCCCAATCAAGGCTCCTCCCGCTCCGAGTGGCGAGGGGCTGCGGATCTACCGATCCTGCATCCTGGGAAAGGCAATTTCAGCTCTCGGGGTGTCGTGATGTGGGGGCTGCACAAACGTGGGCGGCGGGTTGGGGATCCGCAGCCCTAGAACCGAGTGAAGACCGAGTGAAGCCGAGTGGAGACCTAGAGGTCTGTGCGCTAGTGGGGAGGGAGGTGGGCAGGGCGAGAGCGCAGAGACCGAACAGTCACGCTGCGGCGTAAAAAGAGCCGCGGGCATCCCACCGAGGACACCAATTTCGGGGCTCTGCAGCCGCGAAGGGGTCCGCGAGGGCGCCGAACAGTGCAGGGAGAAGGGTTCGCCAGGGACCAGGCACAACAGCCTCGGGGAAGGGCTGGGACGGGCATCTTTCCCGACAGGCACACACTCACACCGCCCCACTCCCGGCTGGCTCCGAGTCGCCTCCGCGCGCGCTCCGCACCCAGCCCGGCGCTGCGGCGGCCACTTACCCTCGGCGCGGGACCGGATCTCCGACACGGTCCTCCGCATGGTGGGCATCGCAGCCGCCGCCGCAGGTGGGTCCTTAAACCAGACCCTGCACCTGTCACGGCGCCGCGCGGGCGGGGGATCCGGCTTCCCTGCGCCGAGCGCTCAGCAGCCGCGCGGGCCCTGCCGGCCACCCAGGGCAGCGCCTCTGCCCCGAGAGGCCCTCGCACACCTGCGGAAGGAGGAAGAGACCACGAAGGTGGCACTGTCCGCAGAGTCGAGCGCGATCTGCCCGCAGCCGCGCAGGGGGCGGCTCGGCGAGGGGCGGAGCTCGGGCCCCAGCGCGGGCGCCGGGGGAGGGGTCGTCGGGGCGCGCGCTCACTCGCTCCCGCGGCGGCGCGGCGGGGAAGGCGGGAGAGGGGCCCGGGGAGAGCGGGCGGAGCCTCCCGTCGCCCCGCCCCGCTTTGGACTGTACCACCTGCGGGGGGGACAGACAAGGGAGCTGCTGGCTTACTCTACCCCGGGCGCCCTCTTTCACCCCGTGACTTCGGCTCTCCCTGTCTTTCCTCAATAGCTTTCAGATTTTTCTAAGGCTGGGCCAAAGAGAAAGGCCGCGCTGGCTCCTTCATCCTTGCAAATCATCTTCCGCCACCCTCCGGTTTTAATAACAGTGGGGTCGCCCGTGGTCCCGAGAGTGGGGTTGGGTCTGAGTCGACAGGAGAGAGGCTAAACGGGAGAAAGGGCTTGGGCGCACATGGCTAGGTTCCAACCTGAGCGTGGGAAGGGGTCTGCGTGCTCGCCGCCGGGGTGGAAGTATAGCCTCCCTCACCGCCAGCAGCTCGCGGCCCGAGTCGCACCTGCTCTGTCGTCTGGTTCGCAAGCAACAGGCTCTGAGGCCGGGGTCCCTGGGCGCTGATGGCTCCTCCTCCCCACGATGCTCCGGGCCGGCCTGCCAGTGGCCCGGTGCCTCTTGCTAATTCGTGTTCTGCAAGCTGACAAAGCTCTGGACTTGGCATAAAATCCAACTATTGGGCCAGGTGCTTCAAAAAAGGACTTCTTTGGTTTGAGTTTTTTTTTCTTTTTCCTAGTCAGACCTTTAGGAAGTTGGGAGCAGTCGTTTTACCCAAAAAAGGGAAGAGGCATCCAAGTATACAGTCCATGAGAACATTAAATTTTAATTTGCTCCATATTCTAGAAATCACCAACTCAGTGGACATGAGTTTGAGTAACCTCCAGGAGATAGCGAAGGACAGGGAAGCCTGGCATGTTGCAATCTGTGGGGTTGCAAATAGTCAGACACGACTTAGCAATTGAACAAATCCTAGAAATAATCGTAACCTCATGACCTTTTATTTTGTATACAGAGATCTATATTAACAAGTTATCAAAACAAGTACAATATTTATTGCTGATTACATCTTTCGGATGTAAGGGTTTGTGTGAATCCTGGTGAGCAGCTAAAATGGCAAGAAAGGAATCAATTGTTAGAAGCACCTTGCCCCCTTCCTCCAGCACTGGGTGGAAGAGGGCTTCACATGGAGTACTCTACTGTAAATTACCTTCAGATCTGGAAAGGTCTAAACAGAGATATAAGTGATTATTCCCAAGCCTGAAGAAAAAATAAAACTGCTAATAGCATCATACCTCCATTTGTGGTATTTTTTCTGCCTCCTGCAGGTAGCATTTGCTAATCAGAGCCCTGCTTTTCATTAATTCTGAATCAGGTAGTCAATGCATATTTATGAAGAACTCACTCTCTAGTTGGCTCTGATTCAGAGGCTGGGGTTAGAACAAAGAAAATATAATTTCAATGTTTATGAAACATTGCAGGGTAGAGTAGGACTCAGACGTTGTTTTTTTCAGTGATGGTGTTGATCTGCAAGTATGGTCTTCTAAAAGTAAGAAATGAGCATGTGGCCTTTTTAGGACAGTCATCACTGGCCCTTCTTGCTCTTTCCAGGTCCAAGATCTTGTATAAAGGCAACTCCCCCTGGCTCAGTGAACAAATTGAAAAAAATTGAAAAGGTAAACACAATAAGGGAATAGTTAAAAAAAAAAAAGAAAAATCAGTTCTAGAAGTCAGTGAACAGAAACCAGAGAAAAGGCAGTGCTTTTATGATTACTGATTTAGGTATAATTTTATATAAAGCCAGAACCAATTTTTAGTCAAAAATAATACACAGCAACATAACAGTATTTGATTTATGAGCAATAACCTTTGTGATTCCTATGGACCACCAAATGAAGTTCAGTTCTTATTTGTAAATAAGTTCTAGAGATTACCTCTCTTTTCTGTAGAACAACCTGTTTTATATATGTCTGTGTGTATGTGTGCTTCCTATTATCACCCATAAGCAAAGTCAATACAGGAAATGTCTTTCATACAGAGGGGAACATTGCATGACCTGGTCAGTAGCTTACCGTGTGTCTTTTCCCAAGTTATGCTATCACTTTACCCATAACAGCAAGATTATCCTCCCTAACTCGTTTCTGAACAACAGTTCATTTCTGATTACTAGACATTACACATGTTTTTATTGGTTCAGAACCCTGATTGAAGTTCAGTATTGTACTAATCGGCATATTTGTGTGTGTGCTTTCAGCCACCCAGTCACGTCCAACTCTTTGTGACTCCATGGATTGCAGCACGCCAGGCTGTCCCTCACCATCTCCTGGACTTTGCCTAAGTTCACGGCCATTGCACTGGTGATGCCCTCCTCTGATGTCTTTTTCTCCTTCTGCCCTCAATCTTTCCCAGCAGTGGGGTCTTTTCCAGTGAATCAGCTCTTTGCTCAGTTCATTTGCTCAGTTCAGTTCATTTGCTCAGTGGTGTCCAACTTTGTGACCCCATGGACTGCAGCACACCAGGCTTCCCTGTCCATCACCAACTCCCAGAGCATGCTGGAACTCATGTCCTCTGAGTCTGTGATGCCATCCAACCATCTCACACTATGTCATCCCCTTCTCCTGCCTTCAATCTTTCACAGCATCAGGGTCTTTTCCAGTGAGTCAGTTCTTCATATCGGGTGGCCAAAATATTGGAGCTTCAGCTTCAGCATCAGTCCTTCCAATGAATATTCAGGATTGATTTTCTTTAGGATTGACTAGCTTGATCTCCTTTCTGTCCAAGGGACTCTCAAGAGTCTTTTCCAACACCACAGTTCAAAAGCATCAATTCTTCAGCACTCAGCCTTCTTTATGGTCCAACTCTCACGTCCATACATGACTACTGGAAAAGCCATAGCTTTGACTAGACAGACCTTTGTGGTAAAATAATGTCTCTGCTTTTTGGTATGCTGTCTAGGTTGGTTATAACTTTTCTTCCAAGGAGCAAGTGTCTTTTAATTTCATGGCTGCAGTCAACATCTGCACTGATTTTAGAACCCAAGAAAAGAAAATCTGTCACTGTTTCCATTGTTTCCCCATCTATTTGCCATGAAGTGATGGGACTGGATGCCATGATCTTGGTTTTTGAATGTTGAGTTTTAAGCCAACTTTTTCACTCTCCTCTTTCACTCTCATCAAGAGGCTCCTTAGTTCTTCTTCACTTTCTGCCATAAGGGTGGTGTCATCTGCATGTCTGAGGTTATTGATATTTCTTCCAGCAATCTTGATTCCAGATTGTGCTTCATCCAGTCTGGCATTTCATATGATATACTCTGCATAAAAGTTAACTAAGCAAAGTGACAGTATACAGTCTTGACATACTCCTGTCCCAATTTGGAACCAGTCTGTTGTTCCATGTCCTGTTCTAACTGTTGCTTCTTGACCTGAATGCAGATTGTTCAGGAGGCAGGTCAGGTGGTGTATTCCCATCTCTTTAAGAATTTTCCACTCTGTTGTGATCCACACAGTCAAAGACGTTGGCAGACTCAATAAAGCAGAAGTAGATGTTTTTCTAAAACTCTCTTGCTTTTTCTTTGATCCAATGGATGTTGGCAATTTGATCTCTGGTTCCTCTGCCTTTTCTAGATCCAGTTGAACATCTGGAAGTTCTCCATTCATATATTGTTGAAGCCTCGCTTGGAGAATTTTGAGCATTACTTGGCTAGTGTGTGAGATGAATGCAGTTGTGCAGTAGTTTGAACATTCTTTGGCATTGCCTTTCTTTGGAATTGGAATGAAACTGGATCTTCCGCTTCAGCATAAGTCCTTGCATTCAGGGTTGAGTTCCTTTGAAATTGACTGGTTTGATCTCCTTGCTGTCAAAGGCACTCTCGGGAGTCTTTTCCAGCACCGCGGTTCGCAGGCATGAATTCTTTGATGCTCTACCTTCTTTGTGGTCCGCCTCTCACAATGGTAAATCACCACTGGGAAGACCATAGCCTTGACTTTATAGATCTTTGTCAGCAGAGTGATGTCTCTGCTTTTCAACACACTGTCTAGGTTTGTCATAGCTTTCCCGCCAAGAAGATGTTCTTAGGAGCACCAAGAATTAAGGATTTGCCCTACTTGGGAGGAACTCAGAACTAACTAGGTGACAGAGGCATGCTCACTAATTTACTACTTTATAATATACCTAAAAGTGCTTTGGGAACTCATGGCCTGAAGGTAGTTGGAGATGTTCCTGTGAACCCTGCTTCAGATTGAGAAGGAGGAATGCAAAGTTGAATACTATACTACCATGGAATACAGATGCTGGACAGGGCTGGCTGTTATACTCTAAATCCTTTTGCAAAAATACAAAATAATTGGGTAACTTAATACTTAAATTTAGATAATTATTTCTTTTTTGGGGTGTTCTAGAAGGTCTTGTAGGTCTTCACAGAACCATTCAACTTCAACTTATTCAGTGTTACTGGTTGGGGCATAGACTTGGATTACCATGATATTGAATGGTTTGCCTTGGAAACAGAGATGATTCTGTTGTTTTTTGAGATTGCATCCAAGTACTGCATTTTGGACTCTCTTGTTGACCAGGATGGCTACTCCATTTCTTCTAAGGGTTTCTTGCCCACAGTAGTAGATATGATGGTCATCTGAGTTAAAGTCACCCATTCCAGTCCATTTTATTTCGCTGATTCCTAAAACATTGACAATCACTCTTGACATCTCCTGTTCAACCACTTCCAATTTGCCTTGATTCATGGACCTAACATTCCAGGTTATATGCAATATTGCTCTTTGCTTCTATCACCAGTCACATTCACCACTGGGTGTTGTTTTTGCTTTGGCTTCGTCTCTTCATTCTTGGAGAAGACTCTTGAGAGTCCCTTGGACAGCAAGGAGATCCGACCAGTCCATCCTAAAGGAAATCAGTCCTGAATATTCATTGGAAGGACTGATGTTGAAACTGA